>NC_134786.1:71795314-71847814 GCF_046742065.1 Oratosquilla oratoria
CGACAAACAAGACGACCTCTACATCTTTCCCCGGAAGAAAAAGAAGGAAGACCAGGCTTCGTCTTCGCATCCCCCCCCCCAAAAAAAAAAAAATAGAATAAAATAACTGAACCATAACGGTCAACTTGGTTCAAACTAACACTAAACATGACCTCGCTGGGAACGAGTAATCTGATCTGAAGACGTGGACAGATTATAAAGATCAACGTGCTCAGGTACCCGGCTTGGCGATGACGCCGAACTGAAATATTAATGGGTCTTCAAGTAGTGCATAAAGGCGGGTTATCATCGCCATTGTTGCCCTGCGGGAATATTCATGTATTCCTGCTGGAGGACTCTGATAATGCTAAGCAACTGCTTGGGGAAAAAGAAGCTGGCGGAGATCTTAGAAGGAGGAGGAGAAGAGTGGAGGTAAAGGAGGAGGAGGAGGAGAAGGGGGAGGAGAAGAGTGGAGGTGAAGTAGGAGTAGGAGGAGGAGGAAGGCAGATGAGTAGGAGAAGGAGGAAGGCAGATGAGGAGGAGGAAGAAGCAGAGAAGGTGGAAGAGGAGGAAGAGGAGGAAGAGGAGGAGGAGGAAAAGGCCGAAGGAGGAGGAGGAAGAGGTTGAAGAAGAGAAAGGATAGAATTAGGAGAATAAGGACACAAGATGAATGAGATAAAAAAAACAGTAGAGGGAAACGGAGGAGGAGAAAGAAAAAAGGAAATTATGAAGAGAGAAACATCAGTGAGAGAAATCAAAATTAGTAAAAAAGAAAACGGGAGAAATGGAAGACACAGATGATGAGAAAATGGAGAAGAGGCTAGAGACGGATGTTTAGAGACACAAATGATGATAATTATGAACACTCAAACGATTAGCTCACTTTCCTTGGGGGGGGGGGGTGTCTATCTTTCAGCTGAATAAAATCGTCTGGCGTCATCTATAACCTGGAAAGTTTGTTTGTTTGTTTTGCGGCAATTTCAACATCTTTTGACGGATCCCTACCATATTTGGCAAAAGAAGTTCAGTGTGCATCACAAAATAAGATAAAGAAATATACAGAGATTACCCGCATCCAGGACATCTTGTTGACTAAAAAGACCACTTCGATATAACTCGGTGGGTTTTTACCAGATTTGACACGAAGGCCCAAATCCATCCCAGAATAAGGCTTGAGCAGAAAAACCCAGTTCCGGGGTTCTTCTGGGGGTCTCATTTGTAGCAAATTTGTTTAGAACCTCTTCTATTCCGGGGTAAAAATAAATCATGAGAGCTGGCACGTCATCCAGGAGTTCTGCATTGAGGAAAATAAAAATCGTCTTACGCTAGCCAGAATAAAATAATTAAGAATCAATATCGTGTCGAAGCTGCTCATCGAGGGAACGATAAAGATATCAGTTTGGACACACACTCGAGTGAATAGAATTCTCTGGCGTCAACCAGAATAAAATGAGTGAATAGTACCATCAGATTGACACACAAGAGCACCCATGTCTAGGGAAACAAAAAAAAACAAACAAAAATAAATTAATACATGAATAGATAAAAGGATATATAAAGAATGTGGGGCATTTACTTTGTCTAATTTAGTTTTAAACTATGTCATGTATAATTGCCTCAGAGATTTTTTTTCTTCATCGGCTGTATATCTGATGGAGCTGTCTCCTTTCCCTTCACCTTTTTTTCATCCAACCTCGTTATAGATCCAAAAGGGTCGGCATACTTTATCAGTGTAGCTCATTGTACCTTTCCATTTAACCTGTCCCTTGATAGCTGAAACACATTAGAGGGAATGAAATCATCCTAACACTTCCATCAACATTCATTTTTTTTTTTTTTTTTTTTTTTTTTTTTTATGTAGTAACTCTTGGCCAACCGGTTGTAGGAAACAACCAGCACATCGCGTGTGCTGAAAATCTGAAACCCAAATTTGATTGCAACCAAAACAGTGACATTTACCCTATGTACCCACATAGCCTGGGCAAGTGACAGTCATCTCGACCCATTGGAAGTTCAACTGGAGGCACAAAAATTTTACATGAACTGAGGTCAAAATTTCCAAATAATTTTTCACACCATCTACCATCGCACCAGCTTGTCTAAATCATCTTGAACCTCTAGCTTAGCCTAGCTGGAGATGGATTTGAGCCTAAAAGGGACACAAAACACTTAAGTATTTTAACAGAATATTTTGGCGATGCCTAGAGATATAACAAACGCCAGAGTGCCGTTACCTTGATAGCAGTAGTCATCAACGCAACGATCTCTTCCTCAATCTCACTTTTTCTTTCACTTAAACTGTTGCCAGACTATTCTATTAAACCAATAGTTACCTTTTTGATAGCAAAAGGGACTATTTAGTTTGTATGTCGAGATATGATAGATAATGATTTTGCAGGACTCGTGAGGGACACTGGAGCTGGGAACACTAACTGGAAGCCACTCCATTTTTTTTTATCTATTTATTTATCTGTTCAATCTAGATGGGTGAAAAGAATTATCCTCCTTTATCACACATAGAAAAATGAAAATTACAATAACAATAACGATAATAGAAAAAAAGATAGAAAATGCAAAGATATACTAGTATAGATACATCCCCACGAGTATGCACCGTTTGACAAAGAGGCAAGTGACCGCGTGTGTTGCCCTTTGTGTCCCTGATGAAGAGCCACTCGCCAGCGCCGAAGAGAAAGTCCAATAGATCGTCGACAGAAAGTGAGTGATGGAGCATCACACAACGCAGGCAAATTGACTTTGCTTAGGGTGAAAGTTGGGATGAGGTCAAGTTAGCCCATAATGCATCGGGCTGAGAGAGGCGTTGATGGCATATTATATGAGCATGTGTCAGTTGTATCACTGATCTTAGTTACAGTGGATCGACAGAAATAGCTCAGGCCGACGTGATAGAAACTCATATTACCCGTGTTGTCCTTCAGACATCTCATTCTGGCTAATGTAGGGCAATTCTTATTGACTGAGGAAAATCTCTTGGAATGAACGGATACCTCAATTATACCCATGTAAGTTTTTGTCGCACTTGAAACATCTTATTCTGCCTAAAGCCAAGTTATTTCATTTGTCCTAGGAGGAATCTCCAGGTACGATTGGCTCAAGCTTATTTTCATTAAGCTCATCTCAATTAACTCGTTTGTTTCCGTAAAACGCTTTAGATATTTTATTAAAGCCAATGCATGGAGAAGCAAATTTGAACTCTAACAGATCAAGTATTGATCACATTTACTATTACTGTTACCACTAATAATGGGATTAAGATTACTAAACTATAATCACCATAATAGTTACGATAGCTGTTACATAGTTATTGTTGTAATTATACATTCTGCCAAAATTACAATGAATGACATTACTACAATTACAACTAAAGATACTATGACAATGATTAGTGTTGTCACGGTTAATACAAGTGCAATGATCAAAATTACATTTATTATGATAACTACTATGATAAACTGCAATTACCATAACTTTATAGTTATCATAATAAATAAATTACTATAGCTGCTTCGATCGTTAATGATTATATGCATCTCTGCTGTAGCTTAGTAGTAGTAGTAGTAGTAGTAGTAGTAGTAGTAGTAGTAGTAGTAGTAGTAGTAGTAGTAGTAGTAGTAGTAGTAGTAGTAGTAGTAGTAGTAGTAGTAGTTGTTGTTGTTGTTGTTGTTGTTGTTGTTGTTGTTGTTGTTGTTGTTGTTGTTGTTGTTGTTGTTGTTGTTGTTGTTGTTGTTGTTGTTGTTGTTGTTGTTGTTGTTGTTGTTGTTGTTGTTGTCGTCGTCGTCGTCGTCGTCGTCGTTGTCGTTGTTGTCGTCGTCGTCGTCGTCGTCAACAATAATATTACTAGTACAGTACATATCTATTCATTAATTCATCCATTCAGTCTTTACTTACATATTTATCTACTTTGCAATGTATTTACTTATCTAATTATACAAAACGATTAGCCTGTGACCGTTCTGACGGCCAGTGCGGTGCCCCTTTCCGACACCTCGAAGACGAGGGCGTGGCGAGCGGGTTTCTCCTAGTGACGCCTCCTTTCCGTGCAAGCCTCGTTCGAACAGCGGTCGATAGTGTCAACCACCACTGACGCTTTATTAGAACCCGAACGAAATGTTGAGTGACACAGCTGATGGATCACACACACACAGAGATACACAGACACATGTGCACGCACCCACACACACCCACACGAACACGCACACGTACGCACGCAAGATTGTTTACATACTCACACGTACACGCACGCACACACGTCAGCTTGTTTACATACACACGCACACGCACACACACTCGTACGCACGTAAGCTTGTTTATATACACACACGTACACACACACACACACACGCACGCACACAAGTACACACACACACGCACGTACACACGCACTCGATTACATACATGTACACACACACGCATGCACACACGTACACGCACACACGTACGCACGCAAGCTTGTTTACATACACACACGTACACCCACACACACACGCACGCAAGCTTGTTTACATACACACACGTACACCCACACACACACGCACGCACGTAAGCTCGTTTGCATACACACACGTACACACACACACACACACACACACACACACACACACACGCATACGATACAGCCATATATGTGCACCCATGCACGTGTCCTCTGTTCAGCACGTTGTTTTAGTTTCCTGCAACCTCTTCCATATCAAGGCGGATAGGTTTCTTTTTTCCTTTCTTTTCCTCCTCTACCCTCTCCCCCTCCTCTTCTTCCTCCTCCTCCTCCTCCCCTCCTCTTCTTCCCCCTTCTCCTCCCCGTCCTCTTCCTACTCCTCCTCCTCCTTCTCCCCTTCCTCTTCCATTTCCTTCTCCACTCTTCTCCTTCTCTTCCATTTTCTTTACCAATGCTCGAATTACGACAAAACCCATTACTCTAATCTCTTAGTACTGACAAGGGGAATCCTGTTCTCGTCTGATTTAAATAGACTCGTGACGAATACAACAAAATCCATCTTCTAACGTCACAGCAACCCCGCATGGATCACTGACCACGCAACCATTATCCAGAGTACATTTAAGGTGTTTTTGGTAACACCCCTACGGACCTGGGTCACACAGCGTTCTGTTATAATCGGAGGCTGATCTCGTCCACTCAACAAATGATTTACAAAGGGTTCGAACTCCGCCCTTTCGGTCTCCTTTGCCAACTGGAAAGGCTCCACCTTTCTTCGGCACGATTTTGTCTCCAAAGGACACGGGCACCGCTTAATCATTACCGGAGACGAATTGAAAAAAGAAATATATATCCATCATAGCAAAGGAGTTAATTGAAATAGACTTGTGTGTGCGTGTGTGTGCGTGTGTGTGTGTGTGTGTGTGTGTGTGTGTGTGTGTGTGTGTGTGTGTGTGTGTGTGTGTGTGTGTGTGTGTGTGTGTGTGTGTGTGTGTTTATCAGACCTATTGTGCATGTCGATTCCGTAACACATTATACATTATATTACACCATTGTAACGCTGTGTTATAAGGTCGCAATGTATCACACATCGCACATCACTTACTAGACCATGTAACATCACTCAACATCACCTTCAGTGCAACACCACACCAGCCCACTTCATCATCAACGCTGTTACCACCAATATCGTCACCACCATCACCATTGCCGTTATTACTACCTCTACCATGCCACTAATACCAGCAACACTATTACCATCGTTGACATTGTTGTTGGTTCTGCCACTATTAGCACCATCACCAGTACTTCCACCACCATCAACATCACCACAGATACCATAATGTCTTGGTTGGGTACAACCACTATCGTTATCACCATCACCGCTTCTTCTATCACCACCACCACAATTATCATCATCATTATCACTGCCACTATTGCTACCACTATCACTACCACCACCATCACATCTACCACTACCATCATCACCACTATCATTACCACCGCTACCACCATCACCACCAATGTCAGTATATGTACTATAATCACTACTACCAAAGCTATAATTATCACCACTATTACGATGACAAGTGCCACCACCATCTGAAATCACTACCACCGCAGCAGTTAGCACCACCAGTATCACTATCACTACCACCACCGCAACCACTGTCACCACCAATGTCAGTGTATGTACTATAATCACTACCACCAAAGCTATAATTATCACCACTATTACGATGACAGGTGCCACCACCATCTGAAATCACTACCACCGCAGAAGTTAGCACCACCAGTATCACTATCACTACCACCATCGCGACCACTGCCACCACCACCACTCCGGCCACTATCACCACCATCACTACCAGCATTTTCACCAGCCCCGCCTCCCTCGCCCTTGTCCAGCCAGGGAGGAGCGGGTTCTCGCTTAAACCTCCCTATCGCTCGATCGGCACACGGCGCCAATTTGTCGAACTCTTGGGGTGGCGACATGACCAATGGCTGTCGCCCTTCGAAGCAGCAAGAAGGAGAGTCGTCTTGCCTCTGTGTCGTCGTCGTCGTCGTCGTCGTCGTCGTTGGGGTCGTTAAAGCGTTATGACGTCACAGTATTCCATGTCGTCTCTCCGGCAAACGGTTTTTCCGTCCCACCGGGTCGATGCGTCCCATGCGCTGGATGGTCACCGATTGTTTTGTTTGTTTAATCACCGGGTCGTTAAATCGTCATGTCGCCCACGATCATCAACGGGCGACAAATTGTTGGCCCGTCTGGCGACACGTCGTCAATCAGGCAAACGATTTCTCTTAGATGAAGAAAGACGATAGACTGAGGGATGGATGATTTTGCTAGCTCGATCACAAAGTCGTTAGGACGTCAAGTCGCCGTGGAATGAAACTTGGGCGACAAATCAAAGAGGCATCAATGTGGGCGTCACGCCGTTGACTTTGCAATTTGTTTGCTCATTTCATACTTTTGTTGTTTGTTTGTTTGCTCGTTTGTTTTGTTTGTATAATTATTTGTTTGTTTTTGTAACAAATCGTGAAATACACATTTTTTTTAACTAGTAGAAACTTTTGTCGTTAAATATGCTTTATGGATAACTGTATCTGTATCCTTATAGTTCATCTATTCATCTTTTGCTGTATGTTTGTTTGCTCGTTTGTTTTGTTTGTATAATTATTTGTTTGTTTATTTTTTGTAACAAATCGTGAAATATACATTTTTCTAACTAGTAGAAACTTTTGTCGTTAAATATGCTTTATGGATAACTGTATCTGTATCCTCGTAGTTCATCTATCTTAAGAATATCATACTTTTCTGTTTATCTTTATGTTAATACGACGCACTTGGTCAATTTCGTTTTGTCTAACGCCAGACAATTCCATGCAGCTCAGGGTCACGATTCCAATACTCTGGACAATACAACCAATCCTTTGGATGGGGCTTTCCCCCTCTCGCTTAATAAAATCCTCTGGCGCCAGTAAGAACAAAGATACCTTGATCACAAGAGGTACCTGTAAGCTGAATAAAATCGCCTAGCGGCACTCTGGACATAGATATATGAGTTAAGCACTGAGGCTTAGCATTAGCCAGAGTCAGATTTCCGAAAGGCGTCACTGTAGCAGAACAGTTTTATTTACGTGAAGTCGTTCTCAATATCTATTCTGACTGGCGACAAATGATTTAAACTAAATATTTAAAAAATTACAAAAGAATAACCGATTAATCAACAAATCAAGGAAGGTTCTGAATAATGAAACTTGAAATCACCTTTTCAAAAGAAAGACCGGATCATCATCATCTGACTGGCGCTTGTTCTTTAGCTTTTCCAAGTGTAATTTTCTAATCTGTTTTCTTTGTTCATTTATTCATTTGTTGATATATTTTCTTCGTTTATTTGTTCATTTCTGTGTTTGGTTATCAATTCTTTGCATCTTACTCAACGACAGCATGGAAATTTATTTTGTTTATGAATTTCTCAAAAATATTGCGACAAGGAAGCAGCTGATCTCTTCATTCTGAGACACGACAGCGTTAGAAAATAAAATAATTTTTGTTTTCTATACATCGATTTGGTCCGTTTCTTTTAAGGTATTAGAGACTTAAATAAGAAGAAGAATCCAATTGGACATTGAAGTAATGTGCAACTAAAACGCATTAAAATATATAAAAAATTGTGTGCTTCTATAAATGAAAACACAATGTATGATGCATATATATATGTATATTATATATATATACATAATATATATATATATACATAATATATATATAATGTATATATATATATATATATATACATATATCCTTAGATCAGTTGATTGCCAAAGACACTGAGTAGGTCACCACAAGCTAAAAAGTAATCATGTTTTGTGGTGCAGCACTTCCAGAAAAAAAATATTCTTCTCCTTTGGGAATATCTGAAATTGCAACATCTCCAATATTCGGAATAAAAAAAATAATAATAATGATAACCGGAATATCAAAAAATTATTTTAATATTCGAGACTTTTTTTTCCAAATTTCCAATTTTTCCACTCCGAATTTCAGTTTCGATTGAGGGAAGTGTCTGTACCACGAAATCCGCCACTCTCCTCTTTCGGCACTCAGTGTCTCAGTCCCGCAATTACGTCGTTACCATAGCAACCACCTCATCCAACCACCTCGTGTGACGTCATCACGACGCAGTAACATCAACTTATGACGTCATAGAGACGTCACGACCTCAGGTGCTTAGATAGTCGAGAAGGTCTGTTTCCGTGTAAGAAACCTTATCGATCTCACCTCTAGTGACCGGACGACTCCAAGGCTCTCTTTTGCGAGGCTCCCCGAGCGCAAACATCGACCAACTGTGTTTCTAAAGGATCGACGACAATGTAAACATGGAGGTGATTACGGGAACATCTGCACATGTCTGTATAAAAATATGAAAGGAGAAAGATTAATGTCTCTCAGCAATATCCTTGAATTTATATATATATATATATACAGTATATGTATATATATATATATATATATATACATATATATATATATACATATATATATATATATTATATATATATATATTTGTATACATACATATATATGTATATGTACACACATATATGATATATATATATACAAATATATAAGTTCATGTGTGTATACGTATATATATATATGCATATATGTGTGCACACACACACACACATATATATATATATATATATATATATATCGAAATAAACGCCAAATGTGAGGATGGAGCCTTTATTAATACGACGTTTCGCTTGCTGTTACAGCTTCTTCATGCACATAGTCAGGATACACATGACTGACATTAAATACGAAGAACTGTGGGAACGGAGGGAGGAAGAAAGGTAGGTACGGGGGAAAATGGGGGTTCACTCAATATTAGGAAAGGTTAAGGAGAAGGTGGACCAAATGTCTGGGAACAGGAAATGTGAAGGATAACATGGAGCAATAGGCTGTTCGTACTAATAAAAGATCCGTCCTCACATGGTGGTTATTTTGATAGATTTGTTGTCAATTGCCACTTTCTTTTACGCGCGCACACACACACACACACACACACACACACACACACACACACACACACACACACACACACATATATATATATATATATATATATATATATATATATATATATATATATATGTATATATATATTACATACGTTTGTAGTGTAGTGCTCAGCAGAGGTGGATTATGCATGCAAGTCTTTCGAAGGATTAGCCTTGTCCATGGTGCTATGGGTTCACTTGGCCAAAGTATAAGGCGCTGTCGATACTTATTCAGGGGGACTAAGACTCAAAATCTTCTTGAGCTTGCTCTCCCTGCTTTGCTGTGTGGCTGTGAGAGACACAGACACCGAATGCCGACTTCAAGAGACTTCTCGACGCCTTTGGTAAAAGTGCATTCGGAGTACCATTGGGTATTTGTGGGAAACATTATCTATGAAACTATAGGCTGACTCCATGGGACTCAGTTGAGGTCTGATAAGGGCCCAGTCACACTAAGCTTACGACCTGTTTCCGACCACCGGCGACTTGCAGGTGGTTTTTGCTAGTGGCCGGTAGTTGGTAATAAGATAGATAAATAGATAGATCGATAGAAAGATAGATATATTACAATACACTGAATAGTCCCCAGTACATAGATTGTCATCTCATCAACCACATTAACTTTTTTCCAAATCGATTCCTTGCAGAGGTTTTGTGTCGCCGACCGATCGCTTGATTTTCGGTCGAAGGTGGTCGGAAACAGGTCGCAAGCTTGGTTTGACTGGGGCTTCACAGTGTAATTCGTTGATATCAAATTAGGTTGTGTCTTGCGACACTGCTTCTGACCCAGGGCAGTGGACAAGGTGCAGGGATGACCCGTCATCCAGGAGGTGCTAAGATAAGAGGGAGGGTGAAGGGGTGTGGAGTGTATTCAGGGATGGAATGGGTGGGAATGATTTTATGCCTTTTCCTTTTTGGCTACCTCCCTTGTAAGGGGGAAAAAGCCTTGGTATATGTATGTATAAACATGCTTTCTCTGGTGTTAATCACATCTCTCTAAAGGACAACGCTCGATGGAGGAGATGAAGGGAACGCTCACGGAAAATATGGTTCGGGTAAATTGACCGATCATACAGAGCTGTTTGGAATGGGAAGGGTGTCTGCTTGGGAGATGACTCGAAAAAACCCATTAAGATCGGTCTCAGCGGATGAGTGAACCGACACACCAAACAATGTATGTCCTTACTACCGTTGATGGTGATTATATATGTATATATATATTATATATATATATATATATATATATATATATATATATATATACGTATATACTATATACATATACATATACACACCCAACTTTGAGTTACGTTGCTAACTGTGGAATACTGTAATGTGTTAACGATTGTGTTGTCCTGTCACTTATATTACAACAATCATATCTAAATTAGAATTCGTATACATATTTGATTCGGGATACAAGTACATAACCTTTTCCCTATAAATCATACCTAGATTTGAAATCACGTATGGTTTCAGCTTTAGCCATATAATCCTTTAGTGTGTGTGTGTGTGTGTGTGTGTGTGTGTGTGTGTGTGTGTGTGTGTGTGTGTGTGTGTGTGTGTGTGTGTGTGTGTGTGTGTGTGTGTGTGTGTGTGTATGTTTACCTGCCTGCCTGTCTGCCTGTCTGTCTGTGTACCTTTGCGTGCGTGCGACTGCTTACTTATCTGTCCCCAAGTGTCCATCGGTGAACACCACTGACCCCACGAAGTTGTGGAGCGAGAGGAGGGAGAGGGGGGGGGGGGGCAGAGGGAACGTCAGCGGCGGCGGGGGTTGGTGGGTGGCACAAATCACGCACCGAGGTCGTCGTTTGCCCTTGTGTTGTCCCGTATACGGGCGGGGGCATTTTAATAATTGCTTCATCCTTTCGCTAAATATGTCCACAAACGCGTGTACACACACACACGTGCATACAAAATGGTAGTCAATACACACACACACACACACGCACACACACACACATATATATATATAAACACAAAAACACACGTATACACTTAGACACACACATACACACACACACACATAAACACACACACCTATACATAAATGAACATACACATGCACATAAACACATATACACACGCACACACAGACACATATATATATGTATATATATATATATATTATATATAATTGCGTGTACACATGTGTGTGTGTGTGTGTGTGTGTGTGTGTGTGTGTGTGTGTGTGTGTGTTTGCGCGCATGAGTATGTGTGTATGTGTATTTGTGCGTATGTGTGTGTGTGTGTGTGTGTGTGTGTGTGTGTGTGTGTGTGTGTGTGTGTGTGTAAAAACCATGATCTATGTTACTATGCAGAAAACTGTCCAAAACAGGAGCCCTGTGGAACCCCCACTTGTAAATCATTCAAATAAGTAATTTACCGCTTAAAACGACGCGTTGCTTATGTTTGTTTAACATATCACTTATGTGTGGTACTGGTGTTGCTGGTATTGGTGATTGTGGTGTTGGCTAGTGGTAGTGGTGGAGACAATGGAGGTGGTGGTGGTATTGGTGGTGGAGATGGTGGAGGTGGTGATGGTGGTGACTAATGGTAGTAGGAGTGGTGGTAAAAATAACGGTGATGTTGATGACAGTAATGGCGATGGTGATGATAGTTATATTAGCGGTATAGGTGATGATGGTGATGATCATGGTGTCATTAGTGCTGACAATGATGGCAGCGTTGGTGACAGAAGAGAAAAAAGGAAGCCTGAATACAAAAAATCAAATTAGTACCTAATTTTCCTTTGCGGTGGACTTCCGTCTTTCAAAAAGATGTTTTTATGTAATCAAAGACAAAATAAAATAAAACAGAATAAACTGATACGGAAACAAAATAGAATAGAGTAAAACATAATAAAACAAAATGAATATAGTATAATGAAACAAAAACATAAAATTAAGGTAGAATGACATAAAACAAAATGAAGTAAAAAAAAAATTAAGAAAAAATTAAATAGAACAAAATAAAAAAAATACGAAATAAAACTAAATAACTCAAGTAAGACTGAATTAGATGAAACTAGCAAATCAAATACAGGATACAATAAAAATTAAATAAGGCAAAATGAAAAAGATTAACAGGAAAAAAATAAATAGAATAAAATAAAGCAAATATGAAATAAAACTAAATAACTCAGGTGAAACTGAATTAGATAAAAACTAGCAAATCAAATACAAAACAATAAAAAAATAGATAAGTCAAAATGAAAAAGGTAAACGAACAAAATTAAATAGAATAAAATAAAACAAATATGAAATAAAACTAAATAACTCAGGTGAAAATTGATTAAATAAAAACTATCAATTTAAATACAAAGCAATACAAAATTAAATAAGTCAAAATAAAGGAGATAAACGAACAGAAAAAAACGTTATCTCTGAGGCAGAGGGTCAGCCTCTCTCCTGTCGACAATTACTCAAGTCTTGGAAAGACTTATTTCGACCACCTTCTCCCCTTCCTCCACCTCTTTTTTACGGCTCTGTTGAAAGGTATTAATGAGTTTGTTTACAAATGATAATTTATTTCTCAGTTCCTTGTCACCCAGGTTAGGGAAAAGTCCTTGAGGGAAAGGTTAAAGAGGGTGGGACGAGTATGTCGCCCTGGGGCACTCCACTACTAAGATAAAAAAAAAAATAATAATAATGATGTTTAACTTCCCTTTGACGTTCCGTTTCCAAGTCCTCCGAACACTTTTAAAATGCTAAAGTTTCCAATATTTTCCACGTGTTTACCTTAACTTTTTTTTTTCTTTTAATTTATTGTTGGGAGTCCAACTTGGATCCATGAGACGCTCACATTTAAAAGAATCATTATTTCTTGACTGACATTCTACCTTCACTATGGTGCCTTCCCCCCACCCAGATTAACATCTGTTAAAGGAAGACACCTTGAAACGAAGGCTGAGGCACCTTCAACTCCTTCAGTACAATGATGGATTTCCTCTCCTCTTCTGAAAATGTCAATTCAAATCCATCGCTATTGGTTCACTATTTCTTATGATACTGGTCATCATTTATTCAGAAGGGAGAAAGAAGAAAGACACAAGCCAATTATTACTATTGAATGTTTCCCTTTGTGACACAGGCATGCGAGAACACATGCCCGCGCGCGCACACGTACACACACGTATATGTATATATATATATATATATATATATATATATATATATATATATATATATACATATATATATTATATGTTTTTTGTATGTGCGCGCGTGTGTATGCATGTATGTACATATAAACACGTGTATAGCGTGATCGGTAAGGTCTTTGTCTTACAAGATGCAAGCCGCGTAGGCAAGGGTTCGAATCCCAGCAGATGAGTCTATTTCCAAAATATATATATATACATATATATATATATATATATATATATATATATACATACATGCATATACATACATACATGCATATACATACGTCCATTCCTTGAATATCATCAAATATCAGTTAGTACCTCCATTTACCCTTTCTAGGAGGGTTGGATCAATTTCTTTTCACAAGCTTTCAGAGTAAAAAAATATTTTGAATGTTTCTTAAAAAAAGTTTCAATCGGTCACATGGGGAACAGAGCCGTGATCAAGAGAGCCTTTACGGCAACCCTGTGCAACCTGCGGCCCACAAAGGCTTTTATTGCGGCTCAGAGAGAGAGAGAGAGAGAGAGAGAATGAGTGAGAGAGAGAGAATGAGAGAATGAGAGAGAGAGAGGAGAGAGAGAGAGAGAGAGAGAGAGAGAGAGAGAGAGAGAGAGGGAGGGGGGAGGGAGAGGGAGAGAGAGAGAGAGAGAGAGAGAGAGAGAGAGAGAGAGAGAGGGAGGGGGAGGGAGAGGGAGAGGGAGAGAGAGAGAGAGAGAGAGAGACAGAGAGAGAGAGAGAGACAGAGAGAGAGAGAGAGAGTGTTATCAACTAGAGCCCACCGAAAGTTTGACTAAATTCATATTCTTGTGCACCAACTTCACCATATTTGTTTTCTATTTCGTTCACTAAGGTACAGATTTTAATTATATTAGAACAGAAAATAACATATTACTTGAAATTTTTAATTATTAGATTGAGTGATCCTTGGCTGTCTATGAGTCTGACACGTATGATCCCAGTTAACCAATATTAAGTAATTATTTATGTTTGTACATTATAATAAGGTACGGTAGCCTTTCATTTGCTCATTTATAGTAAGGAAAATACATTTGTTTCGGACAATTCTTATTTTTGTGATCCCAATTTAAATAAAATCAGTAACAAACTAATTATCTATCTTTATCAGTATAACCTCACATCATATGTCTTCGATCGTAGTAAATAACATGAAATAGTAAGGTTATGTGGCCTTCCATACCAACAGGGTCGTGACTACTGGCCCTTTGGGGAAAAAGGTTCCACACCCCCGCTTTACGAGCTTCCGGCACGCCAATCGACAGCTGTCTTTTCGAAAGGCCTCCTAAAAAACGGACAGATCGGGATTGCGTGATGTTCTCTGCTCTCTCCCTTCCCCTCTCCCTCTCCCTTCCTCCGTCTCCTTCTTCCCCTCCCCTTCCCTCTCTAACTACTCTCCTTCTTTCCTTCCTTCCCTCCCTCCTTCCTCATGGACCGAGATAATGGCCAGTATTAAAAAGTATATACATCTTTGTAATGGGAGCAAGGACATGCCTTGTATTACGATTCGTATATATACTTTTGTCAGTACTGTGGCTCATCACTGTACCCTTTTCCACCTGCCATTGTCTAATGATGATTAAGGGACCATACCACTGAGATTTGTTTCAGAATAGCAAAAGGAAATTGTCTTGTGTTCCTCTACTTTTTTTGTGTGTGAAAGGCTCTTAGGTTTTATATAGCAGTTCTTGAAATCTCAGACATTATTTCCTCTTTTCATCCTTTTTAAAAAGAAAACCGTTGACAGTAAGTTGCCCACTGAAGCAAGACAGATCCCCACAATACAGGATTTCATTTGTGGCATCTTTAAGGTAAAATGAATCAAAATTTAGAGAAGAAGGAAATGAGGTATTTTCTTTTCAGAAAAAGAATCAATCTACTAGGGCAACAAGGTTCCATTTATGTAACTAATGTTTCAGAAATTTATAAGCTATTACAATTTGAATTACAAGAATGATAGAAGGATCCTACTGCTGTAATACAAGATCTGAAAAACAAAATATATTAAATATTCAACGCCCCTTGACTACATAACACAAGAATGGGGGAAACTGCAAGAGACCATAAGGCCTACACTAAGAGGTTTCATATCCATTACCACCTATCATCTTTATTCATACAGTTATCTGACCTTCTACTAAAACAACCAGTTGTTTCAGCACTCACCACATGGTTACTAATTCTATGCCATTTGTTAAACACTCTATTGGTAAACCAGTTCTTACTTATTTTCTTCTTAAGCCCAAATTTGTCTAATTTAAACCCATTACTAAGAGTCCTGCCCTCCTTTCTTAATATGATGACCTTGTCTGCATCACCCTTGTTAAAGCCCTTGACCCATTTGAATACCTTCTTTCACACCAATCTGCAGTCTTCGTCTTTCCACAGAGTGTAAATCAAGGTGCCTAGGCCTGTCTTTGTATGGTCAATTTCGAAGCCCTTGTATGATTTTGGTTATTCATTCTTATGGATGAGGATTTATTTGATTTCAGATACCCTTTTTCAGGATCGTCTAAACGCCAAATAAGTATTTTCGTTCAATAATGAAACATGAAACTCCATAACCATACCCAAAGGCATTTCACTTTAGTTGTAGTCATATTGTTTTCTCAACCACCCAATGATTTTCGCAATGCAGAAAAACGAATTACTTTTAATGCTGAATATTTGATACAAATTTCTCTAAACAAAAAATATGTAGTCAATGCTATATAGAAAATATCATGAATACTCAGAATCAATCGTCATATATCTAGACTGAAAACCATGGGATGGTAACGAGGCTTTTCAAAGCCACTGTACAGTAAAAAATAAATAAATAAATAAACCACTTATGGTGCATGGTATCTGGTAATTCGAAAAATAATCTGAATTTCTTGTCAACGACTTGTATTACCAAGACGGTCATAGCGGATGCTTTTGCAAACATTCGTGAACAAAATAGCATTTGATAACAATATATGCTGGCAAACCAGGAAACTTCTTTCCTCAACAATGCACGCACACACACACACACACACACACACACACACACACACACACACACACACACACACACGCACACTGCCAAGGCCATTTCCACAAAAAGAAAAATAAGTATATCATCATAATCGAAGTCTCTGTCGACTGCACGAATGGTAAATAGCTTAATGAAATGTAGTCTGTGTGGTGCACATGCTTCAGGCGCACCGGTCACAAGAACTAATGATTTAATGAAACCGCACCGTGGATGATGTATATTCAGACACCAGCTAATGAGGCAAGATCAAGCAGACTGGGGCGATTTGATCCTATCATTAAGGAAAAAGAGGAATAATTAGTCAGTAAAGCGTGGACGCACGAGACGTGTGTGACCACGAGGATGGTCGAGAGCAAGATCACTGAAGCCGTTTTGTGGGAATTTTCCACAAATTTGTGGAAAAGTTTAAATTGATTACCATTATTTTTGTGTAGAATTTGAAGATTTATATGTTACAATGACTTTATTTGTGTACTGTGTATATGATAATTCCTTCTTTTTGTGGGAAAAAATGTGGAAATGCAGATTTCCTTGAGGGAAAAAAATCTCACTCATTTGTGGAAACTAGTTTAGATCACAGTGGCAACACTGACCTGGAAGAGGGAGGTACGGGCAACAATGAGCTCAGGAAAATTTCCATAAGAGATGAAGATTTTTTGGAGAAAAAGAAAAAGTTTCTGAGTAAAGCCGGTCCGTATGGGTGTACAGAAGCAGGTGATTAATTAGTAAGGTATGTATTACTTGCGGAAGTCTGCGTAGAGCAATAGGTAACGTTCTTGCCTCGGAGACAGGAAGCCTCGGTTCAATCCCCGCAGAGTGCAGAAAATTTGTTCAAGGTAGACTGTCTTGGATTCCCAACATCGCTCTGCAATGTTGGACATCAGGGGTACGGGAGATTATTGTTTCTTTTCAGCATTTCAACATGCTCGACACCTTGCAACCACTTCAAACCATCCATACAACCTTACTAAACCGGATCAAGCCAAGCGCTGAAACACAAAATCTATATCGTCTTACAAGGGATAGACCGGTCCGGTAGTGAAGCATTATCTCGAATACACATTTGTGATTTACATCACCTGATCTGTCCTTGAGTGCCTACATGACATTTCAAAGAGGCAAAACATGCAAAATGTAAACACAAATAAAGATATAAACTGAATAATCAATGAACCAGCTATTAGTTCACTGATGAATCAAATTAATGCACCGATGCATGCTTGCATATACCAAAGGGCCTTTTCCCCCCTTATGTGGGGGTTGGCCGTGTCAAAGCACACACCCACCCCATATCCATCCCACACCCAGCTAAAGAGAGGCACATTGTGTCCTTGAAACCTCAAACGCCAACACTTCTCGTTTTAAATGCCGACAAAGGCAAAATTGGTTCATTTCAAACGAAGACGCAAGCCGCACTCCGAGACGTCTGGGTTTTTATTTTGTTTTGTGTTTTTACATCCGTGTGTGCTAATTTGAATATTATAGTTCCCGAAGAATCATGGAAGATTATTCTTTAAACTAACCTTCCAACATAAATAAAATTTCAGAAACTTTCAGACTTTACAAGAAAAAAAAGGTAATTCCTAAACCCTTTGTTGTCATTTTCAACAGGATATATATATATATATATATATATATATATATATATTGTATATATATATATATGCATACATACATATACATATATATTTGTTTTTGCAGGTAACCACAAAGGAAATTGGACAGAAACAAATTCCCAAGCGCTTTCGTGTTATTTACATCTTCAGAGTAATTTATGAGTACATACATATATATGCATATTTATGTATGAATACACACACACACGCACACACAATATATATATGTATATATATGTATATATATATATATATATATATACATATATATATATTTTTTGCAGAAACCACCGGGAAATTGAAAAAACAGATACCGAACGTTTTCGTCTATTTAGACATTTTCAAAGATACAAAAAAGCAATACAGAAAGAAACAATAAATACATAAGAAGACAAGGATACTCGGAGAGGTCCCATGTTACATTTTATCACACACAATTTTGTCAATAATAAAATTGTCCAATTTAAATAAACCCAAACTCAAGTTCAAGTTATTTTCAAAATTTATTTTTATAAAACAAGATTCAATAATATTTCTTTCTATAATATTATTACAAGAAGTAATTATTTTAGAATTTCCCCAGTCAATATTATGACCATAATCCCTTTGGTGGACAAATAATCCACTGGACACTTGCCCCGTTCTAATACTATATTTATGTTGGCCTATTCTTTTTTCTAAGCCTTTGCCTGTTTGGCATATATAAATAAAATCACAGTTTTTACATGGTATATTATAAATACATCCTTCTTTACTTCTTGGAGAATTTTTAATTAACAGACTCTTAATATTATTATTTTTTAATACTATCTGGAACATAGGGTAAATGTCAGGTGATGGGATGTACAAGGGAAGAATATGGCTGCAAATTGGGAGTATTAACCCATTCAACTCCGATGACAAGATGTCTTGTCATTTGGTCAAATAAAACAAAAAATCATAAAACACCAAAATGTTTGATCAAACACCAGAAAAATATGACGTCAATCCTCGCTTCGCTCGCAGCGAAGCGAGGACTGACGTCATATTTTTCTGGTGTTTGATCAAACATTTTGGTGTTTTATGATTTTTTGTTTTATTTGACCAAATGACAAGACATCTTGTCATCGGAGTTTAATGGGTTAAGGGAGAGAGACTGGAGGAAGTGGATAGTTTTAGATACGTGGATGCGAATGTGCCGTGAAAGGGAGGAGTGGAGGTAGAATGTAGACTGAAAGAAGCAAGTAAATGCCTTTTGAGAATAAGAAGTGTAATGAGAGATTAACATTTGGGAATGGATGCTAAGAGGAGATTGTATGAAGGAGTGATTGTGCCGACAGCAATGAATGGGGCAGAAACATGGAACATTAGAGAGGAGGAGTTTGAATATTTTTGAAATAAAAAATGCCTGAGAAGTATGGTAGGGGCTACTAGGTTGGATAGAGTGAGAAACGAGGTGAGGAGACCGGGGGTGGAAAGGTAGTTGGGAAATAGGGTTGATGAAAGAGTATTGGGATGGTTTGGGCACATGGAAAGAATGAGTGAAGAAAAATTATTAAATGGGATGTGGAAGGCAGAGGTGGAAGGAGTGAACATGAGGGGGCGACCAAGGATGAGATGGATGGATGGGGTAAAAGGGGCAATGGGGAAGAAGGGAAAGTCTGTTGAGAATTAGATGAAAAAAGACAGAAGATATGGGTGAGTGGAGAATGGTTGTGTATGTATGATGTCGAGATGTATGGAAGGGAGTGGGTGGAGGATGAAATGGGGGGGGGAGTATGTGTGGTCGTCTGTCACCACTCCGTTGCCACCCCTATGAGCCATCTTTCTTTTGTGCTTTTACTTTCGTTTAGTATGTCTTTCACTTTCTACTTTCTTTCCACCACTCTCTTTGTTACGTTTGATTACCACTCACAATTTTAGTCGGTAGACCCCATGCCTCCGAGGATGTAATTTATGCAAACTATAGACTCAGAATTTGTAAATTGCATAGTCAGGCTTCTACTTCTATATTTTCTGCATAGAGGTATTGAGACATTTAAAGATTTTCTTGAATTTTCTTTCTTTAATACCGGTTACACTTGGTTCTCTAAGGTACAAAGGTACTCTCGTTGACAACACCCAATTTTGGTCCTAGGTAAGTTCTGCAATGACGTCATGATTTCTTTAGTCCAATGATCTTTAACTTTATATTGAATCTTCCCTAAGGGCGTGATCTTACAATCGTGAACCAATTAAAGTTTCTCCTCCTCCACCGTTTCTCCAATCAGATCCGCCGTTACAAGTCCGCATGCAATATTGTTTACACTGCACACTCACGTTATATCTGCAAAAGCATACAGCAATTAAATCGGTTCCCCAGGCACTTGTTTATAAACATAACGCTGAGAGAAAAGTTATACAATTTCTCGCCTTCTTGCCATCGGCTGTATTTATAAACTTATTAACCCATAAAATGCAACTCTCGCCTTCGAACTATTGTTTACCAAACAGCCGATCCAATGAAATAAAACCCTCAGTATCTACCCCTCTTTCTACCTCACTTGTCTACTTATATCTACGAGACTCTTACAGTATTTTTGAATTATATTTTCGACGTAGGCCGAAAGGCTTCTCCCCGTCTTCTCTTATTCTGCATGAGGGGACTGAGAGGGGGTGTTGCCGATTAAATGAAGCGGCCTTGCTGTGAATGTGCTGTGTCTTACTACATTGCCTCTGACCCAGGGTAGTGAGTGTGATAGAAGGATGACCCGTCATCCAGGAGGAGCCACGATAAGAGGGAGAGACGGGGGTGAATGGGTGAGAGTAGATTTTATGCCTTTGTTTTATGGCCACTTCCCCTGAAAGAAGAAAAAAGCCGTTGGTATATGTATAAATATATATATATATATATATATATATATATATATATATATATACACAGATATAGATAAAGACATCTTTTGATATAAATCCACCGTTATAATTTGGTGATTTATTTATTTAGTGGAGATTCCCGTAATCGACTCCATCCTAAAGAATGCACCGATCTCTCAGCTCCAGAATAGAACTGTCTAGCTTTTGCAGCGAGAGTTCATATAATATGTTTCTTTATCAAGAGGATTAAACAGTAAAGAGGTCGAGAAGGAGGAGAAGGAAGCTGAGGAAGGAAAGGAGGAAAGCGAATGAGAGGACAATAAACAGGTAATAGTGGTTGTGGTAGTGGTGGTTGTGGTTGTGTAAATGGTGGTGGTTGGGATTTTGGTGGTTATGGTTGCGGTTGCGGATGCGGATGAGATTGCAGTGGTGGTAGTAGTAGTGGTTGGGGTTTTGGTTGTGGTGGTTATGTTTGAGGTTGCGATTGCGGTGGTGGTGGAGTTGTCATTGGTGGTGGAGGAAGTGAAAAAAGTAGAAGAGGTGGACAAGGTGAAAGAGGTAGATGATGAAGATGAGGACGAAGAGGAAAGGGAAGGGGAGAAAGACGAAAAGGAGGGAGTGGAGAAAAAGGTGATGGTGGAGAAAGGAGATGAGGCAGAGTAGAAGAGGAAGTGGATAATGAAATTGTG
Source organism: Oratosquilla oratoria (assembly GCF_046742065.1). Classification (NCBI taxonomy): domain Eukaryota; kingdom Metazoa; phylum Arthropoda; class Malacostraca; order Stomatopoda; family Squillidae; genus Oratosquilla; species Oratosquilla oratoria. Next base: position 71,817,139 of record NC_134786.1, read on the forward strand.
GTTGAAGACGAGGGGGAAAATATGTAGGGCGATGAGGAGATCAAGGAGATGAAGGAGGAGGTGGAAGAGGAGGAAAAGGAGGAGGAGGAAAAGGAGGAGGAGTATGAGCATGAGGAGGAAGAGGAAAAAGAGTAAGAAGAGGAGCAGGTGGAGGAGGTGATAGAACATGAGGACATGTAGGCTGAGGAAGAGGAAAAGGAGGAGGAGGCGGAAGAGGAGGAGGAGGGGAGGAGAAGGAGGAGCAGGAGGAGGAGGAGGAGATGTACCCATCGGGACCCGTCCAATAATTAATCATTTATGACCAATCAGGTTCTCAATAATTATCCAAGTTTGCAGACCCGTTGTGGCGATAAATTCTCTCGGGAGATATTATTTCTCATTTGGGGATCATAAGGGAGCAGCCAATGAAGACGAATTGCGGTGACAAAAACGCTCTTTATCCAGATCGGATCGTATCGGATCGTATCGAATCGGATCGGATCGCGCTTATCACCGCCGCCGCAGCCGTCGGTCCTTTGACCTTGGGTCTTGTTGTGGCCGTTTCGAGTCCCTCTCGGAGAAGGTTTGAAGGCTTGGAGGACGACCGGAGGGGGATGGAGGTTTGGGTTGGTCGTTCGGTTGAGCCGAATCGCCCAGCGACAAGGAAGAACATCGAGAACATCGAAGAACATCGAGAGAAATTCTCGACTGTTGCAGTTTTGTTCTGAAATCTCTCATAAACTCATCTGTATGTGGTTCACCATGGTCTTGGATCACGTGTTGGACTCGTGATCGACAGCTATTTCCTTCCCGGAAGAACTCAGAGCTCGTATATGAGCGATCTATGGGTAACGCTGTGACCTTACACGCACACACACATCCCCCACTCCCCGCCCACGAGAGTTGGAGTAAGGACTCGCAGCGCAGCGATACTGATATCATATCAGTCTTGGGCGGTATTCGAACTCGGGCCACCGTAGTGGCGGCCAGGATCTCTACCACTGCGCGACGAGTAGTGTGGGGGGGGAGGTTACTCTTAGCTGAATAAAATCGCTTGGCAACAGAGTAGGTACAGATCGAGAAATGTTCTCGTCTGTCGCCATTTTGAGTTGGAATTTCTCGAACTCAACTAAAAGAAGGACTTTCTCGAAACTTGTCCTCAAGGACCTTGAACAATAAAGTTCCTATACATACACATATACATACACATATACATACACATATAGCAAAAAGAAAACGCATTGCTGTCCTTTTCCGGGATAACTCCGAGTCAAGGCTAAGTGCACCTCCCATTTCCTTCGAGGTGGTCCTCGAGGAAAAAGCCCGAGGAACACCAGCGTTTCAAGATGGCTCACCATGTGCGATCTATCTAATATTGGTCGTGTAATATATATATATATATATATATATATATATATATATATATATATATATATACATATATATATATATGTATATATATATATATACAGTATATATATATATATACATATATATATATATATATATATATATATATATATATATACACACACAGAGATCACTAAAAACAACACGTGATCCACAAATTTTGCTGGTAACCACTAAGGAAATTGAAAGAAAACAGTAATTCCCAAGCGCTCAGGTGTAATTACCCTTAAGATGTAAATTACACGAAAGCGCTTGGGAATTACTGTTTTCTTCCAATTTCCTAGTGGCTACCAGCAAAAATATATATTTATAATAATAAAATATATATATATATATATATATATATATATATATATATAAATATATATATATATATATATATATATATATATTCCCTTGGTGCAAAGAAAAGTGTTGTGGCAGCAAGTGGCGCCTGGTTTTGTTATGAAGGTGAGTGTTGGTCGGACCCCCAACCTGAAAGGAGTTTCGGTCGAGCGTTCTGGTCAGGCGGGCGAAGTTCTGCCTCTGAGGTTACATAAAAGTGTGCTTTGCTTTTGCGACAAACTCCGGACTCTGTTCCGGGTAATATCAGTTTCAAAATGTTCACAAACAAACAAGCAAGCAAACAAGTTAACAAACAAGCAGACCAACAAAAAACAAACAAAAACAAACGAATGAATAAATAAATAAATAGATAAATGAATAAGTAAGTGAACAAAAATTATGATAAGATATATAAATAGAAGTTAGACAATTGAATGAATATAAATGAATCAATAAAAAATGAACGAATTAATAAATTAGTTAATAAGCAAACAAAAGAGCCTACAAATAAATAAGTAATTTGTTAATAAACTCAAAATTCTGCTGCAAACCCTCAAACAACGAACCATATGAAATAAGGTTTATTTATCCCACACAACACACAGATTAAGAGATAATAAAATTTTACTCCTACAGCTAACCATTTTGATACCAAAGATTTAGATTAAATCGTTTGACGTTAGCCAGTATAAAACAAGTAGCCATTGACGCTACGACAAAAATTAATTTTTTTTTAAAAAAGATATGTTTCAACTTTTTTGTCGATCAAAGGGGACCACACATCTCAATAGAATTGTCTGTCTGTCTGTCTGTCTGTCTGTCTGTCTGTCTGTCTGTGTGTGTGTGTGTGTGTGTGTGTGTGTGTGTGTGTGTGTGTGTGTGTGTATGTGTGTGTGTGCGTGCACTCATCATAAACTCCGCCCCCCACAACTTCCTTAATAAGCAATCAAACGATAAACTAAACCTACTGAAGCAATTTGCATAAGTACTGCACCCATTCCACTCTGAATGAATAACCTCATATGTCATATCTGTTAATTAATTAAACCTCTTTACGCGATTAGTAATAACAGTTATCCGGCCTAATTGGCTTATGCACAGTTGCATACTTACGTAATACTTGGTAGTGACTAATTAATGCCAAAAAAAAAAGTGTAATCCATACGCCACTCGTACTATATCCGCAAAAAAAAAAAAAAAAAGGAAACAAGAAAATAGAGCGATATGTTACCATAAACAACCGAGCTAACGACCCTGCATAGCACAGTGCCTCAGCCACAAAGACAGAGTTATTACAGATGATGAAGACGATCGCCCGAGATGCGAGCTCGTAATTCGAGGCGACCTCAAACCCGATTACTCCAAGCACTTTATCTACCTACTTGGGTGTCGTTCCCTTTCCTCTCGTCCTCCTCCTCCTCCTCCTCTTCCCACTGCTCCTCCTCCTCCTCCTCCACCACCCCCTTCCTCTCCTCCTCCCCCTCCCTCCCACTCCCGCTTCCATTCCCCCTGATTACCTGAATAGTAATGCGAGATACGAGTAAACTATGCAACGTCCAATAGTCAGGACCAGCCCACCTGAAGGTTGTCGCTGCTTTCTTTCCCAACTCAACGTCTATCTGAAGACCAAATAAGATGAAATGTAGAATACGGTCATGTCAAGATAAGAAACAATCCTTCTTGGTGATGGTGAGGGCGATGACGATGGGGATGGTGATTATGGTGAAGGTGATGGTAATGGTGGTGATAATGGTTGTGATGATGGTGGTGGTGGTTGTGGTGGTGGTGGAGGTGTGGTGGTGGTGGTGCTGCTGCTGCTGATGGAGGTGTTGATAATGGTGGTGATGATGATGATGACGATGATGATGATGACGATGATGATGATGACGAGGACGATGATGATGATGCACTCCACCACTACCTTTACCGATACTCCTTTCCATCTTCCTCATCTTCCCCTTCCTCTTTACCTTCTCTTTCTCCTCCTTTCCTCCTTACTCCCAATCATCACCTTCCTTCTCTTATTCCTCTTTCTCTTCCTCATTCTCTTTATCTCCTCCTCCTCCTTCGCTTCTTCCTCTTCCTCTCTCCCCTCCTCCCACCATCTTCCATCTCCCCTCCTTCCCTTCTTCCTCCTCCTCCTCCTTCGCTTCTTCGCTTCTTCCTCTTCCTCTCTCCCCTCCCCCACCATCTTCCACCCCTCCTCCTCCTCTTCTACCGTTAACGAATCATGTGCGATATGTTGTAATCTTGATTCTGGTCTTCGCATTATCATCAAGACTCTACATTAAGCCTCGTCAGGCTTCTCCTCCAAAAGGAGGATGGAAGAGGTAAGTGGAGGAGGAGGAGAAGGACAAGTAGAGGAAGAGGAGGAGGAGGTAGAAGAGGAGCAGGTAGAAGGTAGAGGAGAGATGAAACAGGAGGAGGAGGAGGGAGGAGGAGGAGGAGGGAGGAGGAGGAGTGTAAGAGGAGTAAGAGAGACCAAAGGAGTTATGAGGAAGTACACGGAAGACAGTAGCAGGAAGAAGAAAGAAGAATTTGAAGAAGGATAAGGAATGAGGAAGACTGAAGGAAGGCGTAGTAAGAGGAAGGATGTGGGAAGGAGGAAGGAGGAGGAAGGAGGCAGAAGTGGAAGGGAGGAGGGAAGAGGGAGGTAGAAGTAGGAGAGACGAAGAATGTTGATGGAGGATGGAGAAGGGAGGCTGGAGGAGGAGGGAGGAGAGAGGAAGGAGGCTGGAGAAGAAGAAAGGAAGGAGATAGAAGGCTGGAGGAGGAGGAGGAAAGAGAAGAGAGGAGGGAGGCTGGGGGAGGAGGAGAGAGGAGGGAGGCTGGGGGAGGAGGGAGGAGAGAGAAGGAAGGATGTGAGGAGGAGGGAGATGGGAGGTTGGGGAAGTAGAGAGGAGGGAAAAGGGAGAAGGGAGGAGGAGGGAGGCAAAAGTAGGAGGGACAGGAGAGACTACAAGTAGGAGTAGGAGGGAGGACGGAGACAGGAGGCTGGAGTAGGTTGGAGGAGGAGGGTGTAGGGAGGCAGGAGGAGGAGGGAGGAAGGTCAAGGAGGAGGAGGCTGTAGGGAGGCAGAAGGAGGAGGGAGGAAGGTCAAGGAGGAGGAGGGCGTAGGGAGGAAGGGGGAGGAGGGAGGAAGGTCAAGGAGGAGGAGGGCGTAGAGAGGCAGGGGGAGGAGGGAGGAAGGTCAAGGAGGAGGAGGGCGTAGGGAGGCAGGGGGAGGAGGAGGAAGGAAGGTCAAGGAGGAGGAGGGAGGAAGGTCAAGGAGGAGGAGGCTGTAGGGAGGCAGAAGGAGGAGGGAGGAAGGTCAAGGAGGAGGAGGGCGTAGGGAGGAAGGGGGAGGAGGGAGGAAGGTCAAGGAGGAGGAGGAGAATGAAGTGTTACTTAGGACTACTTCGTTGTGCCCTCCGGCGAGAGAGCGGAGGAACCGCTGACACGGCACCAACTCTCACAAGGGCTCAGGCGGTCGGTTGCGCGAGGAAAAAGGTGGAGGAATGAGGAGGAATGTGAAGGAATGTGGAGGGAAAGAGAATGTTAAGGGAGGAAAGAAGTGTGGAGGGAGGAAATAATGTGGAGTAAGGTGAGGAATGTGGAGGTAAGAGAGGAATGTGGAGGAATGTGGAAGGAAAGAGAATGTTAAGGGAGGAAAGAAGTGTGGAGGGAGGAAAAGAATGTGGAGTAAGGAGAGAAATGTAGAGGTAAGAGGGGAACGTGGAGGGGAAAGAGAATGGAGGAAAAAAAATGTGGAGAGAGGGGAGGAATGTGGAGGAAGAGGGGGAAATGCCGAGGTAAGAGGGGAACGTGGAGGGGAAAGAAAATATTAAAGGAGGAAAGACATGTGGAGGGGAAAAGAATGTGGAGGAAGGAGAGGAATATGGAGAAAATGTTTATTTGTGGAGGGAGAGAAGGAATGTGGAGGGAGAGAAGGAATGTGGAGGGAGAGAAGGAATGTGGAGGGACAGGAGAAATATGGACGGAGGTAAGGAATTTAGAGTTAGGTAAGGAATATGGAGGGAAGGGAGAAATGTGGAGGGACATAAGGAACATGGGGGCAAGAGGAATGTGGAGGGCGAAGTGGAATACTGTATAGATGGGGAGCAGGAATGGGGGGCACAAAAAATGTGAAGGAGGAATGTGAAGATGTGAGTTCGCGAAAGAAAAAGGAAAAAAAAGTGAGGGCACAAAGAGGAAGGGGAGGAATGTGTTGGAGGGATGTGATGGAGGAAAGTGGAGGGGAAGAATGTGTAGGAGGGATGTGATGGAGGAAAGTGGAGGGGAAGAATGTGTAGGAGGGATGTGAGGGAGGAAAGTGGAGGGGAAGAATGTGTAGGAGGGATGTGAGGGAGGAAAGTGGAGGGGAAGAATGTGTAGGAGGAATGTGAGGGAGGAAAGTGGAGGGGAAAAATGTGTAGGAGGGATGTGAGGGCACAAAGTGGAGGGGGAGGAATGTATTGGACGGATGTGATGGAGGAAAGTGGAGGGGGAGGAATGTGTTGGAGGGATGTGATGGAGGAAAGTGGAGGGGAAAAATGTGTAGGAGGGATGTGAGGGAACAAAGTGGAGGGGGAGGAATGTGTTGGAGGGATGTGATGGAGGAAATTGGAGGGGAAGAATGTGTTGGAGGGATGTGATGGAGGAAATTGGAGGGGAAGAATGTGTAGGAGGGATGTGAGGGGGGAAAATGAGGAGGAAGAAAGTGGCGGGAATTTCGTAGGTAGGAATGTTAAAGAAGCAGAAGGAAGGGAGTCGTGTGAGCTGGAATGTGAAGGGAGGAAGCCAAGGGAAGGACAGGGAGGAGGAGGAGGAGAAGGGAAAGGGAGGACGAGAAAGAAAAATAGGAGAAAGGAGAGGAGGAGGAGGAGGAGAAGGAGGTAAAGAAGGAGAAGGAAGAGGAGAAGGAGAAGACTAGGAAGGTGGAACAGGAAGAAAAATTAGGAGGAAGAGGAGGAGGAGGAGAAGGAGGAGAAGGAGGAGGAGGAGGAGAAGGAGGAGGAAGAGGAGGAGGAGGAGGAGATAAGGAGGGTGGAACAGGAAGAAAAAGGAGGAGGAAGAGGAGGAGACCAGGAAAAGAAGAAGGAGAAGGGTGAGTGGGAGGAACAGGAAGAAAAAGTAGGAGGAAGAAGAGGAGGAGGGGAGGAAGCGAAGGAGGTAGAGGAGGAGAGGGAGGAGAGGGAGGAGAAGTAGGAGGAATAGAAGGGGGAGGAGAAGTAGGAGGAATAGAAGGAGGACAAGAGAGGAGGAGAAGTAGGAGGAATAGGAGGACAAGGAGGAGGAGGAAAAGTAGAAGAAGGGGGAGGAGGAGTAGGAGGAATAGAAGGAGGACAAGAATGAAGAGCAGAACAAGAAGAAGGAAGGATAGAAGATATACGACACAATCTGACTGAAAACCTCAAGAAGGAACTGATAAAATCAAAACCGAAATCCTTTTCACCCCGAATATAAACACGACGTTGGACTTGCTCCTTCGCACGATGATTCACTACAAATTCTATTCTGGCAGACTAATCAGACGACTCCATTCAGGAGTGGGGTTCATGACAGTAGCGAACAGAATCACCCTGCAATCCACATTGGCCACGCATATCATGTGATTCTGGTAAGCGCTGAAATTCTTGTTCAACTCGGAGGAACTTTGAGGTCTCAGATGGTCAGAGTCTATCAAGATTAATGTTGTAAAACCTTGTGGATGCGTTTATGTTTTTGTTCTGGTGAATGCTAGACGATGTTATACGGCTCAGAAAATCTCTGGGATTTAGTGAGTTGACTCACAAACTACATACCTCCCCTCCCCCAACACACCCTCTCCCAACCTCCCCCTCCTTATGAGAAATGGGTCAAAATGAATCACAATGACAAGTAGTGTTCACCTTTAGGTACATAATGAGCTCAGGCGTGGAAAATAACGATAAAGAAACAAGCAAACTCTTAAAGTAAATAAACAGCCAAACAATAAAAACATACACCCCAGGCAGCATAAACGAACGCCATAAACACGTATTTTTTGTCCTTCACGAAAAAAACGAAGATTTCTCCCTCTCCTGACGAACCTATCAGAGGGCGAATAGAGAATAAAAATTAAGAGTTTAAGCCTAGAGCCACCATCTTTGAGGACAGAAGACCTCCCTCGCTCATCATGAATATCTTTTTGTGTTACAAAACTCATTTTCTCCTCCAATTTTCTTCAACGTTTCTCCCTCGTTCTCCTGGTGTCTCCTTCACAAACTCCCAGTACCCCTTTTCCCACTCCTCCAACTCTTTCTAGCACCACCACTCCAACCACTCCCTCCCCCAAATCAGCCGGCGTTTTATCCACCAACACCCACCTCTCACACTCCCCGAAGCCCCTCCTCCGTCGCCTTATCGCGTTATCTATTTAATATCAAACAAAATATCCATCACAGCTCACCGCTTCGACTATCGATCCTTCTGATCGACTGGAAGTTCCCCGAATGGCCCCCGTGATCGACAGCAAGCGATTGTGTCGATCGGGTGACGGGATATGAATAATTAATTGACTCTAATCACAGAGGAGAGGTCGAGACATACACCTCGACGAGAAGGGAAAAAAAGAAAGAAAACTGATCACTTTGAGAAAGAAAATGGGAACTGGTGATGACCAGTGTTTACGATGTGGCAACTGTCCCCGTGCCATATCTATAACAATAGAATTTATATTATACAGTATGTGTGTGTGTGTGTGTGTGTGTGTGTGTGTGTGTGTGTGTGTGTGTGTGTGTGTGTGTGTGTGTGTGTGTGTGTGTGTGTGTGTGTGGTTTTGATGAACATAAACGCTGGGAAAAGCGCGGAATCCTAATCACTAACGTTTCGTTTACGAATGAACGGAGTCATCTTGTCGGACGTATGGGGAAAAAAAAACTCTTGGGATTCCATCACCAATTGATTTTCTGACGTGTTCTTGAATTAAAACGCTGATTTCCCTTTCTAAATTACTAAATCTCTCGCGTTTATATATATAATGCTTCTACAATCCTAGTGAGCTTGTCATAACCTTTATGTAACACTTCGGCGCCTTTTACTAGAAGGATTGTAAAAGCAGCATATATTTAAACAAAAAAAAATTCGAACCATCGCGGGGGAATCATTAATTCTTTCTTTTGCAAGGTTGGTCTTATTATAAGACCAAGAAAACAAGCCACCTCCTACTTAAGAACAGCCCCCACCAAGAAAGCAAGAAACTTTATAAATCACGTGTCATCTATTGGTTCAAATGTACCCGATGGGACTGTGAAGCCCTTCCCTCCACTTATATTGGCATAACGACAATAAGGTTATTCCATCGCCTTTCATATCACCTTACATCAGGAGCCAATATAAACCACTTAAGAGAAGAACAGGACATGGCCCTGACAAGAAACATACTAAAAGAAAACACCAAATTTTGGAAATATATACAGATGATAGACGCCTCCCAGTCTTAGAGGTATTATACTGTATATCATAGAGCTGAGCCCAAACCTAAACATACAAGTAAAGGACCTCAAGGCCCTCCAAAGCATACGACAAAACTCCGCAAACCCAAGCATGCAGGCAAAACACCACAGACCTGAGTACAGGACAAAACGCAACAAACCCTAGCACGCAATATTATGTCACAACTCGAATCCGGGGGCTCTTCTAAGCCCGACAAGTCGTCACTACCCGAAGGATCCGATAACCTCTCCCAGTTACCCATTAACATCCAACCATTTAAACGGTAACCTCTCCCAGTGAAGAGGAAGTATGAACACATAAAATGAAATATTATCACACGATTCACAGGAAATATTTTTACCCAAAGAGAAAGAATACTCCAAGATACTTAAGAAAGGTCAAGCAAAAACAAAAAATTACTACCTATAGTGAAGTCACGAACTCCCTTTCAAAAGAGAGTAAGGCATATGGAAAATACCTTTAAAGAAAATAATAGGCGCCCAACTAGCCATCATTTTCAATGAAGTATACAAAAGAGAAAAATATCCATATACACCACTAATATATATATATATATATATATATATATATATATATATATAATATATATATATATGTACTCCTGTAACGAAATAGAAGCAATTTTGTGGAACTGGAATCCTAACTCTGGAGGAACATTCATCCCAATAAAACTAACTTGACGAATATTTTTTTTTTTCCCAAATACTGATGCGTGTGGAGATCTCCTTTATTTTTTTTTTTTTATAAAGTGATCCCTTTTAGCACATTGATGTTCTCTGAATATTCTATTTAGGCTAAAGACAGGCGATTTGATGCTTATAAAGGAGGCAATCCGCCCCCAGAACTAAACAGAATCGAAGACTCTGAGAAAAGCCAGAATCCCTCGGGTACGTCACCTTATTTAAGGTCGTCCAGGCACGTCATTTTATTTAAGGTCCTCCAGGCACGTCAGCTTAGTTAAGGTCCTCCAGGCACGTCGCCTTGTTTAAGGTCCTCCGGGTACGTCACCTTATTTAAGCTCTTGAAGGTACGTCACCTTATTCAAGGTCCTGAAGGTACGTCACCTTATTTAAGGTCCTCCGGGTACGTCACCTTATTTAAGGTCCTCCGGGTACGTCACCTTATTTAAGGTCCTCCGGGTACGTCACCTTATTTAAGGTCCTCCGGGTACGTCACCTTATTTAAGGTCCTCCGGGTACGTCACCTTATTTAAGGTCCTGAAGGTACATCACCTTATTTAAGGTCCTCCAGGCACGTCACCTTATTTAAGGTCCTCCAGGCACGTCACCTATTTAAGGTCCTCCAGGTACGTCACCGAATTGAAGGTCCTTCAGGCACGTCACCGTGTCGAAGGGGTTAATGGGTTCATTTCGACAAAAAGGAAAAATTCTTCTTCATCATCTCAACTGGTCCTCGAACACGAATAAATCTTTGTCGGTTCGGTGTGATACAGGTCCAAAAAATTTAGGCTCGTTCCGTGTAATACAGTTAATTTGGGACGACTCGAAGTGCTCGGTTTTCGAATAAAAACAAAATTTGAAAACAGAATTGAAGTAAATCAAAATTTGAAGAAGAAAAAATTAAAATACATATATAGATTATGTTACTATATCAAACGATAGTTGAATAATTAATTCTATATATTGACGCATGATTTTTTTTTTTTACAAATTCCTGTATGTATTTGACAAACTTTGAACATAATTCGATATTCAAAAGTTATACATATTAGGCAAAATGTCAGCAAAGTACAAGTATACTTGCGCTGTGCATTTATGCATGTATATATGCATATGTATGTATGTCTATATGTATTGATGTATATATGTATGTATTCATGTATGTACATATGTATATAAAATCACATAGTAGATTGTACACAAAAATACATATTTCCTCACTTATAATGTGTATTTGTGTACCTCCATTGTGTGTGTGTGTGTGTGTGTGTGTGTGTGTGTGTGTGTGTGTGTGTGTGTGTGTGTGTGTGTGTGTAAATTTGTTTACGTAAAACATTACTAAAATTATGATGCGGCAGCAGCGGGAGCCAATGAGCATTTCAAATCACAAAGAGGCAAAGGAAACGCTTGTCACCATCTGTCCACCCCACCTCCCTCCTGGCACCGTGGCATTTGACCACTCCATCGTTAGAGAAAGGGGTTGTTGGGCGAAAATTTTAAACCTTTTACCATCCCTGGTGGTCATCAGTACATAATAAATAAATGTTATTCTTTTTATCCATGTCTAGTCTTGTCCGTCCTGCGTGTTCGCAAATGTTCAAACCGATGACCACCGTTTTCCAGACACAGCTGAAGACGCGAACCAACAGATTCAAAGAGTGAATGTGTGTGTGTGTGTGTGTGTGTGTGTGTGTGTGTGTGTGTGTGTGTGTGTGTGTGTGTGTGTGTGTGTGTGCGAGCGCGTGCGCGTGCGGGCGTACACAACTATAAAATCCTTGCTGCTGTTGATGTCGCCACGAGCAGACATTGCGCGCAAAGGCTATCTAAACGTCATCCTACTCAATCTACAGCTGGAGCTCAATCAACCAAGAGTCTATAGCCCTCTCTCCGCCCTCCATTCCTGAATAAAATCACCTGGGTTTAACCAGAACCAAGTTCACGAAGGGTCTCCGCTCTGCGAAGGCGGGTCACTATGTCTACGGCCGGAGCATCCAGCGGACTCGAGGGAGGCCTTATGGCGTTCGGACAGGAGATCCAGGAGGACCGAGAGTAACCCGAGCGACTCATAAAGCTGTTTCCCGGTCGGTAATCATGCAAATGAATGACCATAAATGTAGTGATATCGCCAATAGGATCTATCACACAATGTTATTACTCGCATTAGTCGGCTTCATTACATACGCGTGCTGGCCCCGGCCCGTCGGCAGAATGCAATGGCATCAACGGTGTCCGTCGTAAATAGCCAATGTTGCATTGCAATTATCGAGATCGGGCCGCGCAGCAATTGCTGCCCGCAGTCCGGGAGGTACTGCGCCCTCGACTGCCCTGGCGGGCTGGCGCCTGGCATAGATAGCCTCGCCATATGAGACTCTGGGGGAGGTTCTCCAGGCCTTAGTAAGGGCATTCAGGCATTAAGAATAGTGTACACACGTAATATACAAGCACAGACCCGCGTAGATAAACGCAAGTGCACACACGTACGTATACTCGGATACATATGCGCGCGCGCGCGCGCACACACACACACACATACACACGCACGCACACACACACACACACACACACACACACACGCAAAGGATACATAGAAAGTAAATAATTCTAGTATTTTTTCTGTTATCATTATCATTATTACTATTCTTATTATCGTTACTATCATTATTATAATCACCACTATTATTATTATCATTATCTCTGTCATTATCATTATCATCATCATTACTATCGTTACTATATTTTGATAAGACGATGGCGTAAAAAGGGAGATAAGATTTCTCAATAAGTTATGTAATTTGGTTACTGAAACTGAGCCTTGGTGGATCGAGGCGTAGTAGAGAATTGACACTGCCCTCCCATTGTGCGAATGCCATTTCTAGTGTCAAACATAGCTAAAAGGCTTCAGAGTAGTACTTCCTAATTCCTTCTGTTCTCTGCACTCTTTTCACCATACCTCAGTCTCATCTCCTCCTTAACTCCATCTTTCCAGGCTTGCCTGGCTCAAAAAACTTAATCCTTATTGCGGAAAACTACAAGAGAAAGTAATAAACAGTAGACCGAGCGCTTTCGTCTATTCAGCCATCTTATAATCACGAGTCTATGTGATTTACACAGTTTAATCCTTATTGTTAATATACAGTATGTAATATTTTAGAGTGCAGTGGCTTGTAGGCTACAGAATATGTAGATTTTCTGCTTGTAAAAAGAGCAATAGTCCAATAGTTTCAATCTGGAATTCTGAAGTCGCCCCCACCGCTCCTAAAGAATCCATGGCTTTAGTGAAATAATTACCACTAAAAGAAGGCGAGACGCTCACAGCAGGAAGCACAAATCCTGAAGCCGAATTCGTCGTCCTTGCTCTGTGTGCACAGACAGATGGAGATCTCCAACACTGTTGGTGTTGGAAATTGAACCAAAAACTTTATCTGTACTTATGGGTGCGAAAGATAACTTACAATATTTCCAGTAGCTTTCGAAAACTCGCATCAGCACCTGACATTTTGATTTCCAGTCCAATCACTATTTCAAATGTGTCATCCAGACCTGAAATTCTAAAGAATGTTTAGGTTACCAGAAGGTAAGAAGCGACTTCGGTGACTCTTTTAAAGGGTAATCATAGATTGATAAATTAATCAAATGCTGAGGTTACCAGAAGGTAAAGGCAAGTCCAGTTACTCTTTCGGTAAAAAAAAAAGTAACAAGACAAAAATATTACTGAAGATACCAAGATTATTTACCTTTTCCAATTAGCAATGATAGGTCAACACGCCCAGGTAATGTTTAAGTTATTTATAGAACAGCCTTTCACTTACAGTAATTAGAAAACGCAAATCCAGTCTCTTTCCCAGCGGCTATGATAATTATAATCTATCAAATCTATAACATGCTGAAGTTACCAAGCTTAGTCATTATTTGAAGGACAGATAACTCCAATCACCACTTCAGCATAGAAATGAAACACCAGCAACTCTACAGAAAGGTAAGGTTATCAATGAATCAACCAAATGCTAAAGATCATCATAATACAAGAGGTGTGGCTAGACACTGTTTCTTCAGAGTAACGAAGGACCATTAATTCCTCAATGGTACTGCAATTCTGCTTCTTTATCACTTCACTTTGATGACATACTTTACTGAGTTTGATCAGGCTAACGCCAGAGGATTTTATTCAACTAAAGGCGGGGCCTCGCTTCAACGATGAATAGAATCGCCTGTAGCCCATCAACTGTTAATATCATCAGGCTCGGAAACTCCTTTTGGGAATCTTCATAGATCCATGGGGGAGAAGGGTTGGGGTCAGGGACCCCCAGGTTGAAGACCCAGAGGCATAAGACGCTATCTCCTGAACCGTTCTAAGCACCCATATTGATCCTCCCCCCTCCCCACACTTTCTCCCTGAACCGTTTAGTTACCATTTAAACGAAAACACGCGGATTCCGTCACCCTCGCGGCGTCTCAACAACCAACCAATACGTCTCGACAATGTCTGGGTGACTTAAAAGGCGAAAGGGGAGGACCCGGTCACTACCTCGGGAGCGGAACAACGGACCAATAAGTCTATGGATGGTCTGAGGCGACTCAAAAGGTAAAAGAGGGCCGCGGGAGTTCTCCGGAGCGCGGGCGGGCGACACCCGAGGGGGCGGGAGAGTCCGCGCGCCTCTCTCTCTCTCGGCGCTTTTCCCCCCGCGTCTCCAGGTGTTTCTTGTACCAATTAGGGGAACAGCGCAGGTGGGTCACAAGGAAGGGCACGATCCATTACCTTGGCAGACGGGAACATGAAGGCCAAGGAAGAGGAGGAGGAAGAGAAGGAGGAGGAGAGAAAGGAGGAGGAGGATGCGAATGAGGAAGAGGAAAAGGAGGAAGGTAAGGAAGAGGGTTAAGACCAGGAGGAGGAGGATACGGAAGAGGAGGAGGATACAGAAGAGGAGGAGGATACAGAAGAGGAGGAGGATATGGAAGAGGAGGAGGATACGGAAGAGGAGGAGGATATGGAAGAGGAGGAGGATACGGAAGAGGAGGAGGATACGGAAGAGGAGGAGGATACGGAAGAAGAGGATACGGAAGAGGAGGATACGGAAGAGGAGGAGGATACGGAAGAGGAGGAGGATACGGAAGAGGAGGATACGGAAGAGGAGCAATATGAAGAGAAAAAGAAAGAAAAATCAGAGAAAGAGTAGGAGGAGGATAAAGAAAAGAAGGAGGAAGAGGAAGATAAGGAGAAATACGAGGAGGAGGAAAAGGAGAAGGATAAAGAAGATAATCAAGAGGAGGAGGAAGACAGGATGGAGGAGGGAGATGAGATGGAGATTGAAGATGAAAAGTAATAGGAGGGAGAAGAAAAAGGAGGAGGAAAAGGAGGAGATATGGGGATAAGGAGGAAAAAGGGTAAGAGGGGAGAGAGGGGGAGAAGGAGAAAGGAGAAGGAGAGAGGAGGAGGAGGAGGAGGAGGAGGAATTTAGAGGAGAGAGAAGAGGAAGATCGTGATGATGAAGAACTGGAGCAGAAGAAGGATTTTTACTTAATATTTTGTCCAAAATAACCAGCGCTTCTATCTTTGTCGAGTTGAGTGGGGTCAGAGAGTTGGTGCAAGAGAGAAAGAGGTTTAAGAAGGGAAGTAAAATGCAGGAATTGGTAGATAAAAATTATATTGATGCGTAATAATTTCCTTATCATAAAAGAATGGTTTGTATGAATCTCACTAAGGTTCTTAAATAAATTTCCTCTTAAAACTAAGCTGGCAATATCCCATACGGCTAAAGAGGAGCAGGAGGAGGAGGAAGAGGAGAAAGGAGGAGGAGTAGGAGAAGGAGGAGAAGGAGGAGGAGGAGGAGAAGGAGGAGGAGGAGAAGGAGGAGGAGGAAAAGGAAGAGAAGGAATAGAAATAGTAACAGTAGGAGTAGGAGAAATAGTAAGAAGAGAAGGTATAGGAAGAGAAGAGTGAAAACAAAAGGAAAAGGAAGAGGAGGAGGAGGAGGAGGAAGAAGAGGAAGAAACTGAAAGATGAAGGAAAGGAGGAGGAAGAAAAAGAGGAAAAGAGAGGAGGAGCAGTGGGAGAAGGAATAGAAGAGCAGAAGGAGAAGGAAGAAAAAGAAGAGGACGTAGAGGAGGACAAATAGAAGGAAGGGCACGACAAATAAAATGAGTGAAAGGATGAGAAGGAGGAAGAGGGAGAGAAGGAAAAGGTGTAGGAGGAAGATGAGGAGGAGGATGAGGAGGAGGAAGATGATGAGGAGGAGGAGGAAGAGGAGGAGGAGGAGGACGGGGGAGGAAGAGGAGGAGGAGGAGGAATAGAAATAATAATAATAGAAGTAGGAGGAGGAGGAGGAGGAGGCAGGAGGGAGGAAGGAAGAGGAGGAGGAGGAAGAGGAGGAGGAAGAGGAGG
The DNA here is from genome assembly GCF_046742065.1 of Oratosquilla oratoria. Lineage (NCBI taxonomy): Eukaryota > Metazoa > Arthropoda > Malacostraca > Stomatopoda > Squillidae > Oratosquilla > Oratosquilla oratoria. Next base: position 71,833,366 of record NC_134786.1, read on the forward strand.
AGGGGGAGGAGGAGGAGGAGGAGGAGGAGGAGGAGGAGGAAGAGAGGCCGAGAAGATTAATCTTTGGAAGCGAAGATGAGGATGGACCCGAAGGAGTTCAAGGAAGTCAACGGAAAGGAAAGAAATAAGTGAAATTGGGAGAAAAGAAAATAACAAAAAATACAAAAATAACAAAAACAGATTTTGATTTTTTTCTGAGTATCAAGAAATAAAAAAGAATTGCATAGACCATGAATGATAACAAGTGAGACAGAGCATGTGCTCTAACTTAAAAAAAGTATTGGTATGTTACCTGATTTAAACATTTTGAGACAACCGACAACAAGCATCGAATATTTCAGGAAAGCGTTCCTAATACTCTATGCCAATACTTTTTTTTTTGGAGCAAGCCCATAGTTATTCTGAACAAAATGTATTGAAAAAGAACGGGTATACGAGGGAAGCACAAAAAAATATATATGAAAGAATTGAAAAATAAACATGAAACACCTAAGAGGAAGAAAAGTAGAGACAGAATATATACAACGAAATGAATGCGCAGATACTATGTATATATATATATATATATATATATATATATATATATATATATATATATATATATATATATATATATATATATATATCCACACATGAATCCCATAACAGGAAAGAGTTAAACGATAAACTAATCATCGTCTGTGACGTAACAGCTCTTCTTCATCTAGATTCTAGAGTGTGGCGTGGCGCACTTTATAGCTTTTACTACTGCAGCGGCTGCCGCTGCCAAGCTACTTTATAGAGTCGAGGGATCGAACTCGAGGCAGAACCGGGTCTCGAGTGAACAAGACAGTCTTTTAAAAAGGTACGACTCTTGTGCTGCAGTCGAAAGGTCTTTGGTTGTCAAACATGTTTGACAAATGTGTTTGACAACCAAATAACCCATCCTCACGGTCAGACATCACTTCAAACACTTCTTTGACAAATCGGGTATGACAAACAGTTTGACCGTGCGAAAGGGCCTTTCGTCAAACGAATCCGTAATAGTTATGGGCACATGAGAGGGAGAAGGGAACGGTTTCGTCATATAAGAAATTTGCGATTGTCGCTGTTCACACTTCCGTTACAGTGGTGCATCCTGTGCATCTTGCTCTGGCCAATGCCAGGTCATTTCATTCAGCCGAGGAAACCCCTTCCTCTATCGCATCTTGATTAGCTTCTCCCGGCCACGTCGCTGAGTATTACGACCTAAGTGTTTATTCTAACTGCCGCTCAGTGTTTACATTCACCTCGGACAAACTCCCTCCTCAGTCTCAAGGTCAATTACGGAATCAGTGAATTACATGTGGTGAATAGGTACAGGCAGATATGGATGGTTGCCAGTTTGTTGCTAGAGGGGTACAGAGGAAGCTCTGCTCCCAACCTCTCAAAAAGAGAGAGAGAGAGAGAGAGAAGGAGAGAGAGTGACGATATGTGCTTACGTATGTGAAGAGAATTGGGGCAGCCAAGCATTCATCGCACGCAATGTTTCCGAAGAAACAAAACAAGATACTTCGCCTGTAAATGAAACGCAAGCAACTGCTCACGAACTCGAAGCAACATACGGGACCACGTAATGCACGCAAAACCTAACAGCTGCCACCACTGCAGTTGCCCCTGTCGGCCCTCATTTACTGATTTGGCGACTCACTTCTTTTAGTCCTTATTGTCTCTCTAGGAGAAATAAATTCTAGAGTCTTCCATACCTTTCTTCTGTTTAGTTCCAATAGATTACACAAAGCTCTCTCTCCGGTGTTCTTTTAAGAAATCCCACGAGAGCACGTAAAGATCCTACGTGAGCATTGCAGTGACTTAGTCATTTCCTTAGTCCAATGTTTTTTAACTTTATTTTTAAGATCTTCCTTAAAGGTGTGATCTTACATTCATTAACCAATAATTTTTTCTTTTCCTCCACCTTTTCGCCAATCAGATTCTTTGTTTCAAGCCTTTACGGCAATATTGTTTATTTAGAATAATAAGGAGTCTCAGTATAATTCTTACTTAGATTAAAAAGGAATGCCATTTCAGCAATATGTAAATATATACAAGCTCCCGAGCACAGCTATTTTATTGCCTACACAAAGCGGACTCAGCTCGCTCGGGCTGTTATCAACCTAGCTATAAAATGCAACAATTCGTCTTCTACACCTCTTTCTACCAGCCTCTTACAAGGATAGAGAGAGAGAGAGAAAAAGGACAGAGGATGAGAGAGAGAGAGGAAGAGGAGAGAGAGAGGGGAAGAGAGAGAAAGAGATAGAAGGAGAGAGAAAAAGAGAGAGAGAGGAGAGAGAGAGGGGCCTCTTCGGCCGCAGGTAAGCGTCTCCTGGCGTGGGTCCATCGCCAGCGTGAAATGTTCATCACAGCTTAATCTGAAGCACGTGATGGATTTGGGGTGTTCCAACGCGGATCACAACTCTTTATCTTGGAGACGCGATGGACCACGAGATAAGCTTGCGGCATTGTTGCGAGGAAATGCTCTCTCAATCTCTCTCTCTCTCTCTCTCGGTCTCTCTCTCTCCTCTTGTCAATGTGTGTGTGTGTGTGTGTGTGTGTGTGTGTGTGTGTGTGTGTGTGTGTGTGTACACATGTATATACATGGTGTCCATAAAGTCCATGTGTAAATCAGAATAATTGTAATTCTGTATACATATGTTATAGAAGGGATCAGCAAATAGAATAAGAAAGCTTAATGTATCTATCTGTATTTTGTATTTTGTCTTCGAATTTTTACTTTTTGAAAAATGATTTTACGGTTACTTATTTTTCAGAATTTCTGTTAATCCATGGCATCACTAGAAGAGGAAATAAACTCCTCTGTTCTTTGGTTGGCTGAAGTAAAATCTATTGCTACTGTCCAAAGAAGGTTTAGAACCCAGCGCAAGAAATAAGCACCACACAGGGATTCCATATCCAAGTAGATAAAAAAAAAAAAAAAATAGGTTCCGTCAATGATGAACCACGGTCAGGTATACCACGTGCTAGTAAAGAAACTGTACTATTCGTAGAAGAAACCTTAGAAGCAAGTCCCAGATGATCATTAAGACGGACATTATTAGAGCTGAAGCTTTCAAAATTTACTGTACATATAATTCTGCGAACAAGACTTACACAAGAAAGCGTACAAAATTCAAGTACATCGAATGCTTTAACCCATTCAACTCCGATGACAAGATGTCTTGTCATTTGGTCAAATAAAACAAAAAATCATAAAACACCAAAATGTTTGATGAAACACCAGAAAAATATGACGTCAGTCCTCGCTTCGCTGCGAGCGAAGCGAGGATTGACGTCATATTTTTCTGGTGTTTGATCAAACATTTTGGTGTTTTATGATTTTTTGTTTTATTTGATCAAATGACAAGAAATCTTGTCATCGGAGTTGAATGGGTTAAGAAGGGGATTATCATGCACAACTACTTTTCTGTCACCAGTTCATCGATGATGTATTTTTGAGTTATATGTTCTCCGGTGAAGCAACGTTTCACATTAGTGGCAATGTCAACAGATATAACTGTTGTATTTGGGAAAATTTGAAACCACATGAGCCTATTGAATATGATATTCTCCCAGTGTTGATGTGGGGTATGCTGTTGTAAAAAAAAAAATAATAATAATAATAATAATAAAAAAATAATAATAATAAAGTCATAAGGCCATTCTTTCTTGAAGGGCGTGTTGTTAACAGTAAAAGTTATTTAGAAATACTGCAAAATTACTTTACTCTTCAGACTGAACAGTTAGTATTCCTCAGCTTGAACAATTAGAACTGATACAGAATACACCGCTTCAGCAAGATGGTGCCTCTTGTTACTCTCCTCTGCATGTTAGTTTCTACTTGAGAAATTCATTAAGAGGTGGACCATTTTCTTGGCCTCCACGCTTGCCCGATTTGACTCCATTGGCCTTCTTTATATAGGGACATGTGAAAACTAATATTTATTTCAACAAGACCTCGATCTGTAGACTTGCGAGCTAGGATAACTTGTGTGATTGTTGGAATTACTGAAAACTGGCTTGAATTTTTTTTTTCCCGAGAACTACAGAATCTTATTAATAGTAGTAGTAATGATGATGGACATGTTGAAAATTAACTAAGGAATAAAAAAAGTGTCTTCTTGCTAATTCTTTATACAGATTTTTTCCTATCACATAGAGTAACAAGGTGACAAGTATTCTAAATTGCATACGACTTTATTAACATCCTGCATATACAGTATCATATATATATATATATAATATATATATATATATATATATATATATATATATATATACATATATCCTGCAGTAGAACATGGGTGAACCCATATAACTGGTCGAAAGTAAGCATTTTAGTCGATTATCTAATGTTGCTGCTTGACTTACCTAACTGTGTCCGAGTAGCATCCTCTCACTACAAGTGAACGTTTCCCCAACCGTAACACAGTCACCTTACTCGGACGAGCTTTGGCCAATCAGACATTAAGGGGGGGTGGTTAAAGGTAGAGTGAGTAATGAAGCTTTCGCCAAGTAGAAAAAATAATTACTTATTTCTTACTTCTGCTCCCAGGTAGGCTTTCAGCCTGTCAGGCGGGCCACCACACTTCTCCAGATTGTCCTCTCAAAGCTTCCTTCTTCCCTCAAATCCTCCATTATTCCCAATCCCTTTACCTATAAGGATTTCTTCAACTCCATCTTTCCATATTTTCTTCGGTCTACCTCTAGATTTTCTACTTTCTAGTCTCCAATTCCATCTTTTCTTTGCAATTCTCTCTTCATCCATTCTCTCCACGTGCCCAAACCACCTTAGTTGTGCCTTTTAGGAAAAATAATGAATAAATAAATAGATAAAAAAAATAAAAATAAAGAAAACTTAGGTAGAAGCTCCCCACACCAGTGCCCCCACTGTAGCTCATGGCTAAGGCACGGGTGGAAGATCCCAAACACACTCAATTTAAGCCTTGTTCGAATCTCCATCGAATTATCATATTTCACAGTCGATCCTTCAAGCATGCCCACCACCAACTCCTTTCCAGGACGCGTTTTTCTCCTCATCCTTTATGTCTATTGCTGCTGCCCCCCCCCCCCTCATGAAGGCCTTTTGTCTATCGGGACTCATTACTCAATTCTGTAGTCATGGGGCGTCTTACCACTCAAGGTCGTTTGATCTTCAACTTCCATCAATTTCGGCCCTATCAGCACTTCGTAACTTAATGAAAATCGTATGCAATTCCCGGGCTAAACTTCTAATTTATACTTCTTTCCATTTATACACTTAGTGATAGATTTCCACTAAAGTTGGATTAATTTTGGATATTATATTTCGTAAGTGAAGGAATTAGAGATATTTATCTCTTTGGGGAAATCGCTGAATTTAGGAATGATTTTATTTTTTCGAAAAAATTCCAAAATATTAGAATGGATTTTTGATGCCCTTTTTCTTCATCATCTTCATCTTCTTCTTTTTCTTCTTCTTCTTCTTTTTTCTAGTTCCGAATATCAGAGTTCTGAACTTTAAAGACATCCCCCCCAATTTTTTTTTTTTTATGTACTTTTCTACCTTGAGGTCACATGTAATAATCTGGGATCCTTTGATGTACATATTCGATATATATTTCTTCTGGTTGATACGAGATTATTTCATTTAGCTGAGGGCACAATCCTATGCTCAAAGGATCAAGTGCCGTTCCAACATATCCACTTTTTTTTTTTTTTTTTTTTTTTTAATCAGACGTACTAGGGACCAGAAGATCTTTCTGCTTCCTCGTCCCTGTTGCCTGCCACTTACCCCAGCACGCTTGATGGCGGCCCATTTTACGTACCTCTCTCTTTACCCAAAGAATAAGCTCAATGTTATGCTCCGGCTCTCTCTCAATTTGGAGCCCTTTCACCGACAAAAGAACATAAGAACATAAGAATGAAGGAGACTGCAAGAGACCATAAGGCCTACACAAGTGACTCATAAGTTTTCTTCTCTCTGCCACCTGACAATTTTATTCAATTGGGAGACGCCTTCGGCTGTAAAAAAAAATTATGACAAAGCAAATATGACAGTACAATATGTTCGATTTTAATATGTTCGATTAAATAAGTTTATTTTCGAGTCAGGCTTTTGGCCAGTGGGCTTACGGTGGTATTCTTTAAAAAATCCTTATATAAATTTCATATATATTCTTGAAAGGAAAAGATTGACATAAGGAAAGATTTTTCATGAATACCAACATAAGATTCTCAAGGTGGTATTCTTAAAAAAAAATATTCCCTTATATAAATCTTTCCCTTCCAAGGATTTATATCAGGAAAGATTTTTTTAAAGACTAGACCGTAAGATTCTTAAGTTTGTATTCTTAAAAAAAAATCTTTCCTTATATAAATATTTCCCTTCCAAGAATTTATATAAGATTGATATAAGATTTTTTTTTTTTTTTTTTTTTTAATACTACCGTTATTCTTTGAGGCGACCACCCCTCCCTCCTTACTCTATATGGGGGGACTGATGCCCCTTGTACATAGATAGACTAATTGTCTCTTGGCTATGTCTCGCGTATGTTCTCTTATCAGAGACCCAAAGCGGCCAAAAGGAGGACTGTAGTCCTCGGGTACACAAAGGAATACAAAAACAAAATATCAGCTGCTATTTATAGACAATGTGAATATGTTAAATATAGTGCACTATCGAAGTTTCGTATAGTTTGGTTTGTATATAAAACCTCAATTATTTTTTTAAATACCGATGCTATGCAGTTTTCAATGCTATTTCTAAAATCAGGGGAGAAAATAAACTTTGAAACTCTTAAAGATATTTAAAGAAACAAAACTAGTGTTAGCCAGTGTAATCAACTAAGACGAGAAACGGCGGCAACAGGAAGAGAATAAAGAGCAGGAGAAAGAGGAAAAATAGAAAGAGAAGGAGGAGAAGGAGAAGGAAAAGGAGAAGGAAAAGGAGAAGGAAAAGGAGAAGAAGAATGAGAAGGAGGAGGAGAAGGAGAAGGAAAAGGAGGAGGAAAAATGGAAGGAGAAGTAAAGGAAGACTTAGAAAGAGGAGCAAAAGGAGGTGGATTAGAAGGATCAAGGAATTAGAGGAGGAGGAGGAGGAGGGAGAGAAAGAAAAGGAGAAGAAGGGGAGAAAGAGAAGAATGAGGAGAAAGGAGGAGAAGTAGAAGAGAAGAAGGAGGATAAGTGTAAAAAGGGAAAGAGAAGGAGTAGAAGAAGGAGTAGAAGGAGGAGTAGAAGGAGGAGTAGAAGGAGTTGAAGGAGTAGGAGTAGAAGGAGTAGAAGGAGGAGTAGGAGTAGAAGGAGGAGTAGGAGGAGGAGTAAAAGGAGTAGAAGGAGGAGGAGTAAAAGGAGTAGAAGGAGGAGGAGTAAAAGGAGTAGAAGGAAGAGGAGGAGTAGGAACAGATTATAGAGAGAGGAGAAAAGGGAAGGGAACAGGCGTAGAGAGGATGAGAAGAAAAAAGGAAGGAAAGGTAGAGGGAAAGGAGATGAAGAATAAAAAACAGAAGGAAAAGTAAGGAGGAAGAAAAGGAGGAGGAACAGCGCGAACAGGAGGAGCAAGCAGAGGAGGAAGAAGAAGAGGAGAAGAAGGAGGAGAAGGAGGAGAAGGAGGAGGAGAAGGAGGAGAAGGAGGAGGAGAAGGAGGAGAAGGAGAAGGAGGAGAAGGAGAGAGAGTAGGAGAAACAAGAGCAAGTAGAATGACGAAGAGGAGGAGGAGGAGGAGGAGGAGAGGGAGGCCAGGGATAGGAGGAGGAGAGAGGAGAAAGAAGAGAGGAGAAAGAAGAGAGAAAGGAGAAGAGAGAGAGAAGAGGGAAAGGAGAAAGAAAGAGAAAAGAGGAGGAAAAAGACTAGGAGGAGGAAGAGTAGGAGGAGGAGAAAAAGAAGGAGGAGGAGAAAAAGTAGGAGGAGAAGAGGAAGAGGAGGAGGAGGAGGAAGAGGCGAAGGAGGAGGAAGAGAGGTGGAGAAAGAGTAGGAGATGAAGAGCAAGAAGCGAAGAAAGGGGGAGGAGGAGAAGGAGAAGGAGAAAGAGGGGGAGGGGGAGAAGGATGGGATGGAGAGGACAGGGAGAAGGAAGAAGAGGAAGGAGGAAGAAGAGGAAGAGGAGGAAGACGAGGTGGAAGAAGAGGAGGTAGAGGAGGAAGAAGAGGTGGAAGAGGAGGAGGAGTAGGAAGAAGAGGATGAGGAGGAAGAGGAGGAGGAGGAAGAGGAAGAGGAGGAGGAGGAGGAGGAGGAGGAGGAAGAGGAGGAGGAAGAGGAGGAGGAAGAGGAGGAAGAGGAAGAGGAGGAAGAGGAGGAGGAAGAGGAGGAAGAGGGGAGGAAGAGGAGGAGGAAGAGGAAGAGGAGGAAGAGGAGGAAGAGGAGAACGAAGAGGAGAACGAAGAGGAGGACGAAGAGGAAAAGGATGAGGAGGAGGAAGCGGAAGAAGAGGAGGAGGAGAGTACGCCCTTCGTCCTTCCTGTGCCTTCCCTCCCTCCCTCCGTCCTCCGTCCTTCACCCTGTCCGTAGGGGCACGATCCCCAACGACCAACAAAGAACCGAATCCATATAAGCCGAGACAGGACATGTAATACGGATATGAGGACCCCTTGTAGGGGCCTAAAGGAACATGTTATAGGGGCCCCTCAGCTCCTTACATCCGAAAACCTTATATGTAATTGGTATTGGAGGAACAAATATGTAAGAGGTCTTGTGTAAGTCTTATAATTAGTTCGGGGAACTATTTGTTGAGGTCTCGATAAGACTTCCATGTAGGCTCTCGTGAGTGTTAATATAGACCCTTGGGTCTTGTTCTCGGTCTTGCGAAGGACTGATGAGTCGATTGGTTTATCAAAGGAGACCTATGATACAATGTCCTCTGAGATAAACCACATATGGGGCTCTTAAAAAACAGATCAATAAATCAAAAAATAAGTAAATATACAAATAAATGAATAAATAGATACATAGAGAAATAAAGTAAATAAATGAAAGAATAAACAAATAAATAGCTATAAATAAATATACAAATTAATAAATAGATACATGGACAAACAGATGTATAGAGTAATTAAATAAAATAATAAATAAATAGATACAGAAACAAACTAGTTAATAAACAAATTATAATTAGATGTTCAACGGCTTCCAAACACTTTTTTTCTTTAGTGAAAAAATCATTGTCTTGCATATCGCCATGTTGCCAATTTATTTTTCTAATCAGGTGATTTAGCTATTGAAGGTCTGTATATATATTTATGCCAAAGAGATTAGATAATTTCGAGTGGGCCCTTTTCTGTAAATCATAATTAATTGTTGGCTTTAGTCTGAATGGACTCATTAAGAAGCCGTGTCAACATACTTATCAATGCCTATTGGTACAGTCAGCTTCCTTTTGTAAGTTCATTTATTTGCTTGCGTGGTTACATTATCATACATATACATATATATTGTATATATATATATATATATATATAATATATATTATATACATATATCATTATGTATGTGTGAATATACATATATGTATGTACATATACCAAGGGTTTTTCCCCTTATAAGGGAGGTAGCTAAAATCAAAAGCATAAATCCACTCCCACCCACCCCAACCCCACAAACTCCCTTCCCATTCACCACCCCTCCCTTCCTCTTTTTTTTTTTTTTTTTTTTTTTGACCCACTACCCTGGGTCAGAAGCAATGCAGTAAGACACAGCACATCCACATTTAATCGGCGATCCCCACTCTCCATCCCTTCATACAGAAAAAGAGAATACAAGGATTAATCTCTTCGGGCTGCGTCAAAATATCATTCACACATACTCCCAAAAAAAACTATCCTCCACCCACTCCCATGCATCACAACATCATCCATACACATTCTCCACTCACCCCTATCTTCTGTCTTCTCCCTTCCTTCCTCAACAGATATTCCCCTCTTTCCTAATGCCCCTTTTACCCCATCCATCCATCTCACCCTTGGTCACTCCCTAATGTTCACTCCCTCCACCTCTGCCTTCCACACCTTTTTTTACTAATCTTTCTATACTCAGGTAAGTTTTCGATGAAGATTTTCAAGTCTTCGTCTTCTGAAAAGAAAAAAAGAATTTACCAGTAGAAGCCATCTAATGGATGGAACAAGTAACAAGAGGATTTGCTAAAAACAATTTTCAATTATAACATACAGAGAAAGTAAGGTCATACCTTACTGAGAGAGGAGCTTAAGGGGAAACATCTGGAGGAGGAGCAGGTGATGGACCGAAACAAGTGGAAACGACTAGCGAGGAACGGCGACCCGATATGAAAATGGGAAACGTCAACAGGAAAAGAAGAGAAAGTAAATTTATAAAGACAGAAAGTAAATACTGGGAGAAGGTACAATCAATAATGGGAGAAATCACATAGAAGGTCACTGTTAGTGTGGCCTAGAACTGGGAGAGGGTACAGGTGTGCACTGGGAAAGGTAACACACGATTACTGAGAATGGGTACAAGAAATACTGGGAGAGGATCAATGTTTAGTTAACCATCACTATGGCCTGAGCGTCCGTCGCGGCCGAAATGTCTGCTCTTGACGGGGTTGGTTTGTGTCGTTGTCGGGCTGACTTGTTTGGCGGTTTCTGAAGAGTTTGAGGTTGGAAAGGACAGCGGGGGCTTCCTGCTGAGTGTTCATCGTGGGCTAGCTGTACTTAATGTGAAGGGCTTCAAGGAGGGCTTTCCACTCTGTCTATAATTTTGGTATTGTTCTCTCTATATATATACATATGTACATACACACATACATATATTCATATGTACATACATATATACGCGCATAAATATTTACATTTATTTATGCATAGATACTTACAAACATGCATACATACAAGCATATATATGTATATACATACGTACATTATATATATATATATATATATATATATGTGTGTGTGTGTGTGTGTGTGTGTGTGTGTGTGTGTGTGTGTGTGTGTGTGTGTGTGTGTGTGTGCAGTATATATAGTGCAAGAAAAAAAGAAGGTGGAGTAGGAGGAAGAGGAGGAAGCAAAAGAGAATGCGAAGAGGTGCATGTTACATAGGTGGCGTAGGAAGAGATGAAGAAAGGGAGAGGAAGAGGAGAAGGAGGAGGAAGAGAAGGAGCAGAATGAGAAAGAAGAGAAGAAGGAGGAAGACGAGGAGGAAGACCAGGAGGAAGACGGGGAGGAGGAGGAGGAGGAGGAGAAGGAAGAGGAGAACACAAAGGATGAACAAACAGCAGGCCTACTGGCCCTAACGAGGCTATTTGTGTTTACTATACTAAGCTACAGTGTGAAAAAAGGGCAACTAGGCAATAGAAGATGAACTAACACTACTGCTACCACTATCCTATCCAATTACAATTAAATGCCGGACTATCAGATCTTTTATTACACAGGATAATATTTCATTTGGTATATATATCAAATTTAGGAGAAGGAGGAGGAAGAGAAGAAGAAAGAGACGAAGAAGGAGGAAGACGAGGAGGAGGAGGAGGAGGAAGATGCCAAGAGGAGGTAGGCTTTATGACGTGTGAGACTTGAGGTCCCCGTGAAGAATCTATTGGGCGGCAGGACCTTGAGAGACGCCGAGGGCTCACGCACAACAACTCTGAGGTAAAACGACTCTTGGGGTCCCCCGTCGACCCAAACCAAATTTACGACCGAAAACAATTAACAAGCTTTGTATATATTTATCCATAATGACAGGAAAACCTCCATTAAGGTAAATGTGTACGTTATTGTAGGTAAACGCAGTGAAAACTGTATTACGTTAAACTTAAATGAAAAACGTCTAAAACATTAGTGCGGCTACATACGTGTCCAAACAAAATATTACATGTATATCAAATAATTACATGCTTACATGGAAACAAGCGTACAAACGAACATACACACATGTATACATAAATACACACGAAATATGAGAAAAATATGAGTCACATTTATCGAGACATAATGGTCATATCTAAAACAGAATATTCTTATAGGTACTGCAATAGGAACTCAGGTGGGAGTTACAAAGCTAAATGTGTTGTTTCAGTCCACATATGCACTAACCTGGCGATCTTATTCAGCTAGGAGGAATTTCCATTTCCCATAGAGTTCAGTCATTCATTCCTGAAGTTCACTTTGAACTGAATGAAATTATCAGGACGCCTATAGAATCCCTGAAATGGCTCGACACGAGTCCGCAGCCCACTTACAAATAGGTTGCAGACCCAATGAGGAGGGTTTTCATCTGGCTGAGCGGGTTAGAGCGTCTCGAGGGGATGGCGGTTCGAATCCTGCCACCGGCGAAGTTGAACCAAGGGCATGGTTTATTAAATCCCACGCTACAAAGTCCTCTGTAAGGGGCACCGTCCTAGCCTTCCGATGGGAGGAGTTTGAGACGTTAAACCATATCAAGAATACACAAATCTACTTATCCATCTGAACGTTTCGCTAATCAGCAGAAAAAAAATATCTAAAACACTCGCCCCCTTTTTATTATTTTCTTGGAGAGAAACATTCAACTTATAATTTCATGAGCATGAAAAGATTCACCATCCTTTCTTATTTCTTATTTATTTAGTAATTTCTTAAGCTATCGACTTATCATTCATTTCATATTCTTATTTTCTATTTTGTTTAAACTTTTTTTTTTTCTATAAGTATGACCTCGCCGTGGACCGAAAGGTCTTTTGTCATCTTGATTTATTATTGTGAGCCGCTGAAACTCATTTCCATTGTCACTCGTGCAGTCACCAGATCTTTTTTTTAATTTTTTTATACCAACTTACTTCACACTTCGAAGTCCCAAGGCTAAATTTTATATACAAAGCAAAATACATATGCACATATAATCTCAAATATATTATATATTTACGTTTTCACACAAACGCACACACAAACGCCCACATACACAAGCGCATACACAAACATCTACATATATAAACATATATCTTGTATATTTATATATATATAATATATATTAATAATATATATATATATATATTAATATATATATATATCAATATATATATATACAATACAATAATAATAATAAATTATAATAACAATAATAATAGTAATAATAACAATAATAACAACAATAATAATAATATTAACAATAACAACAATGTTAATAACAATAATAACAACAACAATAATAATATTAACAATAACAACAATAATAATATTAACAATAACAATAGTATTAACAATAACAACAATAATATTAACAATAACAACACCAACAATACCAACAATAATAACAATAAGAATAAGAATAAGAATAATAACAATAACAACAATAATAACAATAACAGCAATAATAAAAATAATGATAATTTGTTTATTGAGCAAATAGCGATACGCTGACAAAATACAATTTGTGTAAATTTCAGAACTAGTTTGAGTTCATCATATATATGTATGCATGCATGTATGTATGCATGCATATATGTATGCATGCATATATGTATCTGCTTGAAAGCCTGAGCAGTGAGTGATAGAATGTTATCGTGTTCTCAAGTATTCCTGGAGGGAAAGTGGGTTGCAGAACGAAGGTGTGGAAAGCAGAGAAGGTTCATTTATCAGGTGGCGAGGCGTTAACTCTTTCTCACAAATGCAGAGTGTGTTCATAAACACATCTGCACCGGCGACACCTCACCATGTGTGAAGATATGTTGGTAGAGATAATGATGAGATGGTAATGGATAATGCTGTTAAGACCAACATTAAGAATAAGCATTTACACGAGACAATACCAGAAATAACACAGTAATGATATAAACCATTATAGAAAAAACTATTAGATGAAGAATAACACAATAAAAAATAAACAACGACAAAATCAACAATAGTAATAATGACAACAACCACAATAAAATACTGACGATAAAGAAACCAACATAAATATAATGAAAGCTATTCTACCATCAACAGAAACGATAAGGATAATAATGAAACACGTCTCCACACCTTATCTCCAGAGAGAGAGATAGAGAGCCTCCTAGGCACGCCATCGGCCCAGCATCGAAATTTACGATAAGATTTCAAATGCGTTATCGCGCGCACGAAGGAAAGAAGTTCTTCGGAGCAATCCTGGGCGCGCTGAGAGCCAGCAGGAACTCCCGATCTGAATTAGTGCGCGAGATACCATCCGAGTGCTCAAGTACATCATTCCAGGCGCCTCGGCCCGTCGACCTACTTACCCCCGAGGGTAACTCAACACAGTCTACGAGATGCGCAGTGACAAAAGGTCTTCCAAATACCTTGTTTTTTTTCAATATATTCTATTGGACTACAAATATCCCCAACTTCCAGCCAATAGTAGAACAAAAATATTTTGTTGTTCATGGGGGTGAAGTACACATATTTCAAAATTCAAAAAAAGAACCAAAAATCATATTCTACGAGATGCACAGTGACAAAAGGTCTTCCAAATCCCTTTGTTTTCTTTTTTTATATTTTTTCTTCAATATACTATT
>NC_134786.1:71857814-71880314 GCF_046742065.1 Oratosquilla oratoria
CTCACAGCCTTTTTGACCTCTGTCAAAGAGGGAGGGCAGAGATTCGTCTATCGGTGGATCAGGAACCGCCAACCGAACACCATCGAGGGGAAGCTGTCCGCTTGGAGGGTCACCCATGAGCAACTGCTCAAAGCACTCGGCAAAAGAGCTACACCTGCCACCAGGTCGCCATCAGCTGTTCTGATTGTTCTCCTCTGGGTCACAGAATTGGAGCAGCGGAACTTTTTCAGGGATCAATAAGGAGACTTGAGGTCACTTGCGTTGAAATGGCCCTTGACATCCTCGGCGGCTCCCCTTAGGTACCTCTCCTTATCCATTCATGACATTGGGGCCCTAATCCGCCGTATTTGAGTTCTAAAGTCGCCCAAAAACAATAAGAGTGCCTATTGGAGGGCACTGGTCAACTCTAGATTCAAGCTCGGCATAAAACATTTCATTCACCTTCAATGTTATATGCCTCAATAGGAATACGGTATATACTTCATATATATATATATATATATTATATATATATATATATATATATATATATGTATGTATATATATATACTGTGTATACATGTGTGTGTGTGTGTGTGTGTGTGTGTGTGTGTGTGTGTGTGTGTGTGTGTATGTCTGTGTGTGTATGTGTGTGTGTGTGTGTGTGTGTGTGATATGAAAGTACTATGTATATACGCTAAAGGTCCTAGTGATAGTCTTGGTAAAAGAAACAAAATAAAACGGGTCTTTCATTTGTAACAATTCATAACCCGACGTCCTCCTGTGACTGTGTTGGAAGATTATACCAGCAGCACTGCATACCACGGAGTGCCGGAGAGTTTATCTACTTAACTGTACTTTATAAACTCATTTGTATCTTCTTACTAATATTTTGTCGGAGCGTAACACAAACGTCATCTTCCCACGCTAAGATATGTGCATAAACAGGAGTGCATAATAGTGTGGTCACAATTATTTCTAAAAAAAAAAAATCGTATTAATATGGATACATGTTTTATAGAATTTTGTTTTTTCTAATGTCAGACACTTCTGGTCAGCTAAGGGATGGATACGAAAAAAGGGGGTTTCGATTGACTGAAACACCTTTTTGTGCAGAGTCCATCCTAAAGATGAATAGAATACCCAGAATGAGTACATAATATGCGTCACTGTATTTAAATGTTTAAACCCCGTGGGTATTTTTCAGGACTGTATATAATGATATAAACACACCACTGACCCTCTGTAACACACACTCTTAACATGCAGCAACTGATTTATAATTATATACATTAACCATGACACGAGTTCTGCTTGAAAAATGTCCCTAACTCACACTTAATAAGACACCCTGTCCTGCGACAAACTTAAATATAATTCCACATTGTACAGAGTGACGCCAATGCAACGCCACAGTGATTTACTCTTAGCCGTTAATAAATTATCAATGCGAGAAATTAGTGATGATTTAAGCTCATTCGCCACCGTAACAACACACACTCCTTTCTCCCCGATGGCGTCTGTTAAACCTCGCATGAAGTCAATTCTCTCTGCAGCTACACTAATTAGAATTTATGTAATTTAAGTTTTCTTGCCTTACACGCCATGACACCTATCTACATGAGCTTTCATGCAGATCCAATTGCTCCCAGACATCTATATTGAGAAGAGTGACATTCGATTTTACCCGCTTGCCGCCATGTTGATATACGCATGTCCCAGTGTATGGCCAATCGCGGCTAAATCACGCCAAAGGGACGGACAAGAAAACATCTTTTGTCGTGTTTGCGATCGTAATGAATTTAAGGACCGTTCTTGGATCTAATTTGCTTTGGTAATTAAACGCACTAACACACACACGCTACTCTTCGGCCAGAGCATAAAGATCGTTTCTGGGCCTCATTTGCTTTTGTAATTAAACTCACTAACACACACACACGCCATTCTTTGCTCAGACTGAATTTTAGGGTTGCTGCACGGATGGATATTCTAGAATCTGAGCCGGAGTTCTAACTCCACTCAAGAGGGTGGCATACGTTGCAGATTTTTTCTTATTCAATTTCAAACAATCAATTCTTTCAATTAATCTAAGTGACCCAATCTAATAATGTCATTCACCTAAGAGTCTATTATCATATAACTGATGTTTGATAACCAACCATCAATAGTCATTTTGTTCTGGCTAAAAATCGACAAATTTGTTCAGGTTTGAGAAATCTACGAGACTCAAAGGATTAAAAACTCTTAATTAATCCTTCCGGGATCACTGGCCATTTTAATTATTCTATTTTGGACAAAACCAGACAGTTTTATTCATCTTTGAGGCCACCCCACCCGGAGACTTTAGGGTAAAAAGTTATCCCAATGAATCTTTTCGGATTTAATGTGTTTGTTCAAGTTAAATACAGACGATTCTATTCAGTTTAGAGACACTATCCCCCTTCATCAAAGTACTAAAGATTATTCTTCAATAACACTTAAGTTGATTAGCTCTTCTGATTATTTTGTTCGGATTATTTTATTCAGAGCAAAGAAACCTTCTGCTCCAGAGGACTAATTTCTTTATCGACGGACCCCTGCCGGCCCAGTTAGTTACCTTAATGATCTTGTTCTCTTCGTCGCCAAAGGATTCTTTTCAGGTCCGGGACACCCCCTCTCATCACTCCGTTGCAGTAGCAGTCTCCTGCCCCTACGAGCATGCACCTCGGAGGGCAATTAGATAATTCTAACTTTCTAGTTTCATCACACTAAAGAGGCTAGTGTGCACTAAATCCCATTCCCACTGACACCCGCTGGACGCTAACGACAGCTTTAATTGCCGCCGACCTAAACTACTTAAAGAATGACTCCGCCCTTCCAGCGGCCCAGGAGGAAGGAAGGAGGGAGGGAGAATCCCAACTTCCACTCCCAGACAGCCCCCCCCACACCCCACCCCGTCCTCCTCCTCCTCCTCCCACTCTTCCCCCTCCTACTTGTCCCACTCTTCCACCCTCCTCCACCTCTTCCTTCTCCCACTCTTCCCTCTCCTCCTTCTCCCACTCTTCCACCTTCCTCCACCTCTTCCTTCTCCCACTCTTCCCTCTCCTCCTTCTCCCACTCTTCCACCTTCCTCCACTTCCTCCTTCTCCCACTCTTCCCTCTCCTACTTCTCCCACTCCTCCATCTCATCACCCTCATCTTCATCTTCTTCCTCATTCACCTCATCTTTATCCCGCTTTTAGTCTTTCTTATCCTCATCGTAATCCTTATAGTGACCCTAACTGGAATTTGATTCCTAATCCAAATCCAAATCCTAATATATATTCGCATGATTGGGAAATGGCTTTTTGAAAAATAACCGCAGTCCAATTATTGGTAAATATATTTATTTGCATACCAAAGTTCACCTGACGTCCGCATTCTGAAACCTCACTCAGGCAATGGGAGCTGTCTAGCCCACTAATTTCAAGGATTCATAATTTGACAGCCGATAATTCAAATGAGTGATCAGCGTGTGTGGTAGACTTTTGTAATATATCTACAGTTTTGTAAGCGTGTTCTTGGTTTCGGTTATCTCCTATAAATAAATAAGTCTCAAGTGTTATGGGGTATGAATGCTTAAGTAGGCTCAAAGACCACGTATTTAAGGGCAAAGCAATTTAACACAGGACAAAAAGCTTGTAAATAATGAATCACTCGTGAAAGAGGGAAGATAATGTATTCATACTCAACATCCAAGTCAACGAATTCTATACACTTGTTGAAATTAATGCCGGCTTCACACGTGACGTTATGTCGTCTTTGGAAAGACCCGGGAAAAGCGACATGACGTCACTCTAAATCTCTATCTCCCTTCATCGAGACAGATTCGTGTATTCAGAGTTCGCTTGTTCAAACTCAAAATCAAAAGCCAGATTAGGGAAGACATCTTGGGATTCCTCTTTTGGAAAAAGTTAACTCCTTCTGCAAGAGGACTTGACCAAAGCTGAATAAAACATTCGATAAGAAGCAATTAGAATGATTTGGTGTCATCATAGCAAAGATAATAATTGAAAAAAGCTTTAACTCTTCGCTACTTTGTTGTTCCCTTATAAAGAAAAATTGTCTGGTCTTAGCTAGAATAGAATATGTAAAAGGTTCTATCGCAACAAAAAGGTCGAAAATAGATCACAAATGGGGCTGGTGTGAAACGAATTTTACTATTTTTTATGATACTCATTTGCATTTACTAATACGATTTCTGGAGATTTCCGTTTGTTTCTTTCCTGGCTGAGACCAGACAATTTCATTCAGCTGAAGGAAGGACACGATTATTCTGAGATTTTCATCAGTCTCTCAGCTTTGATATCTAAATGCTTATGTCTGCTTCCAAGAAGTTCCGTACAATTTTTGTCGCTTCATTTTTTTGGGGCAAGAACTTCGGCCGATTAATATTCCGATGACGTTTTTTTTTTTCATTTCATTCTTACAGATCGATTTCGTTTTTGCACAAATATATCACGAATCCCTGGATTTAGGAAGAAGCATATATCTTCATTGTGGCAGATTCCCCCAGTCGCCTATTAGGGAAGATATAAAACCTATTCTATTCATCTTGCTCTATTCTATTTTATTTTATTCAATTATAATATATTTCATTCTCTTGTGTTTTGTTTTGTTTTATCTATTTCATTTTATTTTGTTTTTATTTCCTTTTCTCTGTAACCACATACCCACTTAATCTTAATCTTATCAGATCAATTTCCATATGCAAAAATGACAAGTGAACTAAAAGTAATCACTCAAACAACTTGTACAAGTTATATGGACATACATATATCTTTTTGCACTTATAAAACTCGCCTACTCTCTGGGTAGGCAACATCGTATATAGAGTTCCCGCAAATAAACATCAAGCAGTGAAGTGCACACGGCCACACACACAGCCGATCACTATCGTGTAAATGCGCATGCGCAGATGAGGCTACGGACAGCTTTGCCAAAACCGAAGGAGTAGAGAAGGTTGTGTAGTTCCCAGACTTGGAGACACACGCGCACAAACACAAACACACATTAACACACAAAACCTAGTAAGATACTCGTCTCTAAAAAAAAAAAAAAGGCGTTGTACACCCAGATCACCTGAAAGGTTAAGCAAACCGTAACTAATTTCAGCCGAACCATGAAAAAATGAGTTGGAACGAGAGACCATTGTTTCACGAACACACGCACGCACACACGCACGCATATGCAAAGGCACACGCATATATACATGCACACGCACACACAAACACACATATATATGTAGTACATATATTGATGGTGGCACGTCGATGTTATCGTAAGACTTATTCCCGGGCTCTGTCAAGGGAATAATTAGAACAACAATAAACTAGACGGCGTGATTAATAGATAAACGCGATTTAGCTGTTTAGTAGTTGGGGCGTCAAGCTGTAATTGTTTTGATATTGCAAAGAGAGAGGGGGGTTGGATGTGGGGTGGGAGGAGGAGAGGAGGGGGAGAAAGGGAGGGAAAGGAAGGGGAGGGAGAAGATGGGGATGGGATGGGGTAGGATGGGATAGGGTGGGTTGGGTTGGGATGGAATGGGATGAGGGGAGTAGTATAGTGAGTTATTGGTTGGGCTGCTTGAGGCTTGGAGAGGTGAAGGTGGGTTGGGTTAAATTTTGGCTAGGGAGGACTATACAGAAGATTAACCACGATTAAGCCACTACGTTGAGTTCTAAAGGCTGTATCAGTCTTCAGGGAATAGGCCGGTCCTGCAATGGAACATGAAGGTTTCTGTGGTATAAAGAGGGACATCTATGAGTGACTTAAGGGCATGAGAACTGACTTCGATTTAAGGGAAATGTTTTACAAAAAAGGAACATGCCGACAGGAGACCTTTTCGTCCATAACTAAGTCGGATACGAAAAATTATAATAATGATAAATAGATGAATAAATAAATAAATACATAAATAAATAAATAAATATAACAGCATAAATAATAATAAACAAAATAAATAAATGCATAGGTATAGTTATATAATAAACAAACAGGAAAATAGTAAATAATAATAAATTGACAGATAAATAATATTAAACAAAATAAATAAATGCACAGGTATAGTTAGATAATAAACAAACAGGAAAATAGTAAATAATGATAAGTTGACAGATGAATAATAATAAATGAAAATCAAGCAAATAATAATAAACAGACAAATAATAAACAGACAAATAATAACAAATGGAGGATTAGTGCAGGGTTAAGATGGAGGAAATGGCTGACTGGAAGGGCAGGAGGGAGGATAGATAGAGTATGGAGGGTGGAGAGAGGAGGTATGAGAGATATGGAGGGATTGGTTTGACAAAAATAAGACACCGAGAAGAGGAAGGGAGGATAAAGCAGGGAGAAACAGAAAGAATGGTGAGCGCTGAAACTATAAATTGTTTTAAGAAACGTTTGGACGACTTCATGGATGGGGATGACAGGTGGTCATGGATATGGGACTACCTAGTGTAGGCCTTATGGTCTCTTACAGTCTCCTTCATTCTTATGTTCTTAATAGAAAAGAATTACAAGAACCTGAAAGAAGTGAGGAGTTTATGCCAATAGGTTTTCATCCCGAAGCCGTCTCCTTTGCCCTAAATATTAGGATAACAAGTAGCTTGTCTCCTGTCTGGGTTTTGAAGGGGGACCACGTTTCAACGCGCGCCTTCTGTCTAACTCTTCACCCTACATCCCTAAAGTCTACCTCAAATTTAAAAAAAAAATCGCCTTCTGGTTACCAGAGCTAAAAACCTAAAACATGACATGGGCTTCAATCGGTCAAACTTCAAAATAGGACAGTGGACGTTAATAGGTCAAAACTAAAAAATAAAACAACAACCTCAAATAGGTCAAGACTCAAAATAGAACGGGTTTTAATAGGTCAAGGCTCAACAGAGAGCAACGGGTTTTAATAGGACAAGATCCAAAATAGGACGACAGGCTCTAATGGGCAAAGGCGTTTCCATCCATTGATTAAGATCGCTTTGATGCGAGACTGAAGGAACTGCATGAGAGACGAATTATCCGTGTCATGCTTTTAAACACTGGATTTGGGCAAAGCGCCGCCCTCAGCTGAATAAAGTCACCAGGCCAAGTTCAAGATGAATGTATTACCAGTGCAAGCATGTGCTGACCCACCCTGCCACCTGGCGGATCTTTATGGAATCAATATCAGCTACACTTCTTGGACTTGAACAAGGCTTTTGCTCAATTGTTCTCAACGAGTTGTTCTTCCGAACAAGCATTTTTTTTTTAATAAATATAAAACTTCTTGTATTAATATGTAGATAAGTATTTACATAAAAGTAAATTATAGAACATTCTTGATTCAATTATTATTATCATTGTTTGCTAATATTCTTTGCTGTGTCAGTGGAATCCCAAACAGTTTATGAAACAAAACACTATCAAAAAATAGAATGATTAACATTTCTTTAGTGTACGTGAGAGATGTACATGGACCAAGTATTTTCTGACAAAATGCGAGCACATTTCACTTGTAAAATTATCCATAATTTCCCTAGTCAATCAGAATAATAGATTTGTTTCAATTATTCGCAATCTCTATTTTTCCCACGTGAAAGAATACTCGCTAACTATAAACGATATTACTCAGCAAATGACTGTATGACCTTATGAATCACTGTCAAAAACACATAGATAAACCTATGGATAAACTAATAAGTATACAAGTAAATAGATATATAAATAGATAAATAAATAAACAAATCGATAAATAAATGAATAAATAACTAGAAATCTAATAAATTGATAGATAAATAGATGATATGAAACGAGTCAATCATAAGTCAATCAAACTAAATAATCATACAACAGAAAAAATATAACATAAAGCAAAGTAGAAATATATTAAACTAAATAAGATAGATGAACAGATAAAACAAATACATGTAAATAGATAAATTAATAGATAAGAATAAACAAGTATTTAGATAAATAGATACATAAATAGATTAACGAATTCATGAAATATCAGTAAAGGTTACACATTCCTGCCCCAACACCGTCACCGTCACTACCCACTTCTCCCGCGCTCCGACTCTCCGACTGGACACTGGAGGAGAGGACGAACCGATCGAGGTCGCTCTGTCCGGGCGGACGGACGTTTGTTTAGAGAGGAGAGGAGCAGCTGTCCCGTTTAGATGTTTACGCGCCGTTTCAGGGTAGCTCAAGAGCTGTTCCACGTCCTTAGACAGATTAATCACACAGTCTGAGTAATGCATCTGCTGAACTGTGCATACAAATGGTTTGTTTTTTTACAGATGTTATGTAGATATGAATAAAGATATCAATATCTATATCTATATATATATATATGTATATATATATATATATGTATAAATGTCTATATGTACTTGACAGTTACATGAAACTGCTCTTCCTGTGGGATTCGAACCCGACGCTGCCAACTACGCTCAGACACGTGTCTAAACGAAGCTGCTTGGAACTCATCTGTGGCGCTCGACATCGTCTCGAGCAACGTTAGTACTGCAATCTTTTTCACTGAATTTTATTCACGAGAGCCATCCAACATGTCTCGAAAGTTTGATTAATGAATCATCTAATCTTCGGTGTTTTTCCATTACGATTCCCAAAAGCATCTGGTGACTTCCTCTGGTCTTGGCTTGCCTAGCATGAAGGGTCTAGGTGATCCTGCAGCCGCAGTTAATTACCACTTGAAGTATGGTTTTTATGTATGGAAAGAAAATGCTTAATGAAAATAAAACCACCTAGAGAATTTTGTTCCCGCCAGCGCCAGACGAATTAATTCAGTTGAAGGGAGACCCCGGTCTGGTAAAAGTTTAGGTGACGTCCGCTTTCCGTCGTTTCAGGAATATGGGAATTCGTTAGGTGAAGCTCAGTGCCTCCCGAAGAAGCACCAGACTCCGTTCTCGCCACTTCGGCCATTTGTCTTGTATCCGACAGCCCCGGGAGTCAGTTCCCGCCTCGCACCTCCAATTGCCTCTACATCCACTCCCATTCCTCCACACTCCCCTGTCGCTGTCTAACTCCACCATATCCTCTTCATCTTCCTCTTCCTGATCCTCCTCCTCCTCCTCCTACTCCCCACCCCACTACCTCCACAACCCGTAATGTTTTGTTCCTTCCTCCATCTTCTCGTTTTGCAAATTCCTGAAATTATTTTTCTTTGTATTCGCCTCCTCTCTTTGAAAAACCACTTTGCGATTCATAATTTTTCACATAAAATTTCGTTCCAAGAGGTGAGTAACTAAAGCGCGGGTCTAGGTTCGAGCTTTGTTCCTGACGAATTTCGTTTTAAAGACTCGGACCAAGAATTGTATTCTTCACCCATCTTCCTCTACACACACATACACACACACACACACACACACACGCACGCACACACACAAAAGCTGAATAAAACGCTCCGACCCGTCTGGCGTTAAGCTAAAGAAGTTAATGAATTGCTGGCGCTTAACCAATGTCTCACGTCCAGGATAGCTTCTTATTAACTTACTGTCTTAGCGTTCCATAACTCAAAGAGGAAACACAACTCCGATGCCATAAAACACAAAAGAAAAATAAATAGATGCTGATAAAGTGAGTGTAGAACAAAAGGCAAACTCATTAGTATTTTACAAATCCCGCTCGAGGAGCCGCTGGGGCAGGGGTCGGTGGCGTCTCTAGGTTCGCTCACCAATTCAACGAATTCAGCGCGGCCCAAGCATTGATGTACTTTTTCTTCAGCCCCGTTATATCGAACTCTTCCGATTATCCGAATTAGAGTATAATAATCAAACTAATTTGGCACCTTAATTGAATTAGGTGATCCCTGTATACCCGGTGTTAATATGTGGCAATAAAATACATGGGATTTTTTTCTTTTTCGCTATCCAATTAAATCGGGGGGTCGTCCTTGAAATGTCGCCATAATAATGGCGTTTTCTATTACGTTTCCCACCAACACATCACGCACACTTTAGCTATAAACGCCAAAACCACAATAGGCGACACAAAACACTGATCCTATCTGACCATACAATTTAAATATTTACAAAGCGTTTGGCTTTTGTCTTGTAGCAGCTGAGCGGAGGACGAACCCCTATCCATTTCTTTATTATTCTCATTCATAAAATCTATATTCTAACGAGGTATGAGACGACATCAACGCTGTTTGTGTATTTTCAGGAGTCGCACATTAACATTTAGATTGTGTAATAATCATAGGTCCCTAACCGAGTCTTGGGTGTTCCCAAATGGTTTGCAATGTAATGCAATTGATCATAATGGAAAATCAATCCTCCAAGGATCACTTGACCCAAGAGCAAACAGAACTCAAAATGATAATGACAATGATGACTAATGATAAGGAGGAGGAAGAGAGGAGAAGGAGGAGGAGGAGATTAAGAAGGAAGAAGATCCTGACTGTGATGATAAGGAGGAGGAGGAGAAAGAGAAAGAGAAAGAGGAGGAGGATGACAATGATCCTATGACGATGACGATGACGGTGACAGTGATAATTGTAATAGTGGTGCTTGTGGTTGTAGTTATGGTGGTTGTGGTCGTGGTTGTGGTTGTGGTTGTGATGATTGATGATATTATTGATGATGATGATGATGATGATGATGATGATGATGATGATGATGATGTCGATGATGATGATGATGTCGATGATGATGGTGATGATAATGATGTTGATGATGATGATAATGATGTTGATGATGATGATAATGATGTTGATGATGATGATAATGATGTTGATGATGATGATACAGGTGTTCAATATATATGAATACAGAACAAAAACCAATCAACAGGTAAACAAGTATGAACTAATACGGAATAACAATTTCTTAAATGCCGAGCACTAAACGAAATTGGCTAAAACACTTGTTTGAAAATGCGCATGTAAATCCATTGGTCAATATCTCAAATTAAAACGAAATAAATGAACACATTCATTAAAATAAAGATAAACACAAAGAAAAGTTAAAATACGTTCATAAGCAACCAAACATATAAATGAACATATACAAACTAATTGAAAGATAAATAAATCAAACAGTTGATGAATAGAACAATTAATCAGTAAAACGTAAAAATGACTTAAGGAAAAAATAAGTAATGAAAAATAGATACTTAGTCATGTGAAAAAGTTTTCAGAAGCTACATGTCCATGTGTGTGGTGCGTGTGTGTGTGTGTGTGTGTGTGTGTGTGTGTGTGTGTGTGTGTGTGTGTGTGTGTGTGTGTGTGTGTGTGTGTGCGCGTGTGTCTGAGAGAGACAGACAGACAGATAGATAGAGAGATAGCTAGAGAGACAGACTGACAGACACAGACACATAGACATACAGCCAGAAAGATAGCTAGAGAGAGAGAGAGAGAGAGAGAGAGAGAGAGAGAGAGAGAGAGAGAGAGAGAGAGAGAGAGAGAGAGAGAGAGAGAGAGAGAGAGAGAGAGAGAGAGAGAGTTCACGCCAGTTGCTGCCCGGGTGCTGACGAATCAATCTGTATGCTGATTTAGCTGACTCGTGATGTGGCCAGCCTCTCTTGAGTTATTTGCATGTCAAAGGATCGGCCCCTAACTTTATTTGAGGCCCCAAAGAGATAAGAAGTTATTGGGGGGAGGGGGAGAAGGAAAGAGAGGAAGAGGAGGGGGGGCAGGGAGCAGGGGGAAGGTGGGGAGGGGGGAGTGAGGAGGGAGAGGGGCAGGGAAGAAGAAGAGGAGGAGGAGGAGGATGGGAAAAGGGAGGGGGAGGGGAAAGGGACAAAGAGACGTTGATGAAGCAGGTCCTCCAAGGTAGCCAGCTTTCCCCGTTTTCTTTCTTCTGGTTCGGCGGAAGAGAGGCGATTTTGGTCGGCTCCTCCGAACGCTCCTGCCTGAATGGGGGTCTCGCTCCGTGGAGGGCACATTTAGGCTGACGGTCGCCTCTGAAGTGAATAAAATCGCCTGGTTTTAGGCAGAAGGGGATCTGTAAAGTGCGTGGTTGGGTTGTAGCATCGAACGAGGTGATGCTTTGTGTGTTTGTATGTATGCAAAGAGTTCTCTCTATTCGTAGGTCCCAAGAAATAGAAGAATCCGAATACCGGAAGCATTTTTTGATTTACATTCAGAAGGCAATTTTATTCCCGCAATTCTCTCCGTGACAACAGGGAGCCGGATTAATAAAATATCCTAACCCCTAAGTCTAGACATAAATCTTCAAAATGGAGGAGATGTTACCTAAATCCCTATGTCAGCGACCTAAATGCTTATGTCTAGACTTTGCGCTATGTCGAGGTTATGTCTAGGCATAAGTATTTAGGTCGCCGACATAAGAATTTAGGTAAAATCTCCGCCATCTTTAAGATTTATGTCTAGACTTAGGGGTCAGGATAAATTCGGCCCCTGTTGTCTGTGTTGTATTAGTGCGGGATTGTCTCTACGTTTTCGACTGAAATTGATGGGAGGCGATGAGTCGCCGGTTGCCAGCTGCCCTTGTGCAAGAAACACAATTAAAGCTGACAGTTCGTGGACCGAGAGTCAGCCTTTCAGGGTTGTAACTCTTGATGGAGATGAAGGGGTTGGCAGGTTTTGAAAATGAGCAACACTGTTGTCCATCTTGTGGGACCATCACAACAGACACCCCTCATTGTGTTTACGTGTGCGCGAGAAATAGTGTATGGTGTACGTGATTCACCATGGTCTTGGTTCACGTGTTGGACTCGTGATCGACAGCTATTTCCCTTCCGGAAGTGAGCTCAGACCTCATATATTACCAATATATGGGTAATACTGTGACCTTACATGCACACACACACCCAACTCCCCGCCCACGAGTTGGAGTAACGACTCGTAGCGCAGAGGTACTGAAATTATTTTAGCCCTGGGAGGGATTTGAACCCTGACCGCCGTAGTGGCGGCCGCGAACGCTACCACTGCGCCGTTGATTCGTGTGTGTGTGTGTGTGTGTGTGTGTGTGTGTGTGTGTGTGTGTGTGTGTGTGTGTGTGTGTGTGTGTGTGTGTAGGTGTGTTTGTCTTATCCGTTATCCGCAAAGCGAGGTGGTTAGGCATCGGAAAGGAAAGGCTCTGACCCTCTTTCTCACTCCCATACATCCCTTTCCACTCCCTCCCCTACCTTTAGACGTAATCACACTAAGCAACTTTCCCTTCGACTGTTGGTACAGGTTTGCAGCTCACAAATCAATTTTCTCCAGCATATTAGATTATCTTCTATGTAAAACGTTGAGAAAACAAAATAGTTTTCCACAGGGATTTTAAGGCGGAAACAGTTCTAGTGGTAGGCAAACCTCCAGCGAATCAGAGGATGGGGGTAAGCCCAGTTTCATAATCCTTGTAAACCAAGCGAAGATTGCGTCATGTCATCTTCTCAGCCGCAAGGCGATTTCATTCATCTGCGTGGTATTCCCTCGTTCACAAAGGAATAACCAAGGCTCCATCACACAACAAAACTTAACCCTGGCCTTTGTGCTTACTCTGAAGGCATTTTTTTTTCTTTTCTTTTTTTTAAACCTCTACCCAACCTTGGAGACCGCCTTCGCCCATTAGAAAACGGAACCTCACCTGAGTTTCTTGTTGAGTTTTTGTTTTTCTGGCTGACTGACTTGTTTACAGGTAATTTTCATGAGAATAGCAATGGGCTGACGAAAGGTATTGAAAGTACGGCTGTAAGACTTAATCCTAAGCCCACATTAAACCGTCACCATAAAACACAACACAAAAAACTTAAACTTTACCATGCAAAACAGACTTGAACACTAAAACACTATCTAGCATCCGCACTTCCGTTAAATTCCAGACCCACACTTTGCCGTCACTAGACATCACAATAAAAATAACAGGTCCAATTAAATAAATTCTACTTATACTAAACGCATTTCTGTAACCAGCAACCACAGTTCAGATCGCATTCTAATGCGGTTACTAGAGTGTGACTAGAAATGTAAACCTTAGTTTTTTGGGTATATGGCCAAAATATTTTCTTTATATTGGCAACACTCGAACCCCTTCCGAAATGGGTTCTACTTTCTTCTTGTGGTATGGCTCTCTCCAGGCTATTTAATCTACCTACATTTTCTGTAGTCGACCTTCTGCTACGATGACGCCCTCTATAGATTCTATTCTGGCTGGGTGATTTTATTTCACTGTGGGGGGGGCAGACTTTAAAACAAAGATTTGTCTCAGTCGACTGGGCCTAATTCACGTATGAATGGAATCTGGCAGCATTAGAGAGGATAAAGTCTAATTGATCGATCATTACTAAAATCCTTCTGAGGACCTTTCTTGTGAAGTGAAGTGATTATAACATTAGATCATGATTCAGGAATGTTTTCTTAATGTATCTGTTCAGTATTTCATTGAGGTCATTTATAATGAACATCTGTCCCCGTTTTTTTTTTCTCCTCGTTTCATACGCTTTAGACTAAAGGTTACTTCCTCACTTGCAAGGGACCTAAAGAATGTTTAGGAGAAATCACTCATACTCGACAACATAAACATACAGGAAAAACGTGAAGATCTAGAGAAGAGTGCAGCAAATACATGCAGACTCACTCAAGTTATCTAAAGTTTGCCTCGAAGGAATCTTCATAGAGATGAGTACGGAAAGTGAAGTTTTTAATATCATTTTGGGACATTTCGAATAACCAGAAGTCTACGAATGACATAATTTTTGTTTCAGGAAGAGGAGAAGACTTACAAGATACGCTGAGAAACTTTTAAACAAAAATTCTCAAAACTGATTTCGAGATGAGTAAAAGTAAACTTAAAGTAATTATTAATTTTAAAACTCAAAGGAAAGTGAAAAAAAATATGGTGAGAATCCTGAAAACGCTGGAAATCTTAACCATTCATGAGGAGTTCTAAAGCTGATTAGAATCATGAAAACTGAATAGAAACACACACACACACACATATATATATGTGTGTGTGTGTGTGTGTGTGTGTGTGTGTGTGTGTGTGTGTGTGTGTGTGTGTGCGTGTGTGTATGTACACACGAGAGAGAGACAGAGATGAAAAAGAGAGGGAAAGTTATGAGGAGGAAAGGAAGGTCAAAGGAAGAGGAAAATTAATAAAAGGAAAAAAGGAATGAAAAGAGAGAGAAGTGGAATGAGGGACAAGTGACTACAGAAAAAAAAAGAGGCACGACCCCGAGAGGGTATGGAGGTCCTGCTGAAGGATAGATAACCGAGATAAGACCCACGATGAATTCTGAAAACGAGAATGAAACAATGAAACCATCAAACGCGTGCTTCATTGCGTTTCACGTGCTTTCGTGCTTTCAGACATGCACGCGCCAACTAAGGCACAAGTCTCCGCATCCGGGTAAAAAGAAGAAAACGAAAAAGAAAATGGATTGCTTGCATGCTAAGGGCCCTCCAAGTCTTTCACAAGGGCGAGTGGTAAATTGATTCTGCTTACATGCAAAACGGGCTAATATACATCACGTATTTGCGTTTGGGTTCTGCTTTTATCATGTCTTGTGACCCTCTGCGTGCCTCTAATGGCTCTGGCAATGTGCTCTGGCACTGAGGTCGTAGCTAATGAGCAGGATTACATCAGAGCAGAGAGAGAAAGAGAGAGAGAGAGAGAGAGAGAGAGAGAGAGAGAGAGAGGAGAGAGAGAGGAGAGAGGAGAGAGAGAGGAGAGGGAGAAGAGAGATATACTGAGAGACTGAGACAAAGAGAAACAGACATAGAGGCACAGATAGAGAGAGAAACAAAGGCAGAGACAGAGACAGAGAAAGAGTGAGAGAAACAAAGAGAGACATAGATACTCAGGGACAGAGACAAAGACGCAGACAGAATGAGACAAAGACAGACAGACAGAGAGAGAGAGAGAGAGAGAGAGAGAGAGAGAGAGAGAGAGAGAGAGAGAGAGAGGGAGAGAGGGAGAGAGGGAGAGAAAGAGTGAAACTTACATATGAACAGGTCATATATCATGAAGAGAATTTGTTTTCATTTATGAATTCAATTACCGATAGTAAATCAATGATTGAAATTAACCTTTCTATTTGTGCAAAGAGCTATTTTGCTCCATAATTAATATTTCGCCAAAATGATGCTTACTCCGGGCCTTTCTCCTTTCGAGAACTGGGCGAGGGTTTTCGTTATGGTTCGAGTCCCGTCTCCTCCGCCCCGAGATCGAGACAGACTTCCTCGAGAGGACCGAGGTCTTCAGGTAGAAACCCGAGGACGTGTTCCTCAGGGTCTCAATAGTCTTCAAGAAATTTGGTTTTTCGAAATTGCCGAAATTCTTCGCGGACTCTCCGCCTACGTCCAAGAACTTCTGGAAGGAAGAGGATGAAGAAACGGCTGCGGAAGGTTTCTGTGCCTTGTTGGAGACTGCTGGAGCAAAGACGGAGCAAATGGACAGTTTCTCCCGCCGGCAGAAATCGGGTTACAGAAACTATAAGTGTCGGTCAAAGATGAAACAATGACCTATTCTTGGACTTCCTCGAACAGAGAGGGAAGTATTGACCAAAGACGCTTTGGTAGAGTCCGCAACGCACCAAATGAAAGAACTGAAGTACTGAATACTTCTCTAGAATTGGCGGTAATTTCTCATCATTACGGTAATGGCATCTAGAACGGTAATGGTAATCATTAGCAATGGCTTTGATAATAGCATAGAAAATGGTATAGAAAAATCGTACAGAAAATAGCATTTTCAAGCGGCGGCTTGTTTCCGTCAAATGAATTAAATCACCTCTTGATTGATAGAGTAAAACACAAAAGAAAGTTAAAGCAATTAAGAGGCTAAATAATGTATGGTTTCCTTCAGCTGAATGAAAAAAAAAAATCTTGAAATGCCCATCCTCAAATGTTTTTAGCATTCTCCAAGCAAATGAGCATTTCTCCCCTGAAAATGTAAGAAAAAATAAACAAAAAAGAGGCTCTTTTAATATGACATGAAGCGTTTGACTAGATTATCCCCTGTACCCCTGATCTTGCTGCCAGAAAGCGATTCTCTTCATCCCAGGCGAAGCGAAAGCTTTAAAAACTACTTTACTTGATATTCAAGTGATCATTATCAGTATTTCTTATACAAGACACCAACATAAGAAAAACATTCCCTTACGGACAATGTGAAAGTGTTCAACAGTGAAGGCCCACTGCAGGATGACCGACCTGTCCCCTGGTGGTAGAGCTTGGTGCAAACAGAAGTCTACCAGTCAACTTCACATAGAGACAAGTTTCACCACTCACACGCCATTGTAAAAATCTTACACAGAGATACTGCAATTTCTAGGCACAATTACCACACACACGCACGTATATATATATATATATATATGTACACATATATATGAATATATATATATATATATGTACACATATATATGAATATATATATGTATATATATATATACATATATGTAAGAACATTTCATTTTTAAAACACTAACAGAATATAATAATGGTAAAATTAATGCAAGTCAGTAAGTAAATAATATAGATCAGTATTTCAATCTGAAGACAATAGGAAAAAATAGCTTTACGTAGCAAATGCGTAATCCATGTATTTGATTACAGGTACAATTTTTCCCAATAATTTTTTGGTTTATTTTTTTCTATTTTATCATTTATATAGTTATTAATCATCTTATCTATTTTATGTGTTTATTTACTTGTTTGTTACTTGCACATTCATCTATGTTTATTCGTCAATTAGTTTAATTATTTATTCTTTTATTTACGGATTTTCCTTTACAACCTAAGCAAGAGAGTTTCTCTCCTGGCTGACCCGAGCGAAGTAATTAGCCCTGTTTCGTGTGTGTGTGTTCGTGCGTGCGCGCGGCGGGGAAGGTGGCCCCGTTTTTGCCGACGCTTCGTGTTTCGCGGACCCTAATGGACCCATTCTTAAGCTAACTGGAGTAAAAACCACGGACATAAAACATCAACGCCCAGCGTCGCTACCCCGAACGCTCCCTCGCTCGCTTGGACGACTCCATCAACGCGTGCGCACCCTCCCCTCCCCTCCCCTCCCCTCCCCACCCCATTCCCTGTTCCAGTCTGCCACCCCCGCCATACCCTCGACCAAAGTAAGTGAAATGCAGGGATAGAATTCTTTCCATACAGACCCCTTCCCAGGATCCCAGATCCCTTCCCCGACTTTGAAACAGTGCATCAAGTCATCCTAGCCTGACCTAACCTAGCCTGAACTCGCATGACCTAAATTAACCTGCTTTGGCATAATATCAAAATCCATCATAACATAGGAGCTGAAATGTATGGACATGTCAGATTATTGTGGAAAAAAAAACACGGAGATGATCCGGAAATAAAACCAAAGTCTGGGAATGGACCCGCTTGAAAGATTTCTACTTTTCTGAATAAATAATGAATAAACAATCGAACGAAATATTGCGATAACTTGGTTAATGCTATCTTAAACGAGCTATGAATTCGAGAAAAGCTGTCCCGTGTTTTCATGAATAATTCATGCAAATATATGCCTTCAGGAAAAGCTTCCTCGCTAAATCACGTGACCTGAAGGCAACGAAGAAGGTTGACTGAACAGATCATCAATCTATGACGACCAGGGCAGCGGTATCCCCTGAAATAAGAAATAATAAAATGAAAATAAAAGATAAATTAAAAAGGAAATCGACGTGAAGCTAAACAGACACTCTCCAAAGACTAAAGATGATGACGGTATAATCGTAGACGCATCCAAAGACAAAAGAAAAAAAAGAGGCCTTCTATGGATTTCAGGTACACGGCGTGACACTCCTACGAGGATTTTAGGTCTTAGGTCGAAACCTTTGTTGATGGGTAAGAAAACACACAGGAATACGCTCACGTACACACGCACGCACACAATCACACACACGCACACACACGCGCGCGCACACGCCAAACGAATATATATATATATATTACATAAATTCATATATATATACATATTTATATATATACATATATTTATATATATGTATATATTATACATATATGTATATATATATATATATATATATAT
This sequence comes from Oratosquilla oratoria, assembly GCF_046742065.1. NCBI lineage: Eukaryota > Metazoa > Arthropoda > Malacostraca > Stomatopoda > Squillidae > Oratosquilla > Oratosquilla oratoria. Next base: position 71,876,768 of record NC_134786.1, read on the forward strand.
ATATATATATATATAGTGGAAAGGTAGAGAAACACGGGTTGGAGCGAGAACACTATATTCCAACCCGCATTTCTCTACCACCTTTTCACTCATCTACCTTATCTTCATAGAATATCATATATGTATATATATATATATATATATATATATATACACACATATATGTATATATATATGATATACATGATATAGACATATACATAATATTTATGTGATATACATAATATATATATATATATATATACATATACATAATATTTATATGTGATATACATGACATATATATTGACGAGTTAGACACCATATGAGGACGGAGCCTTTATTTGTACGACGTTTCGCTTATTACAGCTTTTTCAAAAAAGAAAAGAAAAGAAAAAATATATATATATACATAATTTATGTATGATTGTATGCATATACAGAAAGACAAACAGAACAGCAGGTACATAGACAGACAGGCAGACGAAGAATACGGATGGAAATCTTCAGAAAACAAATTAGTAGAACGACTTCAAGATTCACATTATTCAATATGAACAGGCATATAATAGTCATATATTTAAAATGTACGCAACCACGCACACACATGCAGCTACACGAGCTGTCGTGTACACATACACATACGCAAACTAGAGTTCACACAAACACACACAAACACACACACACACACACACAGGCACACACAAACGCATATACACGCACACGCACACACACACACACACACATCCTCTCATACACACTCTCTCTCTCTCTCTCTCTCTCTCACACACACACACACACACACACACACACACACAAACAAGGACGTCCTTATATGGCCTGGTAGAACGTTGTGCCCATTCCTTCTTATAATTACTGTGACGTTCGTCCCCCCATCAGAATATTTCTCAAGATACAGACACTTTAAATCTTCGTCGACCTTTGACGGGTAATTAATACCGTGCAATCGTGAATTGAGCATAATTCTGCATATATTAAATCATCCATCTTAATCTCCTCCCACCTCCTCCTCTTCAAAATATCTAAATCATTGTGTCAAGGAGCCAGGAGGTAATCATAAGTTTAAACAAAAAGTCAGACAGTTCTGGGACGGTTTTTCTGTAATGTGAAACACACTCAGGAGTAGGAGGAGGAGGAGGAGGAGGAGGAGGAAGAGGAAAATTATCGAAAAATTCAGGAGGCCCATATCCTCCTTAGAACAGGTAAATATGAATACATATATATGTATATATTTTTTCATACACACACACACACACACACACACACACACACACACACACACACACACATATTATATATATATATATATATATATATATATATATACATATATGTATATGTATAATACAGGTGAAAAATTTAATCACACATTTGTCAATCACGTTAAAACCACTGTTGGAGTAGAAAAGACTGGAGACGGGGAATCTATATATTTCGATTGCAAACTGCATTCCTCTTCAGTAGATCATCTGCTGAAGAGGATTGCAGTTTGCAATCGAAATATATAGATCCCCCGTCTCCAGCCTTTTCTACTCCAACAGTGGTTTTAACGATATATATATATATATATATATATATATATATATATATATATATATATATATATATATATATATATGAGGTGTGAAGATAGAATGAGTGGTAGGGTGGTGAGTTTAAACGCCAAGAATCCGTTGAAGTTTTATTTCTGACGTTTCGTCCAACTAGGACTTCTTCAGAGTGTACACAAATAGAACAATGACAACTTATATACCCGCACAGCTCACCCCGTTCCCCCTCGGTCAATGCTGCTGCCATCTCTCTTTCGTCTTGCCTCATGGATGATTAGTCCGCTTGCTATCCTCGCCAGCTTGACGAAACCGTCCCGATGGTTGCTGCATGGGAGTGAGGTAATGTATGCTGCCTCAATTGTCATGAGGCAAGACGAAAGAGAGATGGCAGCAGCATTGACCGAGGGGGAACGAGGTGAGCTGTGCGGGTATATAAGTTGTCATTGTTCTATTTGTGTACACTCTGAAGAAGTCCTAGTTGGACGAAACGTCAGAAATAAAACTTCAACGGATTCTTGGCGTTTAAACTCACCACCCTACCACTCATATATATATATATATATATATATATATATATATATATATATATTTTTTTATATACATGTATATTATATATATATATATATATATATATATACACTTTATATTCATACATATACATATTTATACATACATATATAATATATATATATATATATATATATATATATATATATATATATGTGTGTGTGTGTGTATATGTGTGTGTGCGTGTCTGAGTATATATATATATATGTACATATATATATATGTATATGTATATATATATATATATATCATATACATACACACATATATATTATGTATATACATATATATATTCATATATATACACATATATATATACATATATACAAATATATATATATATATATATAAACAAATATATATATACATATATACAAATATATAGATATATATATATACAAATATATATATATATATATACATATATACAAATATATATATATACATTTATACAAATATATATATATACATATATACAAATATATATATATATATACATATATACAAATATATTTACAGACATATATACAAATATAGATATACATATTTACAAATATATATATACATATATACAAATATATATATACATATACATATACAAATATATATATACACGTATATATATACAAATTATATATATACAAATATATACATATATATACATATATACAAATATATATACATATATATACACATATATACACATATAACATATATATATACAAATATATACATACAATATATAAAAATATACATACATATATATATACAAATATATATACATATATACTATATATACATATATATACAAATATATATACATATATATACAAATATATATACATATATACATACAAATATATATACATATATATTTATATATACATATATATATACAAATATATATACATATATATAAATATATATACATATATACATACAAATATATATACATATATATTTGTACAACAATGTTGTACAAATACTTTCCCGCGTTTGTATGCTTCCAATTGTACTATCATAGTATAGATGGGTTGAACACAAAATTTCATGTATGTGTATGTAACTCTCGCATACAAATATATAAGAAAAGTTGCGCTCAACTTATATCTCTCTTTATAGAGTAGTTGGTAAGTACTACGGCATTTAACATGTGATTGCTGGGTTCGAGTCCTTGGCAGTACCGCATTTCAATTTTTGCATGTGACCTCCATTGGGTCTCCCGTTGTTGATGGCGTAGAATTAAAGTGGATTGTGGTTGTTAAAGTGTATCTCTAATCACTGGTACCCAGTGTTGTGTATATATATATATATATATATATATATATATATATATATATATATATACATATATGTACATATATCTATATCTACTATAATAATGTAGTAGTCTCTGTCTGTTTGTTCACGAACTCCTCCTAGGGTTTTAG
>NC_134786.1:71887814-71890314 GCF_046742065.1 Oratosquilla oratoria
CCAAATGGAAAAGGGAACTATAGGTACATTTTCGGGCCTGAGGAACCGCGAAAAGGACCGATTTACATCTACCCTGGCACATTATGCTCACGCTAAGCTGACATATTATGCTCACGCTAAGCTGACATATCATGCTCACGCTAAGCTGACATATTATGCTCACGCTAAACTGACATATTATGCTCACGCTAAGCTGACATATTATGCTCACGCTAAGCTGACATATTATGCTCACGCTAAGCTGACATATTATGCTCACGCTAAGCTGACATATTATGCTCACGCTAAGCTGACATATCATGCTCACGCTAAGCTGACATATGATGCTCACGCTAAACTGACATATGATGCTCACGCTAAACTGACATATTATGCTCACGCTAAGCTGCATATTATGCTCACGCTGACATATTATGCTCACGCTAAGCTGACATATTATGCTCACGCTAAGCTGACATATTATGCTCACGCTAAGCTGACATATCATGCTCACGCTAAGCTGACATATTATGCTCATGCTAAGCTGACATATTATGCTCACGCTAAGCTGACATATCATGCTCACGCTAAGAATCTAGTTCCAGTTAGGGGACCTCATCACAACACCCCCCTCCCTGGTCATGACGCCTCATGGATAAAAGGTCCCCCTGGCCCCGCCACACTACTCGGATCAAAAGCAATGCAGCAAGGCACAGCAATTACACATTAAGAGACTCAAGGTAATGAGCGAATCGGGTCTTCCTGGCTGAGGGCGTGTTTCCTCCCAGCTGAATAAAGTTTCTTGTCGTTAACCAGAACAAAGTATAACAATGCACCACCAGGGGCGACGCTGGGAGGGCGGGAGTCACGCTCAGCTGAAGAAAATGGTCTGGTGGTGGATGGAATAAGAACTAGACTTCCCCGTTGTTACAAGAGGGATTAACAGAGAGACTTCTTCAATGAGACTGGGACACAAAAACTTGAATAAAAATATCCTGGCGTTAACCAGAATAAAATTGTGAGTGTTACCCAGTACGAAAGGCTTCTTTAACGAAGAATTCAGATTCTTTTTTTAATAAATATATGAATAAATGAAATATATAAAAAGTGGGGGGAGCTCATAGACAGAGATACAACAGAATATATTAACCACCTAAGGAGATCTTGTGCCTCAGAGGTGAAAGTTGTTGAAGAAAAAAAAATGAATTAATAAAAATTAGGAGGGAGTGGGGGAGAGGGGGGAGAGGGCTATAGCTCTTGTAGCCGAGGGATCTGTCTTATCAAAATCTCAAATCTCTCGTGTTTATGCAACACCCTGAACAGTAACTTTATTCCATTGGTTGATTATACGATAAGCAAACGATGGTTCTATTTAATCCACGCTAAAACCATCGAGCTGACAGTCTAATCTCATCGTAGTTTGTTCGGTTTGTTTAGTTCTAAAAATTATATATTCTTCACACAAGTTTATTAATTTGGAGGCTTCAGGGTCTGAAGCCAAGTTTATTTAGTGGCTCCATTTTTGTTTGTTTTTTATTATTATTATTATTATTAAAAAACAGACATATAACGTATTTTTTCTGATATTTTTTAAGAAATTAGTAGATTATGGTTGCGTCCTTTTCATTCTATCATAGATCTTCATAGAGTATAGCAATTATTTCGACTATGGACACATGTAAAGGACCCAGGACGGTGATTGTTCTTAGAGACTGACGTCGGAGACGATCCTATCCCTACCGGCCTTCTTCAAAATCAGATAATATTATCTTTTACCTGAAGTTGCAACCCCGATGGACTGGCACACGGTGTCCATACTGGGCCCAAAAGATCTATCAAATTTGCACTTTCTCTGCTTTTTCACATATGGAGAGCTGACAACCAGCAACTACTTCCCTACTACTACGATAAGCAGGTGACACTCAAACTGTCCCACGCGGCGGATACAATACAGACAACAGTCCTATTTTCTTCCCGGAAAGACCACGAGGACAAATATTACACGTACATACATACATACACACACACACACACATACAAACAAGAAAATATATATATATATATATATACATAAACTCATCTGCTGGTATTCGAACCCCCGCCAGAGCGGAATGCTTCATATAAAGCGAACCCCCACCAGAATCCCAGCAGATGAGTTTATTTCCAATTGTCAAAATGACACGCACACGCACACACACACACACGCACACACACACACACACACATATATATATATATATATATATATATATATATATATATACATCCTCCCATATATTTAAATTTTCAATTTTATTTTCTAAGATATCTTATCAAAAGTTTCTCCATTTCCAGGCATACAAATTACATCCACCCAGTTCCTTATTGTAGTACATCAATTGCTTGAGTAAAATATCAAGAAACTTGCATCATATTACTTTCCATTTCTGAATCCAAACTGGTTATCTGCCAAGATCTCTGGCTCTCTTTCCTCTTAATATTTTCTCCATCAGTCTTTCACAATTTTCCCACACCTTTTAGC
>NC_134786.1:71895314-71910314 GCF_046742065.1 Oratosquilla oratoria
CAATTGAGAAGGTTGAAATAGATGGACTTAAAGATTTTGCAGTTTTTACCCAGCGGAGGAGAGAGAAGTGGCAGAATGCAAAACAAAACGTATAGATTAGCTGCCTGGCCAGGCTACCTTAGAGTAAAGTATGGGTTGGGTCGGGTTGGGGCGGGTTGGGGCGGGTTGGGGTGGGGCGGGGTGGGGTGAGGTGGGGTGATGGTAGGGTGAGGTGGGATGGGGTGGGGTGAGGTGAGGTGGGTTGGGTTTTGTTGAGTTGAAGTGAGTTGAGTTGGGCTGAGTTGAATTGAGTAGAATTGAGTTGAACCGAGTTGAGTTAGGTTGGGTTAGGTTGTGTTAAGCCAGATTGGATTAAGCTAGGTTAGGCTGAGTTGTGTTAAGCCAGGTTAGGTTAAGCTAGATTAGTCTAGGTTAGATGCAGTTAGGTTAGGGAAGGTTAGTGAAAGTTACAGGGTTGGTTAGAGTAAGTTACGTTATGGTTCCTTTGGAGATTTGTTATCTGGACTTAGGTTAGCCTTCTTTACTCTGAACTAATGTATATTTTTGTTTAACAAATAACAGAAAAATCTACTGATCAAAGAGATTGCGCCAGAACAAATCGAGTTAGACCCCTCTCGATAAACTCCTGTCTGAAAGGTGACCCCCAGCTTAACTGGGTTAAGCTGATCCCTTTTGAGAAATAGTTTGCAAAAAAAAAAAAAAAATCTGGGTTAAAACAGTTTTGATGAAGCCGTGTGACATACATATGGATTTCAGTTCTTCAGCTGTTTTGCGCAGACTTGCCTAATCGTGGATAAGGAAACCCGTCTCCTCATTTGGGCAATATTTCAATATGAAAACTTTTGTCGCGATTAAAGTGGCATCTGTTGACGAAGAAAATTAACACAAAGGTGACTCTAAATCATGGAATTTGGTTGTGCAGTCAAACAGAAAAGGGTGTTTGCTGTCCCTGTCTCATATTCTTCCTTGAATAATCACTGTCGTATCTCAAAGACAAATATAAGTAAATAGAATAAAAAAAAAAATCCAAGGTTGGTACCCCTGTTCAAGTAAAGACGCACTGCAATATTCTTAAAACTACAGTTGGGATCCGTGTTCAACTTCTCACTAAATACGTTGACACTGCTAAACACTTTACAATCAGCTTAGATGAGAGCTTATTAAATAAAATTTCTTCATCTCCTCTACTGCAAGATCCTACTTGATAAAAAAACGAGCTGCTGAGCAGATGGTCACCAGATCGAAGCTCGCGTGGACCAACTGAGTTTCCAGGCGCCGTTGGCTTAGAACCAGCCTCGTGTTGTTCATATGCTCTAATTCACCCTGTGGCTGAGTACCTTTAGGAGTGCAAAGAACTTGATGATGCCCACAGGGTGCGATTATGTGTACCATACCACTCTGCCTGGTGCTGCGGGCGGAACAATGGAAGCTTTTGTGTACAAGAAACAACATGCCTTGATGTGGTTTCATTTGGTATAGTTGAATTGTTTCTTCCACCTACAGTTAAGAAGTTGGTCAGGAAAATAGAAGCCACCAAGAAGTTTAGTAATGCTAAGTATGCTCTATTTTTTCAAACAAAAAAGTTTGTATATATATAAATATATATATATATATATATATATGTATATATATTGTCTGTGTGTGTGTGTGTGTGTGTGTGTGTGTGTGTGTGTGTGTGTGTGTGTGTGTGTGTGTGTGTGTGCAATCGTGTGTGTGCGTGTGTGCGCACCCGTGTAACGTCGACCTCGTTATATATCATTAGGTTTCCTACTGACTTTCCTTATAATCATAATTCCAAGACTAAACATGAATGGGGAACAGATGAAACGAAAAGGAATTTCTGAAGGAATGTCGCTGATTCAGAAAGTCATGGGATCTTACTTTGCTTACCTTAGCTTCCACAGTCCAGATGTTTCTCGTTGGCTGAGCAAGGTACGTCTTTCACCGCAACAGAAATGCATAAGACATACTGCTGATGGGTCAACTAGTACGGGTTTATCTACATGAGTAGCTTACTCGACTTAAGACGTCTGCGAGCGGTTCATTTTATTCAGCTAAAGGAACTCCCTAACCCCCCCCCCCAACCCCCGGACGTTGAAAGATTGACTCCTACAACCCTCCAGTTGCTCTCTTATCTGAATTTGCGAAGAATGCCACCTCCTCCATTGGCGTTTATGCAAATAAAGAGAGGAAGACACCTTCGCCTGATTGGTGTGCAGTGAGGCGTACAGTAGCTGGCAGAAGCCCCGCGCAGCTACTGCTCTTGGATTAGGAGAATAATCAACGATACAGAAGAAAAATGGGTTTGTTTTTTAATTACAGGCTTCGATCTCGTAAGTCGCGGCATCGAGCGTTGTTTAGGTGACACATAATTCCAATTGCAGAGGAACAACGCCGAGACTTGGTCCTCGGGGGCATCAAACGGGCATCTCCCGGGCCCAGCTCGAGACCAACAAGAGCAAGAAACGGCTTCTCGAATTAGTTCGAAGAGACGCTGCGTTCCACCCCCTTAGGCAAAGGTGCTTAGGAGTAATTAAAAGGAACATAACATACAATACGGTCCCAGTCGGAACGAAGAACCAGAAAGGTGTAAAGCAATTGAAGATTTTTTTTTTTTTTTTTACTATTATTATTAAGGGAAATGTGCCTTACGTCACTCTTCTGGCTCTCTCACAGATAGATCGCTCTGGGAAGAAACTCTGGACTCTTGTCTGAGTTACATTAGTATAGAAGTTTCTATGCCACTGGTTATAATAGTCGGGGAGAGGGGAACAGCCACTGTCTGTCTGCTTTCCATCCGTGAAAAGATGAAGGAAAAACGGTCGAGAGTCACAGAGAGAGATCTCAGGACCGCTCGAAAGATCTAACATCGGATATAATCATAAATGATGAATATAACCTTTGCCAAACGACACTGATGGAGTGTAGATGGAAAATGACAGAAAACGGGAGCTGCCAAAGGAAGATGTATTGGGGGACCTCGATGGAGAGCAGATAATAATCCACGTCCATGTGAGTACGAAGTGTCTGCAAACACAAGAGTGAATGTCGTTCGGAGAGTCTGCAAAGACGGCGAGTTCGTCATTAAACAGACCTCTCGCTTGTATCTGCAAACATAAGAGTGAATGTCGTTCGGAGAGTCTGCAAAGACGGCGAGTTCGTCATTAAACAGACTTCTCGCTTGTATCTGCAAACACTATGTGGTATTCACATGCACGGGACAGTGAAGAAGCTTTGGTCCCGTACCGTTCTCATTTTGATTTGAGGTTTCATTACCGTTCACCAGCGCTTCTATTATTGTGGCGAATAATGTGGTGCCGAGTTGAAGACACAGGGATGGGAAAGAATAAATTTAAAGTGAGTAGAAGAATGTAGAACTTAAAAATAATCATCTTCCTTTTTTAAGTTGAGATCAGTCCCTAAAGAAAAAAAAAAAGAAAAAAAAAGGGCTGTGGAACTCTGGTCTGTAGGGGCGCCGCTTTTGTTCCTCAATTACTGACTACATAAACTGATGCAGTCGGTACCCTGTCTGGGGTTTATTTGATACAGAAATCGTGCCAAATGTTGCCGAAGCAATCGAGGCCAAATGGAAAAAATAAAATAAAATTAGAAGCTTTCGAAAAAATGTGCCTCACTGATATATACGAACTGTAGACCCGAAGCTTATTAGTATCATTGTAAAAAAAAAAAATCCTCTAAATTCAGATGACAAAGACCTGGCAAGTCATGTAGATTATTTCGAGTATTTTTCTGAATTTTGTACAAAAAAATCTAAGGCTCTTAGTGGCTTTAAGAAGTTTGTCAAAAAGGAAGACAAACATAGTGCAATTCCACAATACGACAAATTAAGAAGCATAATGCGTCTGGCAACATGAATGGTAAATTGTTGTTGTGGTTGACATAACCGTGAAATGTTTTCAGATAAACTGCAGCCATTACATTGTTCAGTGTCCTGAAAAGGGGTGGTGGATGGGAGTGGAATGGGTGGGGATGAAATGGGTGGGAGTGGGCATATGCCCTTTGACTTTAGAGGAAAGGGTGGTGGATAAGAGTGGAAAGGGTAGTGGATGAGAGTGGAAAGGGTGGTGGATGAGAGTGGAAAGGGTGGTGGATGAGAGTGGAAAGGGTGGTGGATGAGAGTGGAAAGGGTGGTGGATGAGAGTGGAATGGGTAGAGATGAAATGGGAAAGGGTAGTGGATGAGAGTGGAAAGGGTGGTGGATGAGAGTGGAAAGGGTGGTGGATGAGAGTGGCATGGGTGGAGATGAAGTGGGTGGGAGTGGGCATATGCCCTTTGACTTTGGAGGAAAGGGTGGTGGGTGAGAGTGGAGTGGGCGGGGATAAAGTGGGTGGGGATGGGTTTATACCTTTTGACTTCGGCCATCTCCATCGTGATATGATATGATATGATATGATTTGTCACAAACTCCCCTCCCCCTATCGGAAGGCTAGGACGGTGCCCCTCACAGAGGGCTTTGTAGCGTGAAATTTAATGAACCATGCCCTAGGTTCAACTTCGCCGGTGGCAGGATTCGAACCTCCATCGTTAGGGGGAAAATTCCTGGGTATAAAGACAGACGGAGAGTCCTGAATGTGAAGGTCAGCCCTCTTGGAGATCTGTTCAGCCCTTCTCGCCACATTTTTTCTCGATATTTTTGGCAGAGTAATTTACGTAATAATGTAATGAAAATAAATCAGAAACCAAAAGAAAATGTATGGATGATGTAATGCCCACGTTGGACGAAGAAAAATGAAATATGTACAATATATACGAAAAAGAATAACTCTAGCCTCTTCAGCAGCTCTTGTCAATTTTTAATAAACAATCACCCGGCGCTAGCCAGTACAAAATATTTTAAGTACTGCATTGTAGCAAAGAGGTTAGTTATTGTAGTCTCAACCTCCTCAGCACAGGGTCTTAAGTAAATAAAATTGACCAGAATTAGGTAAAAAAATAAATCTGAGGTCACCTTTGTTCATTGGCTCTCAATTTTGGGACAATGGGGGACCCCATGGGAGCCGTGAGGACATGAATTTTAGGGGACTACGACCTGTTCTTACAAATCATACATTTCTATGTAATGAGTTCTAATGATGTAAGCTAAGCATATCACAAAAATCTATCATATATAAGATCGATTATCAACTTTGTAATCATGCAAAGGGTTTCTCCTCATTATTATTATTTTTTTTGGGGGGTTGGGGGAGGGATGAAAGGGGAACTACACGAATGTTGAAAATTCATGAAGAATGGAATAGAGTTTGAGAACCACTGCCCTAGCCTGTACAGTGCGTGGTCCTGCTCCTCACTGCACAGAACTGCCAGCAAGGTTGGTTTACCTACGGAACGACCAAAGACCTTTTTGGAAAGATCATAAACGCAAATCGTAAATTGTAAATATTCAGTCATAAATCTTGTGACATTAAATGTAGAATCTTCAGAGTGTCTTTATTCTCTGTTTATTTGTTTCTTTGTTTTCCTGTCAAGTGACTATTCAGTTATGTGGCTTCTGACTCGCATCCCTCGGTTTTTTTTTTTTCTTTAATTAGAAAGTTACTACCACATAGTCTAAGATATTAATCCACTCAAGAAATCGACGCTCTCTAGAAATTTTATTCTGGTTGTCCCCAAGGGATCACATTCCCTCAAGGAGATTCAAACAGCATAAAGCTCTTACAAACTCACTACAGACCCAATGTGAATAACCGTATTACGACTCACGTGAGACGATTTCATTCAGCTGAGGTCTGCCACCAACCCAATACTGATCCAGGGGAAAGTCCTCAGCCGACAGGATCCCTCTCGTATTAAGGACTTCTTGCGCTCCTCAGACTCCTCACAAACCTGTTCATATTATCACAAGTTTAATTACTGGGCAGCCTTGGTCCGGGGTCATTAAAGGAACCTTCACGGGAGTCCATCCTCCCCCAGCTGTCGCTGTACTGTAAATTTCAATCAAACGATTCCCGCGCACTATAGGCTCGGGTGGTAACAGTCATAAAAACGCTCCTCCTGGTAGTATCTGTTGACAATTTATTGCGCAGAAAGAAATTAAATTTATCGCGCAGGAAAAGGAAGGAATTTACGGCGGGGAGGGAAGGAGGCTGGGAGGTCGATGAGGTGATGTCTACAAGATGAGCTGCAGGACTCTTTCCACTGTGAGATGAAATTTTTACCTTCGTGGTCTGCCGCCAGGGGATTTTCTTTTTCAGTGGCAGATACCGGTAGCTGTCGGGACTCGAACTCGATCCACTGTCGTTCCGTGACTACGTGGATCGAGTTCTAGTCACGACAGTTACCGGTACCTGCCACTTACCTTGAGTGTCTACATATTAAGAAGGAAGTGTTGCTCTTCGAACACAGGTAAGAGTCTCCCAGTGACCGCCACATTCCCTCACCACCGACGTAGCCTCGCCTTCTCAGCGTAAAGATCTTTTTTTTTTTTTTTTTTTTGACCCGTCATCCAAGAGGTGCCATGATAAGACGGAGGGAAGAGGGTGGAGGGGAGTGGAGTGTAAAAGGGATGGAATGGGTGGGAATGGTTTTATGCCTTTGTTTTTTAGCTACCTCCCTTATAAGGGTAAAAAAGACTTTGGTATATGTATGTGTGTAAGAATTACTGTGAGTCAGTGTGTATCGTCTGCATTACTATGGAGGGAAACCACGCCGTCGGGTGGTCCATGGCCAACCCGAACACCGACCCCAACCTAAGGGTGGATCGGGCGGACCATTTGGGCGTGCGCCGTTGGGAGGTGTCCGCGGGTGTGTGGGATCGGGGGGGTCAGGGAGCGGGGATGACTCCTGTGATTTATCCCTATTAAGACTTAACTCATGATATCTCATTAACTCTAAAACACCAGGGGGCTCTCCCCAGCCGAATAAAATCGCCTGGTGCCAGCCATTATGTACACACACACACACACATATATATATATATATATATATATATATATATATATATAGATATATATATATATATATATATATATATATATATATACATGTATTTACATATATATGAGGACCGATACCTGTCGTTAGCGGGTTGAAATCACAAAGAAAAAAAAATCTGACTAAAGTCTGAAGACGATTAGATGGACATTCATCTTTGGCTAAACTGCCACCAAGCGATTCGATTCAGCTAATGGGGAACCCTCCTCTTGATCCTCTCTCAATTAAACCACGCGTTCTTAGTTTGCTATTTAGTTCGAGCTGCCGCTGCGCCATTTTATTAAGCTGAGAGAGGAACACCTTCCACGGTCAAAGGTGCTGCCTTAGGGTCTTCCCCTCCGGCGGCGGCGGCGGCAGAGGTAATCCTCACGCGGCCTGAAAGACCTTTCCTAGGGTGGAGAGAATCGCTAGGCTATTTTCAACCCTCAGGGGAAAAAATGAAAAAGAAGAAAAAAGAAAAAGAAAAAAAGAAAAATTGAAATTATGAAGAAAAAAGAAAAAGGATATCAATATTAAAATGAAAATAAAAAGAAATAGAAAAAGAAAGAAAAGAGAGAGAGAGAGAGAGAGAGAGAGAGAGAGAGAGAGAGAGAGAGAGAGAGAGAGAGAGAGAAAGAGAAAGCGGTGGCTCAGGCATGTTCACCTTTTTTTTTCTTCTTTTTCTTCTTCTTCTCTTTTTTCATTTTTTCTTCTTCTCCTTCCCCTTCTTCTTCTTCTTCTTAGCGCAAGTCCTCCCGTTCCCGAGGACTTGATCACCCCGAGCATGAAGAGTCCGCGTGATTTGCTCATTATCAAATTTCCTTGTATCGACAAATAACTATCCAATCGGCTTTCTAAGATAACAATCTAGAGAAACCTAGATCGACAACTTAATCAAGAAATTTGATGTTAGGAGTAATTGCCAAAGCTCCTCTTTGTCAGGTTTTGCTCTACCAACCGATTTTTACCCAAACCAGTTCTGACCAGAAGAATCAGATTTTTTTTTTCCTTTTTGTGAAAAATTGGGTCCACTCATTTTTTCACTAAGGCGACGTACTTTACTGACTTTATTCTTACTTGTGACAGCTGACATCATATTGCACAGTTAAAGAATTAACTCCAGCCTTAAGTTTGAGCTAATCGGGAACTCCTTTAAGGTCAGAATCTCATTATTTAGCTGCACAAAATCGTCTTTATTGTTCCTGATAAGATTACATAAAGTGTGTTACCACGTCCAAAGGGTCATTCGTTATATAAATATAAAGACAAAAATGAAACTATTGCGACAACAACATAGGGAACAAAAGAACGAAAAAGTACAATATTCTGTGGAAGTTTAACGACTTTTTTCAAAACAATTCGCTCGTTATCGTTCACAGGCAGACGACACTTGGCAATGCTGCCGGCGGTTCAAACTGGTAACGACCAAAATCATTACCATTATCAGTTTAACAAGAAAAAAATATGCCAAATTACTTATGCACACTCGTGTACACACATACACACACACATGCACACCACGAACATAGCTCCCCTTCCCGTAAAATACAACTAGGTAAATACACGCATAAACATATATATATATATATATATATATATATATATATATATATATATATATATATGTTTGTATACGCAGGCACAAACATATCCATATCTCCATAGATACTGACACGGGCATAAACAAATACTACAGACTACATACTATATACGCATACACACATGCACATATACATATACACATATATGCATATACATATATTAAGTTGACTCGTTTGTTAGTTCTAATAAAGCAAAAACACCTGTGACTGTCAGCTCAGCCTGAGTCACATCAGAAGCATTTCCAGTCAGTTCGCTTACTTCCTGACAAGACAAAGTCCTGGAAAATATGTTTGTACGTTTTTACTCGGCTTCTGAGTGATACACACTGAGCGATTTATAGTTCCTCTCTGCTGGACTCCAGCAACGGTCATACGTTTGTGTTATTTTCTCTCCACCTAGTAATTAACAAAGATAAGATGTGGATAGGATTCTTCAAATACTCTGTTAATCTTTCGGTTTATTTTTAGGTTTTGAAGATCGACTGTGTGTTCACAGTTTGAGAAAAATAAGAAGATAGGTCAGATATTTCCCTATCACATTAATCATTTTTATTAAGACTATTCTCGGGGATTCAAAATATTAACCAAATGTTTACAAGGGTAATAAACTATGGTGGATGTTTATGATGCCTTTTTTAAGACTAAACTTAGTTGCCCTTGACTTCTTTATGTGGGCTGTTGACAACATCACTTCCAATAGCCAAAACTAAACCATGATGTATGAGAACTATGCAAACGTTGTTATGTATTTGACATACATCTATATACAGTATTTTTGCTAAAGAAATAAACAAAACTTTTTAATACGACTGCAATAAAATTTATATTTGTATAGCTTTGGTATGTTGCGGATCAGGTTTGATTGCTCTTAAGTGTGCGTAGAACTATTTCTTGGTCTTTCGCTATAAGATACCAAAACATTGTGGCGAATATTTTCCTGTTGTTAATTTCACTAAATCAATTCAGTTTTCTTTTTTTTTATACAATTATATGAAATAATTTTCTCGTGCAGCAACATTCAACAAACAATGAATCAATAAAAACACTTTCCCATTAGCCCTTATCCTTCCATTCACTACATCGATGTATACGTCCCTGTCTACGTCTTCTTCTCCTTCTTCGGAGGAGTTCAGCACTCCCCCCCCCCCCGGGACCTCTTTACAATGAACTCCGATGCTGTCCGTCCACTCGTAAGAAACGAGTTTAGCAACGCCCCTTATCCTATCGCAGGGTCCTTCAACAGCCGCTACCGTGGTCCAACAGCACCATCGCTGCGCGCTAACTACGCCGTTCCACTTAATGCTCTTCCCCGCATCTGACAAACAAATCAAGAGCGACCTGACGCTCCGGGCGACCCGGGTTCGGTCCGTACCGAGGGAGTCTGTCGCTAATGGCGCATGCGCGGTCTGGTGCGAGATGCCCTCTCTGCTTACTCGGCTCTGGAGGTATGACTTAGCGGACTTACGGAATTGGAAATGTATTGAACTTGCTGAATTCTTTTGTACATTTACCCAGATTCAGGAGCTGTTCTTGGGGAGGAGACTCCTACCGATTCCACATGAATTAGGTTGCCAAGTCGAAAAAAAGAGAGCGAGAGAGAGAGAGAGAGAGAGAGAGAGAGAGAGAGAGAGAGAGAGAGAAGGAGAGAGAGAGAAAGGTATCGCTTATGAGTGGCTGCAGATATACACACACACACATTATATATATATATATATACATATATATATACGTATATATATATACATATATATATACGTATATATATACATATATATACGTATATATATATATATACATATATATGTATATATATATATATATACATATATATATGTGTATATTATATATATATATATATATAATATATATATAATATATATATATGTATATATATACATATATATACATATATATACATAAATTCATATATACTGTATATACATATATATACACACATATATATACATATATATACATATATATATATACATACATATATATACATATATACACATACATATATATATATATATATATATACATATATATATACATATATGTATATATACATATATACATTATATATATACGTATATATATACGTATATCTATATATCTATCTATATATACATATACATTATATATACATATATCTATATATCTATATATACATATACATTATATATATACATATATATACATATATACACACACATATATATATATATATATATATGTATACACACATATGTATATACATATATATACACATATATACACACATATACACACACTCATATATATATATATACACATATGTATATACATATATATATACATATATACACACACACACACACACACACATATATATATATATATATATATATATACACATATATACATATGAGTGGAAAAGGTGGTACAGAAACGCGGGTTAGAGCGAGAAGACTATATTCCTCACGTTTCGACTACAAGCCTTCTTTACTGCACATACGAAATGCTCTGAGGAAGAAACCTATTATAATACCTGTTTTAGTTCTGTCATTATGACCTGAATAGAAATATATGTAGTCTTCTTTATTGGTGGGTTTCCGGTATACTGAAAATTTCACATTTTTATCCATTCTATGGATAATTGTGTCTAAAACGGGATTTTTTATTGCTCGAGACAGTCACGTGCATTAGAGGTCACTCATTTCGGCGAGATCGCTGATTGGTTACTTGTATCTGCTGCATGGGAAAGGCGTCTTGCTCGATTGCTTGTCAACCTACGTGAAAGGTTATTATGTAAATAATACCTACACACACACACACACACACACACACACACACACACACACGATAGTAATAGTAATTTGTCAGGCGGAGTATGAAATTTTATTCAGCTGAGGGAAACCCCCGTCGTGGAAGTTCAAATCAAACTGGAATATGAAGTGACCTCCCTCGACCCCGTATGACCTTCAGGAACCAAAAGTCCACCCCCTCACGCGCCGGCTACGCGAGGAGGCGGGCCCCGGTCCATCGGGTACATGCGGGAATCGAACTCAGCCCCTTTCATATCCGAATAACCGTGGGCCATTTAACTGTGACATTCCCGTCCACCGACACGTTCCCGTCGTTTTGTGGCTTACTGTTGGCTTCACTTTCTATTACACTTTCTTTTACTTCCGTTTAATAAATCTTGGTTCTTTTGGGCACTACAGTCGTACTGATTTCTTCTGTTTAGGTCACTTTATACATGAACTTTATTTTGCCTTGGCTAATGGAACCCAGTTTCGGCTTCAAATATGGCCATTAGAAATTTGGATTCCATACTCTCCACTTTTTCCAGGAGCGTTTGTTTTGGTTTTCGAACCAAACCATTGCAGGGTTCTACTTCAGGGACCTTTTCGGGCTTTTTCCAGCACTTTCCTAGTTGCTCTTCAAAAGGGCTTATTTTCTGGCAAAGCCTCATAAGGCTGTCTTGCCGCTTTTTGGACCATTGTTTACTGTATTGGGCTCTCGCTTTCCACACTTTAAGCTTTTCCCTCTCTCCTGAGGGCACTTCTTTTAGTTTCTCTCTTATGCTATTTATGCGCTTTTGGCAACTATCTTTGAGTCTTTCTCCCAAAGAGTCTGCCTTCATCAGCACTTTCCTTAATGCGTTCTTGCGGTTTTTGGGGAAGAAGATCGATGGTGGACGGGTTTGCGATGTTACAGCTTTCCGTTCCGCAGAGCGCGCCACCGCCTTCTCTGTTATGATCAGTGTCACAATTGTGGCCTACCTCGAGATATTTTCATGATTTTTCTTAATTTTCGCAAACTGAGCTCTCAAGCTGCGTGCTGTGAGACCCTGTGGCTTTGACATCTTCCGGACAGTTTTGAAGACTTTTAAACCTTTTTTGGGGATCGTAGCCCGGAGTTGTTCCCAAAGACTAACCTCGCCAACAGCACTGTCCATGGGGCATTGAACCCTGGCTGTGATTCTCTGAATGGCGTTTTTTAACACTTTCCTGCTCCTTTGCGCCATCGCCGAGCATATTCCTTTCTTCGAATTGCCCAAAGTTTCTTCTTCACTTTCAATGCCCTCCTCGGGTTTACACACCATTTTTTTCTTCAAAGTTTCAAAGGCACTTCGGCCACGCTGGAGTATCTTACCCTTGCTTACTGGCTCTTCGGGCTGTGCGCAGTTTTCTCCGGGCTTTCCACTGCTGTCTTCTGGCTTTTCAGCCTTCTTTCTCATTATTTCCTTAAAGCCACGTTCAAGACTCTTACAGTTTGCCTTTAGGCTAGTCCCTGTTTCTTTAAGCCTTCCTTTGATTACCTTCCATTTCCCTGCGATGGCTGAGCTTGTTTTCTCGTTGGAGTCATTTTGGGGCTCATTATCCACCTCCGGAGACCTTTTAGATAGTCTTCTGTAACCCTTATACAAGGAGGCCAAGAATGTCCCCACGTGTCCGTCCTTGCGAATTCCCCTCGGGGGCGTTTCCGGAACTCCTTCTTCGGAAGCTTCTTCCACGGGCGTCTTGTCTGTGCGGGCGAGGGTGGCGACTCCCCCCTCGTTGACCTCGTAATGCGAAATAACCATAGGGACTGCCGTTGGGGTTAGGTCCTCGGGAAGGGGAAGTGTCAGGGAAGCTACTGACATACCCTTCGCCTTACCAACGGGCTGACGAAGTCGGTCTCGAAGTTGGCGTGAGGGAGAACGAACAGAACGTCATCGATGGCTGTTAGACAGGATCCATTATGGCTGATGGCGGCTGAGGTAAACCTATCCCTCAGTGGAACGGCCAAAGCTACAAAGTCATAATTTTTGTGGGTATTTTGACGGTGAAATGTAGACAGCCTGGCTGCCAGAAGTCTTAACGTAATAATACGGAGAAATGATTAACTTTGTTAATAATTGTTAATTATTACTTCTCTCCCGATGTCTTGGGCAAACTCTCTGGGGCTCCCACGCCATTGGATCTTCAGCTTTCTAGTTCTTATCTTATTCTTACCAAGTAATCAACAGATTCCAATCACTCGATTTTAAGGAAAATTGAATTAGTAAAGGGGACGAAATCCACAGTTGCAGTGAGAACCGTCGATACAGAGAAAAAATGGGAAAGAAATAGAAATCTGACAACAGAAGATTATAGCGGCTTCGGTGTTGGTCAACTGTGTTCATCAGTCTTCTCTCTTGAGCCGTTTTTTTGCATTGCTGGGGGTCCATTCCATTTCATCTACTCTTTTAACTCCATGTTCTCTCTCTCTCTTTCTCTCTCTTAAGGAACTGGAGCTCCTGTTCCACACCCAACGATTGGTCTACCCATTAGTTGGAGGTGGATGACCCAATAGTTAAATAGAACCGTCTGCCAACAGTTCAAGAAAAAAAAAAGTCACTCTGCTCCATAAAGCCTTCGATCGAGATAGGCATGACCCGGTGCCGAGCGGTAGGACGTGTCCCCAAGATGGCGTAAAGTCATCTTGCATTCGCTATTAAAACTGCTCAATTTCGCCCCGCCCGATAAGGTGTTGACTTTATACATCTCCTCCTCTGAACAGGGCGGAGTATAAAGCTATTTATCTTATCGACTCTCTTCTAACTGACCATCATCAAGCTCTCCAACACGTCAGTGAGGTAGCAACTCCCTCTTCTGTCCGCATTAACATGGTCACTGTTCTTCTAGCTGGGTTACCGTGTGCCTCCTCTTTTACCACACATTGAAGTATACGATAATCAGTTTATATAAAATTTCTTTAAAAAAGATTTACTTTTTACCTTGACAGAAGTTTATTAGGCTAAAAAAACATATGAATAGTTAAAGACAAAGAAATCTGGCGGGATGCCAGCACGAATATACAAGAACAAAATAAGAAAAATCTGGAGAAATCATAATGTGGTGTTGATCAGCTGAAGTCATGAAGTCACAGCTCGGCTTCCTCTTGCGGGCTTCCGTCTCTAGCCAGCGATATATTTTTCAATGAAGTATCAGTGCATTTTCATTTACAAAAAAAAATGTCACGTTCATGATTATAATAGAACTTTTGTATACGCAGACTTATCAAATAGTCGACAACAACAAATGTTTTTTGTAGATTCCGGGGATCAAGCCATGATTTTGGTCCATCTTATTTTTTCGTTTGTTGGTTTGTTTGTTTTTTATTATTGATTGTTAGCAGCATAACGACCAAGTGGCTAAAAAAAAAAAAAAATACACGAACCGTGGGCAATATGACCTCAATCGATTTTCAGAGTAATTTGATCAAGGTCAAGTTTAATCTTTTTTATCTCCTTTTTTTATCTTAAAAAAGGATTACTTCCTACTAAGCCAAAATTAGTTCTATCCTACTTCTTAGACACATATCTATCACAATACTAAAAAATGCAAAGTTCTGAACACTAGCAAGGTCAAGAGCCTTATGGGGTGATTCAAGGTCAAACATTGCAGCACTAAGATTGCTGCTACCGGGTGAGGCTTTTTATGCCTGGCATCACCTGTTC
>NC_134786.1:71915314-71925314 GCF_046742065.1 Oratosquilla oratoria
AATTTTTCAAGAGCCGCAAACAGAAAGGGAAATCACCTATACTTTAAGAGTTAAAACAGTCCGTACTTGGTGGTTAGTTCAAGAGCAGCCAGCCTCGTTCCAGGAAAACCCAAGAAAGCGGAAGAGGAGCTTGGCTTTCGACGGAGAAGACAACGAGGGCTCCACAGCTAAAAGACGACGCGTGGAAAGCCCGACCTCCGTCAGCAGCAAAACCCGTTGTACCTGCTGCGAACCCATGTCTGGGGTGGAGGAGGGACTGTGAGGTTCCCGGGTCGTTCTTGTCGAGAATTCCGACAACGATTCCCAATGAAAATTGAACAAGAGCTCCACCGAAAAAAAAAAAGAAGAATAGGAGCATCGGCAAAGACTCTCAGGGAGAAAGAGAGAGGCCGCATCCTGCGCTGCTGAGTGAAAGAGCCTCCTGGCTCGAGCCAGAGGAAAGAAGAAGTCCCTTGTGCCAATTTGGCCTCGGGAGGAGGGAGGTTCTCCCCTCGGCTGAATAAAATCGCCCGGCGGCAGACAGAAGCAACGCGCCAAATACCACTTCATCACTCGTCAAACGGTCTACACCATTGGATTCTAATCTCTTTTACCAGCAACCCAAATGAGGGTTGCAAGGGTATTTCTGAGGACCACTGGACGGTCTTGGAGGAAAAAAGAAAAACAGAAATATGATATATATTGAAAAAGGCACAATTTTGAAACAGCAGGAAAGTAAAAATGAGCAATATTTCAGTGCCGCACTAGGATAAGTCCAATTAGCATACCATAACACGGGTTTCTCTTCTTTGTGTTCTTCGTTTGGAATCAATCAGCAAGGGATGCAGCACTCGGGGGATTTGTTTTCCAAGAAGTGTGTGTGTGTGTGTGTGTGTGTGTGTGTGTGTGTGTGTGTATGTGCGTGCGTGTGTGTGTGTGCATGCGTGTGTGTGTGTGTGTGCGTATGTGTGTGTGTATGCTTGTATTCACCTTGGTCTTTAGATCACGTGTTGGACTCGTGATCGACAGCTATTTCCCTCTCGTAGGAGAGCTCAGAGCTCGTATGACCGATCTATCGGTAATGTGTGTGTGTGTGTGTGTGTGTGTGTGTGTGTGTGTGTGTGTGTGTGTGTGTGTGTGTGTGTGTGCAAAATAATAATAATAATAATAATAATAATAATAATAATAATAATAATAATAATAATAATAATAATAATGATAATAATAGGTTTATTGAGATAGCAGTGATACACTGACAATAATAAAATTGAGCACTTTTATGAGTAATATAGTAATTATAAGAGTGATATGCTTAGTCTAAAACTTATAATGAGTTTATTGTGCGGACAATGGATGGAAGGGCACTGTTCTTGTATCGGTCAGTCCTCGGCGCTCTGATGGGCTTGATTTTGTTAGAATGCCGAGTTGCATGGCGGGTGGTTGTGGTGTTAGGTGGGAGGAAGGGACGGTGACGTGGGTGTAGCATTAGGTCCTACCCAAACTTATTCAGTGCCTCACTGTGTTTGTCGGACAAT
This sequence comes from Oratosquilla oratoria, assembly GCF_046742065.1. NCBI lineage: Eukaryota > Metazoa > Arthropoda > Malacostraca > Stomatopoda > Squillidae > Oratosquilla > Oratosquilla oratoria. Next base: position 71,916,829 of record NC_134786.1, read on the forward strand.
CTTGGCAAGCTGAGGGTGGTGAGGGCGTGTTCGTATCCCTCATACTGACTACCAAAGATAATTCTGCACGCTCTTCTTTGTACTTTCTCTAATTTGCTCCTCTGTGTAATGTTGAGTGATGATGACCAGGCTGGGGAGGCGTACATGAGGGTGGGGAGTACGAAGGTGGTGTAGACTCCCTTTAGATCTGGTGATGGGGTACCAAGGGATTTCAATCTGCGCAACATGAAGAGTTTGTAAGAGGCTGTCCTGATGATGTTGTTCATGTGCTGGTTCCAGTTAAGGTAGTCGTCTATTGTGATGCCTAGTAGCTTGGCGGACTGGACCACCTGAAGGGAATGGGTTCCTAATGACAGTTGAGGTGGTGCCACCGCCTGTTTGGATGTGTGTGTGTGTGTGTGCGCGGATGTGTGTGTGTGTGTGTGTGTGTGTGTGTGTGTGTGTATGTGTACGTATGTGCGTGTGTGTATATGTATTCACCTTGGTCTTTGGATCACGTGTTGCACTCGTGATCGACAGCTACTTCCCTCCCGGAAGAGAGCTCAGAGCTCGTATGACCGATCTATCGGTAATGTGTGTGTGTGTGTGTGTGTGTGTGTGTGTGTGTGTGTGTGTTCGTGTGCGTTTGCGTGTGTGTGTGTGCGTTTGCGTGTGTGTGTGCGTTTGCGTGTGTGTGTGCGTCTGTGTATGCGCGTGTGTGTGTGTGTGTGCGTGTGTGTGTGTGCGTGTGTGTGCATGTGTGTGTGTGTGTGCGGGATGTAATGACAGTGGAGGAAAAAAGATCACGATGGGAAGTAATGATAGTGGAGAACAAAATATCACCATAGGATGTAATGACAATGGAGGAGAAAATATCACGGTAGGATATAATGTCAGTGAAGGACAAAATATAATTTTAGGAAAGGATACCGGACAGAATGTCAATGAAGGCCAAAAAATCATGATAGGATGTAATGTCGCTAGAGGACGAAATGTCTCATTAGGATGTAATGTCATAGGACAAAATGTCACAATGGGATGTAATGACACTGGAGGACAAAAGATCACGATGGGAAGTAATGATAGTGGAGAACAAAATATCACCATAGGATGTAATGATAATGGAGGAGAAAATATCACGGTAGGATATAATGTCAGTGAAGGACAAAATATAATTTTAGGAAGGGATACCGGACAGAATGTCAATGAAGGCCAAAATATCAAGATAGGATGTAATGACAGTGAAAGACAAAAGATCACGATGGGATGTAATTATAGTGGAGGAAAAAATATCACGGTACAATATAATGTCACTAGACAAAATATAATTTTAGAAAGGGGTGCCGGACATAATGTCACTGAAAGATGGGAGGCCGGCGTGAATCACGGTGACGTAGGGGGACAAAATGTACAATAGAGATCGGATGACCGTGATCGACCAGATGTCCGTGATGTCCGTGATGTCCGTGATGTCCGTAATTTTGATAGGAGAAATGTTAATGAGGAATTGAATGTCAATGAAGGACCAAATTATAATAATATAGAGCAAGGTATAAATAAAAAACAAAATGATAATATAGGACATGATATTGAAACTCAAAATGTGTCAAAAAGAAATAATCACGAGTTTCTTAAAACCATGTACTTTAATGCTACTCTTTGTAAGTGTATATGGGCCTGGCAGTGAGAAGAGCGTGGAAGAAAGGGAAGCCTTTTGGATAGATTCAAATGAGTGCATAGAGGGTTTATGAAGTAATGTCAATGTAATAGTACTGGGAGACCTTAATGCTAGGGTAGGAAATGGTCCAATTGATGGAGTGGTTGGGAATGAAGAGTTCCAGGAAAGAATCGTAGTGGAGAGTTGATGGTGGAAATGTGCCTAGAAAGAGAGTTGATGATAGCAAATACAGTGTTTCGGAAGAAAGTCAAGCATAAGTACACATGGGAGAGGGTGGTGGAGGGAAGGGTGGTAGATAGAGCGCTAATGGATTATGTAGTGGTAAATAGGATTATGATAGGAAGAGTTAAGGATGTACATGTGCTAAGGGGAGAGGGTTTAGGAAGAAATGTCAATGTAATAGTACTGGGAGACCTTAATGCTAGGGTGGGAAATGGTCCAATCGATGGAGTGGTTGGGAAGTGTAGAGTTCCAGGAAAGAATCGTAGTGGAGAGTTGATGGTGGAAATGTGTCTAGAAAGAGAGTTGATGATAGCAAATACAGTGTTTCGGAAGAAAGTCAAGCATAAATATACATGGGAGAGGGTGGTGGAGGGAAGGGTGGTAGATAGAGCGCTAATGGATTATGTAGTGGTAAATAGGATTATGATAGGAAGAGTTAAGGATGTACATGTGCTAAGGGGAGAGGGTGGGGGAATATCAGATCATGTTTTGGTGGAAGGTAAGCTGAGAGTGGAGGATAGATGGAGAAAGAGGAAAGGGACAAAAGGTAGGGAGGTTCTTAGAGTGAACTCCTTGAATGAAAAGGAAAAGGAGAAGGAGTACGAAAAGAAGCTGAAGGAGGAGTGGGAGGGAGTAAAGGATAGAGCAGAGATGGGTGTTGAGGAGGAAATGGGGATGGTTCAAGGAGGGAGTCTTAAAGTGTGCAAGGATGGTGTGTGGAACAAGAAGGACAGGGGGAAATAGAAGAAAGGGTAGTGAATGGTGGGATGAGGAAACAAAGAAGGTTGTAGAAGAGTAGAAGCGAGCATTCACAGATTGGTTACAAAAGAGGACGGGGGAGTCGTATGAGACGTACAAAAAAAAAAAAGAGAAATAAAGCAAAAGGTAAAGGAGGCTAAGAGGAGAGCAGATGTGAAATGGGGTAGGAGTATGACAGAAAATTTTGAAAGTAATAAAAAGATGTTTTGGAAAGAAATTAAGAGAGGAAGAGGAGGCGAATCAAGTAGGGAAGAAAAGGTAAAAGGTACAGATGGAGAGATGATAATGGAAGATATGGCAGTAAGGGGAAGATGGGCAGAATATTTTAGGGAGTTGCTAAATGTGAAGGAGGATAGGGAAGGAAAGATAGTTGCAGTGGGAAATACGAAGAAAATGAGAGTGATGAGTGAGGAGAATGGAGGAGAAATAGGGAAGGATGAGGTGAAGGCAGTTGTAAAGATGATGAAAGCAGGTAAGGCACCTGGTCTGGATGGATGCCATGCAGAATGTCTGAAAAAGGGAGGTTCAGTGATGGTGGACTGGTTGGTGAGGTTATTTAATGTTTGCTGGAGAGAGGGTAGAGTACCGGAGGACTGGAGAAGTCCCTGTATAGTTCCTCTTTACAAGGGAAAAGGGGAATAGTGTGAATGTAGTAGTTTCAGAGGGATTAGCATGTTAAGTGCAGTAGGGAAGGCTTATGGGAGGATCTTAATTGAGAGGATTAGGAGAGGAACAGAAGGAGTAATTGGTGAGGAACAGTGTGGATTTAGGACAGGTAGAGATTGTGTAGATCAGATCTTTGTGGTAAGACAGATATGTGAGAAAGCTATAGGAAAGGGGAAGGATGTTTTTTGGGCTTTTATGGATCTGGAAAAGGCTTATGATAGGGTAGACAGAAAGGCACTGTGGGAGGTTATGCAGATTTATGGGATAGGAGGAAAGCTTTTGGGAGCTGTCAAGAGTTTTTATGAGAGTAGTAGAGCTTGTGTCAGGATTAGAAATGGAGAGAGTGAGTGGTTTCAAGTAAAGGTGGGACTTCGTCAAGGATGCGTTATGTCGCCCTGGCTGTTCAACTTATACATGGATGGGGTGGTGCGAGAGGTGAATGCTAGGGTAGTGGGTCAGGGATTGGAGATGGTTAAAGAAAATGGAGAAAAGTGGGAGGTGAATCAGCTGTTGTTTGCGGACACCAATGCGCTTGTGGCAGGGTCAGAGGAGGGATTGAGTAAGCTGGTGGCAGATTTAGGTAGAGTAAGTGATAGAAGAAAGCTAAAGATAAATGTTGGTAAAAGTAAGGTGATGAGATGTACAAGGGGTGAAAGTGGCAGTAGACTGGAAGTGAACATTAAGGGAGAGCGACTGGAGGAAGTGGATAGTTTTAGATACTTGGGTGCAAGTGTAGCAGGAAAAGGTGGAGTGAAGGTGGAGGTAGAATGTAAATTGAGAGAAACGAGTAAATGCCTTGGTGGTTTAAAGAGTGTAATGAGGAATAGACATTTGGGAATGGATGCGAAGAGGAGACTGTATGAAGGAGTGATTGTGCCAACAGCACTGTATGGGGCAGAAACGTGGAATATAAGAGAAGAAGAGAGAAGGAGTTTGAATGTGTTTGAGATGAGGTGTCTGAGAAGTATGGTGGGGGTTACTAGGCTGGATAGTGTGAGAAATGAGGAGGTGAGGAGGAGAACAGGGGTGAAAAAGGATTTGGGAGATAGGGTTGATGAAAGAATATTAGGATGGTTTGGACACATGGAAAGAATGAGTGAAGAAAGACTAGTAAAAGTGGTATGGATGGCAGTTGTGGTGGGTGTGAACATGTGGGGACGTCCTAGGATGAGGTGGTTGGATGGGGTGAAGGGGGCTTTGGGGAAGAGGGGAATGTCTGTTGAGGAAGGAAGGGAGAGGACGGAAGACAGAGGTGAGTGGAGAATGGTTGTATATGGATGATGTTGTGACTGCATGAGGAGGAATAGAAGGGGGGGGGGTAGTATGTGTGAGTAAATTTTGACGCAGCCCGAATGGATTTCTCCCCGTCCTCGCCTTATATGCAAAGGGGGACGGAGAGGGGGGGTCGCCGATTAAATGAAGCGGCCTTGCTGTGGATGTACTGTGTCTTGCGACACTGCTTCTGACCCAGGGCGGTGGGCAGGGTGCAGGGATGACCCGTCATCCAGGAGGTGCTCAGATGAGAGGGAGGGTGGGAGGGGTGTGGAGTGTATTTAGGGATGAAATGGGTGGGAGTGTTTTTATGCCTTTCCCTTTTTGGCTACCTCCCTTGGAAGGGGGAAAAAGCCTTGGTATATGTATGTATGTAGTATTAGGAACAAATTTCAAGAAATACAGGCGTATGTCAAAAGCGAAAATCTCGATATGATAGGAATAACTGAGACATGGTTAAATGGTACAGAGTTCGAAGCTGAATTTAATATTGCCGGATTTAAACACTTTCATCAGGATAGAAACCACAAGAAAGGTGGGGGTGTTCTATTGTACGTTAAAAACAATGTTCATGCTTGTGTTTTAGAGAAAGTGAAACAGGATGCATATGATAGTTTGTGGGTTGAGTTAACCCAAACAAATGGACAAAAAATGAATATAGGTGTAATATATAGGCCAAAGACATTATCATTAGCAGACGACAAACTGTTATTTCAAGAACTCTCTAGTTTCTGCAACCGGGATTTATAGATAATGGGTGATTTCAATTTTACTGACATTGATTGGATGACCCTTGAACATGGCCATATAGGTAATCGCTTGATTGATTTTCTTGGTGACAATTACTTAATTCAGCATGTAAAAGAGCCCACAAGATATGGAAACTTACTCGATCTATTGATCACTAGCCGCGAAAGCATGGTAAGTGATGTAGAAGTCGGTGAATCTGTTGCAAATAGCGATCACAACTTAGTCAGATTCAAACTCCTAAACAATTTTAGAATAGATACTTGTGCTTCTAAAATACCCGATTTCAGTCAAGCTCAGTTCATAGGACTACGCCAGGAGCTTCAGCTTACAGATTGGGAAGCAAAATTAAACGAAAGGCCTGTAGATCAGATGTGGGAAATATTTCAAAATACGCTCACTAAGATGATTCAAACTTACATTCCTTTTAAGGACAGACGTCCCCCAAATCAGGCTCGCCCAAAGTGGCTCGACAAAGAAACTGGAAAAAGTATTGCTCAAAAGGAACAGGCTTATAAGAAATATAAGTGCTCGGGTGCATCTGAAAAGTGGCTAATGAAATTTAACACAAGTAAATGCAAGGTAATGCACATAGGTAAAAATAACAGTTAGTACGATTACAAGTTATTTGGTAATTCGTTAACAAAAGTGGATAGTGAAAAAGATCTCGGCGTAATTATCAGTAACGACCTCAAATCATCCAAGCAGTGTATTTCAGCCTCTGAGAAAGCAAATAAGATTCTGGGATTGATTCCGCGATCTTTTGATTTCAAAAGTCCATCACTCATTAACAAGCTATATAAATCGTTAGTTCGTCCACATTTAGAATATGCTGTTTCCGTATGGTCACCGAATCTCATTAAAGACATTGACAGACTGGAAAAAGTACAACGGCGAGCCACAAAACTGATTCCAAATATCAAAAATAAATCATACGAAAATCGACTTAAGCACATGAATCTGTTTTCCCTAAAAAAGCGTAGACTCAGAGGTGACTTCATACAGGTCTTTAAGATTTTAAAGGGAATTGACAAAATCAAAAGTGACCAGATTTTCACATTGAATGAGAATCAGACAAGAAACAATGGTCTCAAACTGTCCGGAAATAGATTCAATTTGGAAGTAGGTAGAAACAACTTTGCCAACCGTGTAGTTAATGAATGGAATAAACTTCCTGCACAGGTAGTGCAATGTAGTTCAGTTCGAAGCTTTAAGAATCATTTAGATAAATACCTAAGTAAGATGCTGTAATGATTATGATTTATGTTATATTATTTGTTTTTGTTTTGTTATAATTTGTCTGTCTGATTATCATTTATTATTAGTTATAAGTCAAGTTATTATTTACTATTTACCTGTTTGTTTATTATTCTAACTATACATATGCATTTATTTATGTATTTTATTTGTTATTTACAATATAGTTTTTATTTTATTATTTTTTTTTTTTTTGCATCCGACCTAGATATGGATCAAAAGGTCTCCTGTCGGCATGCTCCGCCTTTGTAATCCTTTGTAAGTATTTTTGAAAAATCTTACAAATTGACTAAAACATTTGTTGGATAAAAACATCAGGAAGACTTTAGAAATCAGTGACCCACTATAGACCGTCTACAGACGGTCTGTCTCGTCATCTCATCTTATAATAATCATCTCATCGAGAAAATAAAATGCAATAAGCTTCTGTGGTTACCGTTTATACATTAAGAAGAGCCGTTTGACGCAGTAGATCAAACGACAATAGTAAAATATATAGAGTGCCGTTTTTCTCCTTAGCTTCAAGTCTTTTCGTTTTTTCCTCCTCTCTTTCCTCTTTATTCATTTCTCTTTTTATCCATACCTTTTCATATTGTTCTCTTGCTGCTAGTTTCCCTGTTTTTGCTAAGATATTCTCTGCCGTCCTTTGTGACCTGAATTTAATCTTAATTGGTCTGGTCTTATCTGTACTATACTTTCCGAGTCTAAACTTCTCTTCAATTTGTTTCATGGTTTCAGGTTCATCTTCCTGAACTAATTCTAGTAATCTGCTTACTTTTTCATTTTCCTCATTGATTCTTGTGGTTTTATCTGGGTTGTGTTTTTCTTCCATTCCTAATATAATTATACATTTCTTTTTATCTGCTAAGTCTCTTACTATATTCTCCTTCTGTCTCATCACTTTAATAACTGAGTCTTCAGTTTGTTCTTTCATTTGCTGTTTAATTATGTCAGTAAATGCAACTTTACTGTTTTCTTGGATTTTTTCCAACCCTGTCCTTCTTTTGCTATGGCCTCTTTGTTGTCTTTATAATTCCTCTTTAATTCTTCATTCTCCTCTTTTACTTCTTTTAACTGTCTTTTTACTTCTTGTATTTCATTAGTTAAGTTTTTGTTCACCTTCTCTAGTTCTTCCAATTTTTCAACTCTGCGCAATCTATGCTATATTACCGAACCTATTCTCCCAATGTTCGGTCATTTGTTCAAGTTTTTCCTCTAGTCTTGCTAATCGGGAGAGGTTGGTATCCGCCCACCCCCCTCATTAAATCCCTGGAAATTATTATCCTCACCTTCCATTGTGCTGCTCTTATCTATATTTCTAATCTTTACATTTTTGTAAATCTCTTCACCAAAATCATGGGACCTTCTCTTGTTTAGATGACGCCTGGCCTCCTGGACCAATACCTCCCTTTCCTCATTTCCTTCCATTTCCCTCAGTAATCCCTCCCCTTCTCCTTTTCCCTCACTTTCCCACTACACCACGAGCTTTTCCCTTCACTGTAAATACAATAAGGTACTTCCTTTGCGTTGAGATCCACGAAAATTTCACTTTTTCTTCAGAACTCCAATCTTCGCCGTCCATCCGACGAAAGTGTGTGTGTGTGTGTGTGTGTGTGTGTGTGTTTGTCCATGCGTGTGTGTGTGTATTAACCTTGGTCTTTGGATCACGTGTTGGACTCGTGATCGACAGCTATTTCCCTCCCGGAAGAGAGCTCAGAGGTCGTATGACCGATCTATGGGTAATGTGTGTGTGTGTGTGTGTGTGTGTGTGTGTGTGTGTGTGTGTGTGTGTGTGTGTGTGTGTGTGTGTGTGTGTGTGTGTGTGTGTGTGTGTGTGTGTGTGTGTGTGTGCGTGTATTAACCTTGGTCTTTGGATCACGTGTTGGACTCGTGATCGACCGCTATT
>NC_134786.1:71930314-71952814 GCF_046742065.1 Oratosquilla oratoria
GTGTTTGTGGGATAGTCGGGCTGATGATCAACATTTTGTCAGACAAGAATGGCCACCACGACAACGTTTGGAACCTGGTTCACACAATGTTCAGGCTCGTTCTCTTGTTGAGCCAAACAAGGTCTTACTCCCACCTTTACATATCAAACTGGGACTGATGAAGAACTTTGTGAAGGCAATGGACAAGGACGGCATGGGATTTACTTTTCTTCAGCAGAAGTTTCCTCGGATCAGTCTGGAAAAGCTTAAGGATGGCATCTTTGATGGGCCTCAGATAAGGGAACTTATGAAGGACTCAATGTTTGACGATGCACTGAATGCAGCTGAGCTGTCCGTTTGGTGGTCGCTTAAGTCAGTGATAAGAAACTTTCTAGGAAATAACCGAAGTGCAGAATACGAGAAAGAAGTCGATGAGCTCTTGAACAGCTATCAAAAATTAGGGGCTCGCATGTCAGTCAAAATGCACTTTCTACGGTCCCACTTAGACTATTTCCCTCAGAACTGTGGTGACTTCAGTGAGGAACAGGGAGAACGTTTCCACCAGGATATTCGTGTCATGGAAGAACGCTACCAAGGCCGGTGGGGTGTGAACTTTCTTGCGGACTACTGTTGGTGTTTGAAACGAAACGTGGTGGCTGCCCAACACAGGAGAAAGTCACTGAAAAGGCCCTTCATCCATGATTAGATTTTCTGTAATATATCCTCTTTATCTTCTGAACTATGCAAGAAAAAATTATTTCTTTTGTCAAGAATTTTTTTTCCAAAATTAAAGGGAATAAATAGCACTAAATGGCGTTTTTAATTATTTTTACCGCCTCGTATCTCAAAAACGTAACCTGAACAAAATGAGTGTGATTTTTAGATTCTGTATAGCAAATTACCCTAGGATCAGTTATCAGATGCTTTACCTTTGAAACTTCGCAGGCCAGTGTTATTAACTATGGCCATCGTATCAATATGGGGGAATGATTAATTAACACTCGCTGCTCTCGTAACCGAATATGTACTTTCGGTGTTAATTAAGCTGCTGGATCCCCAGCACGGGATTCCTGCGTGTAGCGTCCTCCTCGCGAGCTTTGGCTTTGTAGTTAGTGGGGGTGGGTCTTGATAGGTGGAGAAGAAAGAACCTCTTTACCCACAGCAGACACAAACAAGAGAAATCACAAGAGCAGTCATGTATCTCGTGGTGGAGAATATTAACTGGAGTGCGCGTCATCTTTCCTACACGGAAGATTTGGATTCTACATATCAAGAAATATTTTGTAAATGTATTTTTAAGTCAAATGTATGTTCATATGTTTTGTACTACTTTCTCCCTCCGCTAACTCCTTAATGACATACACTGAATTATAATTTATAATTTGATTCGTGTCCTCCTTTCAAATATACAATCAATGTGCACGTAAAAATTGTATATGTTACCATTCATATTTACAAGGATTATCTTCCTCTTAAATGCGAGTTTATTTACCTCCTCTCTGAGATTAATTCTAGTTGTGCAATCTACCAATCTCTAGTCACTACCTATATCTACTTTACTTATAAGAGTAACACAACAGCGTTAATCTCACCTCTTAATATGAAATCTATTTCCTTCAATATCGTTACTTTTTGATTTTCCATCCATATCTACAACCCACACGCTTTTAGATGACAGTGCTCATGATTCGGCCACTCCATTCATTAAATTCATCTGTACTAGTGTACTAGAAATTACAAGTCACGAGGCAACCTAGGCCCCAGAAATCATGGAACAGGTCAAACCACTTATGGAACAAGGAACATCGTTAAACCTTCTCAAACCCACAGATAATGAGGTTCATTGTATATTATTTCAATTAGAAACCTAATGTACACGTAAGAAAAGCGTTCTTGAATCAAAATGTAATGCTACTGTAACTTTACTTCATTAAAAAAGAACCAGACCATCTGGACTACTACCAATATAAACAAAGTATTTTTCAAAAATCTCACAAATTGACTCAAACATTTGTTGGATAAGAACATCAGGAAGACTTTAGAAATCAGTGACCCACTATAGACCGTCAAAAGACGATCTGTCTCGTCATCTCATCTCATCAAGAAAATAAAATGCAATAAGCTTTTGTGGTTACCGTTTACACATTAAGAAGAGCCGTTTGACAAAGTGGATCAAACGACAATAGTAAAATATATAGAGTGCCGCGGCATCGAAGAAATGAATCTGAGAGCGGGCTAGGGCGCCAGCGTCTGGAGGTGATTCTGCTAGTCACCCTGTGACGTCAACAAGAGTCTACGGCGCCTCAACACCTTTCATACCATGACGCCTATGTCGGTGTCATGATGCGTAACTACAAAGATGCCGTCTGCGTCGCGTCGGCGTCTTGATTAGATTTATTTTATAGTAGTAGTTGCGTTACCCCCATATTCTGTGAACTGGTCTGATCATATTTTCTGTAGTTATTGATATTCAGAGTGAAAGAGAACGAGTAGTACAGCTGTAACTTTATATCTTACGCATTGTCATGCATCATCGTACATCAGGCAGTTGATATTGCCAGGGAGATGTTGACTCGTATTGAAGGGGCTAAATTCCCAAAACCCGGACAACGCACGGGCTGTCAGACCAAGCCACTTCCAATGCGGATAACGGCTGAGTTCTTGGGAAAAAAAAAAAACATGTGACGCACGCCTTGGCAAAAACTGTTTTGACCTGTGGTCATATGATTTTATTCGCTTAAGACATTATTATTTACTTGCTCAACCGCAACGGTTGGTGGGAGTTGTGACAGGAGGGGGATGTCCGATGCCTGTCTCATACCACACAGACTTTTGACCCTGATAAACCACATGCTGCTGTTCTGCTGTAAGTGCTTCATCTTGTTGGGGTGCGTGCGTGTGTGTGTGTGTGTGTGTGTGTGTGTGTGTGTGTGTGTGTGTGTGTGTGTGTGTGTGTGTGTGTGTGTGTATTTACCTAGTTGTATTTTACGGGAAGTGGAGCTATGCTCGTGGTGTCCCGTCTTCATATCTCATTTTATCTAAACTATTTTTAAATTCATGTATTGCTTTTGCACACACTACTTTCTCATCTAAGTTGTTCCAACTGTCTATTACTCTGTGAGGAAAGCTGTTCTTTTTCACATCTCTTCTATAGCTGTCTTTCTTGATTTTCTTTCCGTGTCCTCTTGTATTTCTATTATCCCATTTTATTACATCCTCTCTATCAATAACTTCTATGCCTTTCATGGTTCTGTAAATGGCTATCAAATCTCCTCTCTCTCTTCTTTGCTCTAGTGTCTGTAGCTCTAGTTTTGCTAGTCTCTCTTCATATGATAATTTTGAGAGTGTTGGTGCCAATATTGTAATTGCTCTTTGTATTCTTTCAAGTTTTTTATACATTTTTTTGTACTTGGTGACCACATCGTTGCTGCATATTCCAATCGTGGTCTTGTCAGAGTGATTAGTATTTTCTTCACCATTTCTTCATCCAGGTATGTAAATGCTACTTTGATTGTTCTTATTAAATTATAAGTTTCACCAAAAATCTTATTTATTTGTTTCTCAGGTGACATATTATTCATAACAATGACTCCCAGGTCCTTCTCATTTTCAACTTTTTTATTCTTTCTTCTCACAATTTATATGATCCTGTTATTCTGTTTTTGCTTTTTCCAAATTCCATTAAACTACACTTTTTAGTATTGAACTCCATCTCCCACTTCCTACTCCATTCCCAGACTTTATTTAGATCACTCTGTAGTGATTCACAATATTCTTCCATCTTCACTTTTTTTTTAATAGTTTTGCATCATCTGCAAAGAAGCTCATATAACTTTCAATTTCTTCATCCATATCATTAATATATATAGCAAAGATTATTGGGGCAAAAAACTGTTCCTTGTGGAACACCACTTATTACTTCATCCCAATTTGAGTCTTTGTCTCTTATCACTACTCTCATTTTTCTTTCTTGCAAAAAGTCTTCCATCCATTTAAGCAGTTTGCCCTGTATTCCTCCTTCGGTTTCTAATTTCTTAAGCAACTTATTATGTGGTACTTTGTCAAAAGCTTTTTTTAGGACTAGAAATGCACAATCAGCCCATCCATCTCTTTCTTGTATTATATCTATTAGCCTTGAATAGAAACATATTAAATTGGTGTCGCAAGTTCGTCCTTATCTGAATCCAAATTGTCTTGGATTTAGCACGTTTTTTTCTTCTAAATATTTTACCCATCTACTTTTGACAATTCTTTCACAAATGTTTCCTATTGTACTTGTTAGAGAGACTGCTCTATAGTTGGTAGGGTCTTCTTTATTTCCCCCTTTATATATAGGTACTATATTTCCTTTTTTCCAATCTTCTGGAACTTTTCCTTCTTTCAAGGAACTGTTTATTATGCTATGTATTTTGTCGGCCAGTTCATTCCTGCATTCTTTCAGAATCCAGTTTGCTTTTTCATCTGGTCCATGCGATTTTCTGACATCAAGATTACTCAAGTGTTTCATTATTTCATTCTTTGTTACTTCTATTTCTTTCATAGGGGGGACTTTCTCTTTCCATTCGATCTCTTCAGGTTGTATGTTCTCCCTTGTTAACACTGATTTCAAATGCTTGATCATAATTTCCGCTGTTTCTATTTGCTTTGTGTATTCAACTCCTCCTTGTCTTAATTTATCCAAATCTTGTTTGTTTTTAAGTTTGTTGTTTACAAATCTGTCAAATAAATTTGGTTGATCTTTATATTTTTCTATGACATCTTTTCCATATTTTCTCTTTTCCTCTCTGCACGCTTGTACATATTCGTTTCTATAACAAGTATATATTTTCCATTTTTCAGGTCTTTTGTCTTCCTTGTATTTGGTCCAAACTTTATCTCTTCTGTCTTTTAACTCCCTATAACTTTTGTTGTGCCAGGTTGTACACCAGACTTTTCGACTAAGCTCATCACGACATTAGGACCTTGCCCTAGCCCAAAGTCTGTGATGTCAGTATCAGCCCCACAATAGGGCTCGAAGTACAGACCCATACCTTCGGCCGAACAGATGGTCCACACCTTGAAGCCATACCTGAAAAGAGAATTTGACAACATTATACAATATGATTATTCAATATATATAAAATATTATACATGTGTATTTTCGAAATGAATGTCTGTAATATTGCAAAAAAACATGAATGTGAAAATTCGATCATACCTGATTGGCTTGCCCCTGATGTACTGCTTTGTGTTGTGGCGACCAAAGTAAGGTATCATGGACTCATCAACAGAAAAGGAGTCGATGAAGCTGCTGTACTTGGAGCCCTGTTTGTTGAGGTTCTGGAAGATTGGCCGGACTTTGAAGTATTTGTCATTGTCAGACTGGCCATTATCGACATAGTGAAGGCAACTGAGAATGCCTTCAAACTTGCTCTTGCTGATGTTTTCAGCTACCATCTTGTTGTACACATCATCCCTCTGCTCCCAGTGGAGGCGGCGGGAGGGTAAACTGTTGTATCCAGAGAGCAGCATGACACCCTCAACCACACGCAAGCTGTCCACAGTCACTTCCGCTTGCCATTTAGCCCACGACTTGTTCTTATGTTGCTCGGCATATAGCCTAGACTGATCAACAATCTGCTCCAGGAATTCGTCGGGCATCATCTCCTTGTAAAACTGCAGTGGGGAACCGATATTCATGCTTTGCAGATGCTGCCAGTTGGAATCATTTTCATCAAACAAGAATTCTGGGATTTCCTTGCCAACCTTTCCCTCATCCTGCTCTGACCAACCATCAGGATCAGCCTGGGGGGCAGCTTTCGTGGTTTGGCCTCCACGGGATCGAACACCACGGACACGACTTGTTGCACGTGCAGCTTTACTTCCACAAGTAGGTGCGGTAGCTGGTCCCCCAGCTCCTCTTGGTCCCCTACTACGACGTCTTGGAGGCCGGTCAGTTGGGCCCTCAAAGGCTTTGTCCTTGTTCTCATCATCACTTCCTTTGTCTTCACTCCCCTTCCTTTGGTCTTCTGTGCCTAAACCTGTGCCAAGACTGGTGCTATCTTCATCATCCTCGTTGAGTCCTCTCATGCCGATAATCTGTGGATTCTTGGTGGCTCTTATGCCCACCTCGGCAGGGGCAAGCAGAACACTACGAGGTAAAATTTCTGGGTTTACTGGCTGAACATTTTCATCTTCATCATGCTCATCGTCGTCACAGTCAGTGTCGCCCTTCTGGTCGACGGGTGGTTGCAGGTAGACTCGGTACTCTCCTGTGTTCTTTTCCTCCAAGATATCATCGTCTTCGTCAAGTGTTTCCAGCAGGTCCAAAATTTCATTAGTAGTGAGATTTCTTTACATGAATCAACAAAAAAAGTGTAAGAAGTATTAAAAATAAGAAATAAAAATCAAACATCTAAGCCCTCGGAAACTTACCGGGACTTTAAAGTCCCAAGAATTTCAAATGTAAATTTTGGCCACTGTGATAAGTATTTCATCAAATTTATATATATATATATATATATATCTGATCCCGATGCAATAGCCTAAGAATCCTTTAAAAAAGTTTTGAATTATATTGACTGGTATTTTAGACAAATTAACTTTTTAGTCTCTTCACAAATTCCTTTGATTTTTCGAACATTCCAAGAAGCAGTGTATAGCTTTATGATGTCAGTTCTGACTGGGAAGCTAAAGATAATTAGTTTAGACTTTTCTCTTTCCAAATCCAAAAACAATATTGCTGTAAAAATAAAAAAGTATATATATATCATTATTTTAACAATTGGGTCTTTAAAGTCCCTGCGGTACGGTCTTATCTGTACTATACTTTCCGAGTTTAAACTTCTCTTCAATTTGTTTTATGATTTCAGGTTCATCTTCCTGAACTAATTCTAGTGATCTGCTTATTTTTTCATTTTCCTAATTGATTCTTGTGGTTCTATCTGGGTTGCGTTTCTCTTCCATTCCTAATATAATTATACATTTCTTTTTATCTGCTAAGTCTCTTACTATATACTCCTTTTGTCTCATCACTTTAATAACTGAGTCTTCAGTTTGTTCTTTCATTTGCTGTTTAATTATGTCAGTAAATGCAACTTTACTGTTTTCTTGGATTTTTCTCTAACCCTGTGCTTCTTTTGCTATGGCCTCTTTGTTGTCTTTATTATTCCTCTTTAATTCTTCATTCTCCTCTTTTACTTCTTTTAACTGTCTTTTTAATTCTTCTATTTCATTAGTTATGTTTTTGTTCGCCTTCTCTAGTTCTTCCAATCTTTCAACTCTCTGCGCAATCTATGATATATTACAGAACATATTCTCCCAAGGTTCGGTCATTTGTTCAAGTTTTTCCTCTAGTCTTGCTAATCGAGAGAGGTTGGTATCGCCGCCCCCCCCTCATTAAATCCCTGGAAATTATTATCCTCACCTTCCATTGTGCTGCTCTTATTTATATTTCTAATCTTTACATTTTTGTTAATCTCTTCACCAAAATCATCGGTCCTTATCTTGTTTACATGACGCCTGCCCTCTTGGACCAAGTCCTCCCTTTCCACATTTCCTTCCATTTCCCTCAGTAATCCCTCCCATTCTCTTTTTCCCTCACTTTCCCACTACACCACGAGCTTTCCCCTTCACTGTAAATACAATAAGGTACTTCCTTTGCGTTGAGATCCACGAAAATTTCACTTTTTCTTCAGAACTCCAATCTTCGCCGTCCATCCGACGAAAGTGTGTGTGTGTGTGTGTGTGTGTGTGTGTGTGTGTGTGTGTGTGTGTGTGTGTGTGTGTCTTGTGCATGCGTGTGTGTGTGTGTGTGTGTGTGTGTGTGTATGTGTGTGTGCGTGTATTAACCTTGGTCTTTGGATCACGTGTTGGACTCGTGATCGACAGCTATTTCCCTCCCGGAAGTGTGTGTGTGTGTGTGTGTGTTCGTGTGTGTGTGCATGTGTGTGTGTTGTGTGTGTGTGTGTGTGTTCGTGTGTGTGTGCATGTGTGTGCGCGCGCGTGTGTGTGTGTACGTGCATGTGCACGTGTGTGTGTGTACGTCTGTGTCTGTCCTTGTGTATGTGTGATTTACCTCGGTCTTTGGAACACGTGTTGGACTTGTGACCGATAGCTATTTCACTCCCGGAAGAGAGCTCAAAGCTCGTATGACCGATCTATGGGTAATGACGTGACCTTACACGCACGCACACACACATCCAACTCCCCGCCCACGAGTTGGAGTAACGACTCGAAGAGTAGCGATACTAAAATTACTTAAGCCCTGGGCAGGATTCGAACCCGGACTGCCGTAGTAACAGTCAGGGACTCTACCAACCGCGCTACCGAGTCGTGTGTGTGTGTGTGTGTGTGTGTGTGTGTGTGTGTGTGTGTGTGCGTGTGTGTGTGAGTGTACATGCGTGTGGTTGTGTGCTTGTATGTATTTGAATATCTTATACTTTGTTACATATTACGATAAAGCCTATGAATATTATATCAAACATTTCGGGAGCCCCCGAGTACGAGTAGGAGGGAGAATTCATATTCAGTACGCGTTAGAGAGCTCGTACCTAAATCTAAATTAAATCCTTTAGCGTTAGAATATGCAACCTCAATAAGGAGGATATCAACCCCTCATGTATGTATGTATATATGTATGTATGTATGTATGTATGTATGTATGTAAGTAAGCATACATATGTCGTATATGGATGTACATGATGGTAGGGGTTCGAGAAATGCATTTTCCTTCTTTCCGTTTGGTCGGCACAATTTTGCATATCTGTCTCGTCCGCCTTCGGAGACGGGGAGCCTCACGTCTGCCGAAGGGCATCTCGAAGTTTGTGCGGTAGAATTTTTCAAGAGGACACAACGCAGTAAAAAATGAGAATCACTTACACTTGCGTCGGCCAAAGGGAGAGTCAATATTTGGCCAGCAGGACTTTTCAGGAGGCGCATTCAGAAATGAAAATCACCTACACTTTAAGGATTAAAAATGTCCTTACTTGGTGGTTAGTTCAAGAGCAGCCAGCCTCGTTCCAGTAGAACCCAAGAAAGCGGAAGAGGAGCTTGGCTTTCGACGGAGAAGACAACGAGGGCTCCACAGCGAAAAGAAGACGCGTGGAAAGCCCGACCTCCGTCAGCAGCAAAACACGTTGTACCTGCTGCGAACCCATGTCTGGGGTGGAGGAGGGACTGTGAGGTCCCCGGGTCGTTCTTGTCTACAATTCTGCCAACGATTCCCAAGAAAAATTGAAGAAGAGCTCCATCGAAAAAAAAAGAAGAAGAATAGGAGCATCGGCCAAGACTCTCAGGGAGAAAGAGAGAGGCCGCATCCTGCGCTGCTGAGTGGAAGCGCCTCCTGGCTCGAGCCACAGGAAAGAAGAAGTCCCTTGTGCCAATTTGGCCTCGGGAGGAGGGAGGTTCTCCCCTCGGCTGAATAAAACCGCCCGGCGGCAGACACAAGCAACGCGCCGAATACGAGTTCATCACTCGTCAAACGGTCTACACCATTGGATTCCAATCTTTTTTAGCAGCAACCCAAATGAGGGTTGCAAGGGTATTTCTGAGGGCCGCTGGACAGTCTTGGAGGAAAAAAGAAAAACGGAAATATGATATATATTGAAAAAGGCAGAATTTCGAAACAGCAGGAAAGTCAAAATGAGCAATATTTCAGTGGCGCAGTGGGATCAGTCCAATTAGCATACTATAACACGGGTTTCTCTTCTTTGTGTTCTTCGTGTGGAATCAATCAGCAAGGGATGCAGCACGTGTGTGTGTTTATGTGTATGCGCGCGCGTGTGCGTGTGTGCGTGTGTATGTGTGTGTGCGTGTGTGTGTATGTGCGTGCGTTCGTGTGTGTGCATGTGCGTGCGTTCGTGTGTGTGTGTGTGTGTGTGTGTATGTGCGTGCGTGCGTGTGTGTGTGTGTGTGTGTATGTGCGTGCGTGTGTGTGTGTGTGTGTGTGTGTGTGTGTGTGTGTGTGTGTGTATGTGTGTGCGTATGTGTGTTTGTATTCACCTTGGTCTTTAGATCACGTGTTGGACTCGTGATCGACAGCTATTTCCCTCTCGTAAGAGAGCTCAGAGCTCGTATGACCGATCTATCGGTAATATGTGTGTGTGTGTGTGTGTGTGTGTGTGTGTGTGTGTGTGTGTGTGTGTGTGTGTGTGTGTGTGTGTGTGTGTGTACGTGTGTGTGTGTGTATGTATTCACCTTGGTCTTTGGATCAAGTGTTACACTCGTGATCGACAGCTTTCCCTCCCGGAAGAGAGCTCAGAGCTCGTATGACCGATCTATCAGTAATGTGTGTGTGTGTGTATGTGTGTGTATATGTGTGTGTGTATGTGTGTATATGTGTGTGTGTATGTGTGTGTGTATATGTGCGTGTGTGTTCGTGTGCGTTTGCGTGTGTGTGTGTGTGTGCGTTTGCGTGTGTGCGTTTGCGTGTGTGTGTGCGTGTGTGTGTGCGTCTGTGTGTGTGTGTGTGTGTGTGCGTGTGTGTGTGTGCGTGTGTGTGTGCGTCTGTGTGTGTGTGTGTGCGTGTGTGTACGTGTGTGTGTGTACGTGTGTGTGTGTACGTGTGTGTGTCTGTGTGTGTGTGTGCGTGTTTTTTATTATTACTAATATTATTACTAATATTACTTATATGAATATCATGCATATTACACAACGTAACATTTTTTTTCAAAAGTTTTGTTTATTGTATTTTTTTTAGAGTTTATTAATCCATTTTTCCTGCTGATTTCAAATATGCAATTATTTTTTCTGTATCATCGACCGTTATAGAAATACATATAATTTCAATGTTACTATGTATATTTTGGAATTGTTATGTGGTCTGCTACTAAATGCTTATCTAATTTTCTCTTTCAGATCAATGACTGAACTATTTACCTTTTAAGATGGCTACTAGAGGATGTGAAAATTATCCTGATACATTTTGCTATGTGTGTGGTTATTATATTGGGAAAAAACAAGTACTACATAAGATCGTGAGAGGTGCTAAAGTGTGGATAGCGCACAGACTATTTCGGAATGCCCATGGGTGACCAGCACAAGCCATGGGCACCTCATGTGATATGTGGAAGCTGCCGATCTACTCTAGAAGGATGGCTGAGAGGTACAGGAAGGGCAATGCCTTTTGCCATTCCTAGAATATGGAGAGAGCCGAAGAACCATCACGACGACTGCTACTTTTGTATGATTGATGTGACGAAGTACAGGAAAGTGAAAGGAAGACAAGCTCTGCAGTATCCAGACATACCATCATCTAGAGCACCTGTCCCACATGATGATAGCTTACCAGTACCACAACCACCACAAAATGCAAGTTTATTTTTATCATACTCTCTTTACTTTTAATTAACTTCAATATTAAGTACTTAATATACATTCACTTTCCTAAAGATATATGGAATACTAATGCTATTCGTCTTTGTTGAAGTTGCTATATTTAGTTATTTCTTTCTTTCCAGATGGAAGATGCATTGGAAATTTCATCTGAAGGGTCAGCAGGTAGCAGCAACCATGAAATGGGAGACGAAGATTTCGCACCAAGAACGACTTCGGAGCCTCACTTTCCAAGTCAGAGTGAGCTAGATGACTTAATCAGAGACTTAGGTCTTACTAAGTCAGGAGCTGAGCTTCTTGCATCAAGGATGAAGGAATGGAATCTACTAGGAGAAGACTGCAGGACATCTGTGTACCGGAAACGACATGAAGAATTTAAAATTTACTATGACTTTAGTGATGCTATGTGTTATTGTAAGGATGTTACTGGTTTGTTTACAGCCCTTGGACTCGAACATGATCCTGCACAATGGCGACTGTTCATAGATAGCTCAACACGAAGTCTCAAAGCAGTATTGCTCCACAATGGAAGTAAAAACCCATCTTTGCCTCTTGCACACTCAGTACAGAAGAAAGAAAACTATCATAATGTTCCTTCTTTCTCTCGGACAATGTTGTGCAAAATACAACAAGCCAACGTAATAGTTGTAGCTTTTTCTGGGCTTACTAACATAACATTCTCGAGAACACGGAATTTTTTGGTCAACATACCGAATGCACATTCAACTATTCTTCTGGCTCTTGACAGGCGATAATTGTAGATCCTTTTCTGATTATTCAGTTGTTTCCTAGGAAATGGGCGCATCAGGTTTTTAGAAATAGGGTACGCTTCATCAGCAACAAAGACAAACGGAAATTGAATTTCAGTTTCTGTGCAAATATGCCTAGCCGGTGGAATATTCAATGATTGGCTAAAAAATAGTTTTCCAAAATTTGAATCACGGAAGACGCCACTGTCGCTATTTCGTCCATAATCTCCGATATCGACGAATAGAAATTTAGCTTCTGCATCCACAACCGCTTGTAGTACTATTGAATTAAATCCCTTGTAATTATAGAACGATGAACCCGAGTTGGTAGGGCATTGTATTCGGACATGTTTGCTATCTATCGCTCCCAAACAATTCGGAAAGTTCCATATTGAATGAAATTTCTCTGCCACATCTTTCCATTTCTCAGTTGTCGGCTTCTTCATATAAATAGGAGATCATTTTTTCCAGATTACAGAGCATGTTTCCTCAACTAGTTTGCTGATCGTACTAGTTCCAATGCAAAAGTAATAATGAAGAGATTGAAAACGCTCTCCCATCGCCAGAAACCTGAAATAAATTAACTCATGTAAATTATAACAACGGAATTATTTATATACATTAGTGGAGAAACCAAATATTGTTAAATTAGGTCTGACAGCACACGTTGTCAATAATTTATTGATTACATTTTAACTTATAAATTCTTTTAACGTTCAATAATGTAGCGTAAATTCCGAATTACCGACTAGCGAAATCTGTTTCAAAATGCTGACATGTGTACCTCAGAGCAATAAAATACATGCTGCCATTGTCAATCAATATACGTTGCCGAACAATATGTACTTCATTGCTCTGAGTGATACTGGTAAACATTTTGAAACAAATTTCATTGGTCGATTAATTCAAATTTTACCATATGATACAATGCATATTGCCAATTATTTATATTGTTCCATTCTTTCAGGTGAAAAATGCAAAGCAAAATGGAACAGTATAAGAACATCATATTCAAGATTCTTAAGAGATGAAAAACAACCGAGTGGCTCAGGTGCCAGTAAGAAAAAGAAGTGGTACTTAGCAGAAAGTCTGGCATTTCTACGAGACTATATGGGAAAACACCGCAACCTTGGAAGCAATAGCAATGTAGTGGATGAAAATGAAGCAGAGCAAAATGCTGACGTCTCAGATTTTTCAGAAGAAGCAGATGGAATTGCAATCCCTGCAGAACAAAGTAGCCCTTGCCCCGACAATTTTGCACAACCACCCCCTAAGAAAAAGACGAAAGGGAAAACATCGATGATCACAGATGTGGCGGGGCCAATGATAGAATTTCTAAAGAGTAGAACAAGTGTAGCCAAAACGGAAATGACTCAGAGTCACAATTCAAAATTCCTGAAAAGTCTTGTACCGGATATAGACAAATTGACGCCAAGAAGGCAGAGGCAGTTTAAAGAAAAAGTTCTTACGACTTTGAATCGGTTTTTGGATGAACAGGAGGAAGAGGCCGTCTGGCTCTCACGGAATCCCCAATGTACACCTAGTCCACAGCATCTGATTAACACAGGAATAGAATCTGTGCAGCAACCCGTGCTATCTACCCCACACTTTTCTCAACAGAACTACCAAGACAACACCACATGAAACAATTTGTAATTATATTATAATGTTGTTTAATAGCTACATGCAGTAGTAAATAGTAATTACGAATTTATGTAGCGTCTACATACCTTAGAGTAACGAGCAGTCTTTCTTCAGGTGTTATGCTCCTTCGTATATTTGTATCACTTTTCCTGATGTTATGTTCTATCATATTTAGAATATGATTAAAAGTACCAATACTTAATCTAGTCAAATTTCTGAATTTTGTTTCGTCTTCTTTGAGTTCCTGTACAAAGTTTCTAAGAGAATTTTGTTCATCTCTCTTCCGGTTAATGGGGTGGACCCACATGCGTTTGTCACTTTCTTCCAAATAAGTGTTTTGCATCCACTGCCACACAAGAACAGCACAAATTTCATCGTCTTCGGTGTTCATTCTGCCACTGTTCTACCAACAATGAGTTATGATTGAAAGCTTGTGTCTTGAACTATATAGGCCATGAATGATGACAGAAGGTTTTGCGTGAACGCAAAACGTTTTGTTTGAAGACGTTTTTGCTTGATCAGTGTGCAAATGACACAGCAAAATGTTTGGCAAGCAAACAAAACATTTTGAATGACGATGTTTTTTCATTCATTCCTTTCTACACTGATACAACAAAATGTTTTTACGTTAAGCAAAATGTTTTGTTTGAAGGCGTTTTTGCTTGATCAGTGTGCAATCAGCTTGAGACATTATTATTTACTTGCTCAACTGCAACGGTTGGTGGGAGTTGTGACAGGAGGGGGATGTCCGATGCCTCTCTCATACCACACAGACTTTTGACCCTGCTAAACCACATGCTGCTGTTCTGCTGTAAGTGCTTCATCTGTTTGGGGTGCGTGCGTGTGTGTGTGTGTGTGTGTGTGTGTGTATGTGTATGTATTTACCTAGTTGTATTTTACGGGAAGGGGAGCTATGCTCGTGCTGTCCCGTCTTCATATCTCATTTTATCTAAAATATTTTTTAATTCATGTATTGCTTTTGCACACACTACTTTCTCATCTAAGTTGTTCCAACTGTCTATTACTCTGTGAGGAAAGCTGTTCTTTTTCACATCTCTTCTATAGCTGTCTTTCTTGATTTTCTTTCAGTGTCCTCTTGTATTTCTATTATCCCATTTTATTAGATCCTCTCTATCAATAATTTCTATGCCTTTCATGATTCTGTAAATAGCTATCAAATCTCCTCTCTCTCTTCTTTGCTCTAGTGTCTGCAGTTCAAGTTTTGCTAGTCTCTCTTCATATGATAGTTTTGAGAGTGTTGGTGCCAGTTTTGTAATTGCTCTTTGTATTCTTTCAAGTTTTTTATAAAAAAAATTGTATTTGGTGACCACATCGTTGCTGCATATTCCAATCGTGGTCTTATCAGAGTGCTTAGTATTTTCTTCACCATTTCTTCATCCAAGTATGTAAATGCTACTTTGATTATTCTTATTAAATTATAAGTTTCTCCAAAAATCTTATTTATTTGTTTCGCAGGTGACATATTATTCATAACAATGACTCCCAGGTCCTTTTCATTTTCAATTTTTTTTATTCTTTCTTCTCACAATTTATATGATCCTGTTATTCTGTTTTTGCTTTTTCCAAATTCCATTAAACTACACTTTTTAGTATTGAACTCAATCTCCCACTTCCTACTCCATTCCCAGACTTTATTTAGATCACTCTGTAGTGATTCACAATATTCTTCCATCTTCACTTTGTTTTAATAGTTTTTCATCATCTGCAAAGAAGCTCATATAACTTTCAATTTCTTCATCCATATCATTAATATATATAGCAAAGATTATTGGGGCAAAAAACTGTTCCTTGTGGAACACCACTTATTACTTCATCCCAATTTGAGTCTTTGTCTCTTATCACTACTCTCATTTTTCTTTCTTGCAAAAAGTCTTCCATCCATTTAAGCAGTTTGCCCTGTATTCCTCCTTCGGTTTCTAATTTCTTAAGCAACTTATTATGTGGTACTTTGTCAAAAGCTTTTTTTAGGACTAGAAATGCACAATCAGCCCATCCATCTCTTTCTTGTATTATATCTATTAGCCTTGAATAGAAACATATTAAATTGGTGTCGCATGATCGTCCTTATCTGAATCCAAATTGTCTTGGATTTAGCACGTTTTTTAATATTTTACCCCTCTACTTTCGACAATTCTTTCACAAATTTTTGTTATTGTACTTGTTAGAGAGACTGCTCTATAGTTGGTAGGGTCTTCTTTATTTCCCCCTTTATATATAGGTACTATATTTCCTTTTTTCCAATCTTCTGGAACTTTTCCTTCTTTCAAGGAACTGTTTATTATGCTATGTATTTTGTCGGCCAGTTCATTCCTGCATTCTTTCAGAATCCGGTTTGCTTTTTCATCTGGTCCATGCGATTTTCTGACATCAAGATTACTCAAGTGTTTCATTATTTCATTCTTTGTTACTTCTATTTCTTTCATAGGGGGGACTTTCTCTTTCCATTCGATCTCTTCAGGTTGTATGTTCTCCCTTGTAAACACTGATTTAAAATGCTTGATCATAATTTCCGCTATTTCTATTTCCTTTGTGTATTCAACTCCTCCTTGTCTTAATTTCTCCAAATCTTGTTTGTTTTTCAGTTTGTTGTTTACAAATCTGTCAAATAAATTTGCTTGATCTTTACATTTTTCTATGACATCTTTTCCATATTTTCTCTTTTCCTCTCTGCACGCTTGTACATATTCGTTTCTATAACAAGTATATATTTTCCATTTTTCAGGTCTTTTGTCTTTCTTGGATTTGGTCCAAACTTTATCTCTTCTGTCTTTTAACTCCCTATAACTTTTGTTGTGCCAGCACTTTACATATTCTTTTTCTTGTTTTTGTCTTGGAATATACTTTTCCACTCTTTTTTTTTAATCATCTTTTGTCAAAATATTCCATTTCTCTTCCACTGTTGTTTCTTCTTTGTATATTCCTTCCCAGTTTTCTTTTTGAAAGTCTCTTATTTTATCAACGTTTGTTTTTTCATACATCATTCTTCCTTTTCTGTATTGTTCATTTCTCTTCATGTATTTTTCCTCATTTAGTTCCAGTTCAATCAATATGTGGTCACTTTTACTTATTGGTGTTTTATATTCAATCTTTTCCACTATTCTAGGTTCAGATGTGATTATTAGGTCTAATCTCGATGGTTCTTCTTCATTTCTATACCTAGTGTTCTCCTGTATCCACTGTGTCATCGTATGGTCAATAATCATCTCGAGTAGAACATTTCCCCATGAGCCGTCACCACCCTTTACTGTCATCTCTTCCCAGCACACTTCTTTGCAATTAAAGTCGCCCATCATAACTATTCTTCCTCCATCTTCCATTATCTTCTTTAATGTTATCCTTGTGTCTTCTAACATACTTTTATGTTCACTCTCTCCCCACGAGGCTGTTTTTGGAGGCACATAATTGATCACAAACGTTCTGCTCTTCTTATCTCTGTCTTCCACTTCGATCATAATCATCTCTACTGTATTCTTTCCATATGTGACACACCTCACCTTTATATCCTTCTTAGTCAGGAACATAACTCCACCCCCTTGTTTTGTCTCTCTTTCTAATCCAATAATTATATGCATCATGTCCTACACTGTTGGGTGGTAGTGGACCTTTTAATTTCCTTTCTATAATTCCCATTATGTCCGGTTCTTTTTCCTTCAGATAATCATTCAGCTCATTCAATCCTGTTATTAATCCATCTATGTATGTGTAAGACACTCTTAGTTTTCTGCCACTTCCATTGTATTCTCTCTTTCCCTTTTGTTTTTCTCTAGTATGTCGTATTTCCTTACTTTCATATTCACTACTATCCAATAGAATTTCTCTTTTTCTGACCCTCTTCTCTTCTCGTTTTTTTTCCTTAGCTTCATGTCTTTTCGTTTTTTCCTCCTCTCTTCCCTCTTTATTCATTTCTCTTTTTATCCATACCTTTTCAAATAGTTCACAAGCTGCTAGTTTCCCTGTTTTTGTTAAGATATTCTCTGCCGTCGTTTGTGACCTGAATTTAATCTTAATTGGTCTGGTCTTATCTGTACTATACTTTCCGAGTCTAAACTTCTCTTCAATTTGTTTCATGATTTCAGGTTCATCTTCCTGAACTAATTCTAGTAATCTGCTTACTTTTTCATTTTCCTCATTGATTCTTGTGGTTCTATCTGGGTTGTGTTTCTCTTCCATTCCTAATATAATTATACATTTCTTTTTATCTGCTAAGTCTCTTACTATATTCTCCTTCTGTCTCATCACTTTAATAACCGAGTCTTCAGTTTGTTCTTTCATTTGCTGTTTAATTATGTCAGTAAATGCAACTTTACTGTTTTCTTGGATTTTTTCCAACCCTGTGCTTTAGTGCTGTGCAAATACCGCTAATCTCAGTACCGGAATTACCGGTAAACAACAATGCCGTTACCGGAATTTTACCGGTAAAAGACTCGTGAGGTAGTAGTCGCCTTTATGACTTAAATCTTTAAACAAATTTCATCCTACTATGGTGTGTAGTCACAACCCCATTGCATATTCTGTATATTGAAATAAATTAAATAATTCGAAATCCAGTACTATTTTGTTTACGATATTGTGTTTATGGAGATATCTGGCAACTCCTCCCACCAATCGGAAGCAAGCTATGATTCTCAACAGTAAACACATGATTTTGAATTTTATAGATATCAGTGCGTTATCAAAGTTAGAGGTAGAAGCATGCCGCCTATCTACAGTATCCAGCCTCCCAGTTTAACTGTCTCTCCTGAAAAATCAATGTTTTTGTCCTTTAATAAGCTATATGTCTGGTTCTATTTTACATATTATTTTGATTGTTATGTCATTGTAAAGGAAAAAAGTCATACTTTAATTGGTGCTACTTTAGTATGCTATCTACCACGCAAGTGAGTAAAAGGAGGGTGTTTGAGGGTGGGTGTGGTGTATAAACTTTTGTCCGCCTCTGCATGCATGGGACTATGTTTGGAGGGTGCATGTGGGACTGGGAGTTTTGTTAATACACACACACACAGATATAAAGCTTTGACTAAATTGTAATAAATGTTTTCTTAAAAACTAACCTAAACTGACTAATTTGTAATAGATGTTTTCCTAAAAACTGCTTTTAATGTTCCCTTGTTTTAATAATTATTTCATACAAATTAGCCCAGCACGTGATCCAAAGACCAAGGTGAATTCTAAAGGATATATTAGATTTCATTGTTAGCATATTTTCTATTTATTTCCTCAATTATCTTTTCATACAAATTAGTTCATATTCTTATTTACAAACAGAAGCATATTGGCATTTTCATCACTAGCATAATATATATATATATATATATATAAATTCATATACATATACATACATATATATACATATATATATATATATACATATATATACATACATATATATTGGAAAACAGCAAACACCAGATTCAATTGAAGGGTTTATTTGCCCGACGTTTCGATTCCCGTCCAGGAATCGTCTTCAGGGGGTATAACGGTTACAAGAATGTGAACTCCTTATGAATCGCTGAAATGGTAAACCTGGGAAAGGTTCACCCTTTCAGTCAATTGTACAACGCATGCAATACAATAATAAAATAAAATAAAATAACATACAATAAAAATAATAAAATACATTACAATGCCAATTACAGTAAAATAAAAATTACAATTTTGAACATAAAACAAACGAAGAAAAAGTGACCATAGGTGACACATAGTAGACCACACCAGGACAATGCGTAAATAGAAGTGCACCAAATGTCCGCACTGAAGAATCAGGAACAAACGACTAAATTAAAAACAAAAATGCACTACAAAAACAGAAATAAAATGCATGGCTGTGAACAAAAACAAAAGTAGCAAAAAGACTCTAGCGTGACACAACGTGAATACTTCAGAACATACAATAAGGACCAAATGTCCGAAACGAAATGTCAGGGGGGGGGGTAAACGGCTAAATTACAACCAAACAAATAAAACCAAACAAAATACAAAGAGTAAATGGCAGTGTGACAAAAAACATCAAAACGAAACCCAAAAGTAAAGGCAGAACATAATTCAAAGACGTAAAAGAAAGAAGGTGGACCAAATGTCCGCCGAAGTAGGAAGTGGTGGACAAGCGGAAAAAGGGGGGCTCAATAACAAATGACTACATTACAAGCAGACAAATAAAAAGCAAAGAAGAATGAACGTAGAAAAAGGGAAGCAAACTACAAATGTAAAGTCACGAGGTGCATTGGGAGATCGCTTACGAGAAAGGAAGTCAGCCATAAAGAAAATAATAAAAAGAAAAGACTTTTCCTCGAAGCATGGGAAACTAAGAGCAACTGCATAAACAGGTGCATTGACCTCAACCCTATTTATCTAGGCACGAGGAGTAACACAGGCTAATTCCTCTGTCCTGTTTTCTTTTCTCCGTCGCTTCTTTTCGACCTGTCTTTTGTTCACCAGTTGGCTTTTGGCTGACTTCCTTTCTCGTAAGCGATCTCCCAATGCACCTCTTCGACTCCCCCCCCCCCCTTCCCGTGACTTTACATTTGTAGTTTGCTTCCCTTTTTCTACGTTCATTCTTCTTTGCTTTTTATTTGTCTGCTTGTAATGTAGTCATTTGTTATTGAGCCCCCCTTTTTCCGCTTGTCCACCACTTCCTACTTCGGCGGACAGTATTGTCACTCAGTACCATCAAGCCAAGACGTGCTTACCGCTCTCTGAGTGTTATGGTATAGCTTATCGGTTAACGGAGCCTTAACGGTAGCAGAATTTTTGCTGGTAAGCTACCGTCAAGGTTGTTACCGATAAAACCCGTAACTATCGGTAGCTGCCCACCACTACCATCAGTACCGTCACTCAGTACCACCAAGCCGAGACGTGCTTACCGCTCTCCGAGTGTTATGGTATAGCTTATCGGTTAACGGAGCCTTAACGGTAGCAGAATTTTTGCCGGTAAGCTACCGTTAAGGTTGTTACCGATAAAACCGGTAACTTTACCGGTAGCTGCCCACCACTACTGTGCTTCTTTTGCTATGGCCTCTTTGTTGTCTTTATTATTCCTCTTTAATTCTTCATTCTCCTCTTTTACTTCTTTTAACTGTCTTTTTAATTCTTCTATTTCATTAGTTAAGTTTTTGTTCACCTTCTCTAGTTCTTCCAATTTTTCAACTCTCTGCGCAATCTATGCTATATTACCGAACCTATTCTCCCAATGTTCGGTCATTTCTTCAAGTTTTTCCTCTAGTCTTGCTAATCGGGAGAGGTTGGTATCCGTCCCCCCCCCCCCTCATTAAATCCCTGGAAATTATTATCCTCACCTTCCATTGTGCTGCTCTTATTTATATTTCTAATCTTTACATTTTTGTTAATCTCTTCACCAAAATCATCGGTCCTTCTCTTGTTTACATGACGCCTGGCCTCCTGGACCAAGTCCTCCCTTTCCTCATTTCCTTCCATTTCCCTCAGTAATCCCTCCCCTTCTCCTTTTCCCTCACTTTCCCACTACACCACGAGCTTTCCCCTTCACTGTAAATACAATAAGGTACTTCCTTTGCGTTGAGATCCACGAAAATTTCACTTTTTCTTCAGAACTCCAATCTTCGCCGTCCATCCGACGAAAGTGTGTGTGTGTGTGTGTGTGTGTGTCTGTGTGTGCGTGTGTGTGTGTTTGTGCATAAGTGTGTATGTGTGTTTGTGTATGTGTGTGTGTGTGTGTGTGTGTGTGCGTGTATTAACCTTGCTCTTTGGATCACGTGTTGGACTCGTGATCGACAGCTATTTCCCTCCCGGAAGAGAGCTCAGAGGTCGTATAACCGATATATGGGTAATATGTGTGTGTGTGTGTGTGTGTGTGTGTGTGTGTGTGTGTGTGTGTGTGTGTGTGTGTGTGTACGTGTGTGCACGTGTGTGTGCGCGCGCGCGTGTGTGTACGTGTGTGTGCACGTGTGTGTGTGTACGTCTGTATCTGTCCTTGTGTGTGTGTGATTTACCTCGGTCTTTGGAACACGTGTTGGACTTGTGACCGATAGCTATTTCCCTCCCGGAAGAGAGCTCAAAGCTCGTATGACCGATCTATGGGTAATGACGTGACCTTACACGCACGCACACACACATCCAACTCCCCGCCCACGAGTTGGAGTAACGACTCGAAGAGCAGCGATACTAAAATTACTTAAGCCCTGGGCAGGATTCGAACCCGGACTGCCGTAGTAACAGTCAGGGACTCTACCAACCGCGCTACCGAGTCGTGTGTGTGTGTGTGTGTGTGTGTGTGTGTGTGTGTGTGTGTGTGTGTGTGTGTGTGTGTGTGTGTGTGTGTGTGTGTGTGTGTGTGCGTGCGGTCGTGTGTGTGTGAGTGTACATGCGTGTGGTTGTGTGCTTGTATGTATTTGAATATCTTATACTTTGTTACATATTACGATAAAGCCTATGAATATTATATCAAACATTTCGGGAGCCCCCGAGTAGGAGTAAGAGGGAGAATTCATATTCAGTATGCGTTAGAGAGCTCGTACCTAATTCTCAATTAAATCCTTTAGCGTTAAAATATGCAATCCTCAATAAGGAGGATATCAACCCCTCATGTATGTATGTATATATGTATGGCATGTATGTATGTATGTACTGTATGTATGTACGTAAGCATACATATGTCGTATATGGATGTACATGATGGTAGGGGTTCGGGAAATGCATTTTCCTTCTTTCCGTTTGGTCGGCACAATTTTGCAAATCTGTCTCGTCCGCCTTCGGAGACGGGGAGCCTCACGTCTGCCGAAGGGCGACTCGAAGTTTGTGCGGGAGAATTTTTGAAGATGAG
>NC_134786.1:71955314-71980314 GCF_046742065.1 Oratosquilla oratoria
CACGGGATTCCTGCGTGTAGCGTCCTCCTCGCGAGCTTTGGCTTTGTAGTTAGTGGGGGTGGGTCTTGATAGGTGGAGAAGAAAGACCCTCTTTACCCACAACAGACACAAACAAGAGAAATCACAAGAGCAGTCATGTATCTCGTGGTGGAGAATGTTAACTTGAGTGCGCGTCATCTTTCCTACACGGAGGATTTTGATTCTACATATCAAGAAATATTTTGTAAATGTATTTTTAAGTCAAATGTATGTTCATATGTTTTGTACTACTTTCTTCCTCCGCTAACTCCTTAATGACATACACTGAATTATAATTTATAATTTGATTCGTGTCCTCTTTTCAAATATACAATCAATATGCACGTAAAAATTGTATTTGCTGTCATTCATACTTGCAAGGATTATCTTCTTCTTAAATGCGAGTTTACTTACCTCCTCTCTGAAATTAATTCTAGCTGTGCAATCTACCAATCTCTAGTCACTACCTATATCTACTTTACTTATATGAGTACGAGGGACGTTCAATAAGTAATGCCCCTCACCCATTTCCCATAGCAATAGAGCAACGAAACTTGGCACATTCATTAGTCTTTCTCTACATAGGAAACAACCAGAGTTACACATTTCTCCCATCGTTTGATGCAGCTCTGGAGACCGTTTTTGTAGAACACCCCAGTTTGGTCCTCCAACCACGACGTGACTTCAGAAATCAAGGCTGCATCATCTAGGAAACGCTTTTCTTTCAAAAACAACTTCATGGCTGGGAAAAGGTGAAAGTCAGAGGGTGCAAGGTCAGGAGAGTAGGGGGGCTGGGGGAGAATTTCATAGCCACACGCCGTGCTTCTGATCTGGCGACATGCGAGTTGTCCTGCAGGAGGAGGACACCTTTGCTGATCTTACCCCGCCTTTTCATTTTGATAGTTTCTCTTCGTTTCCTCCAAAGTGAAGCATAATAGGCTCCTGTAATTGTGGTACCCTTTGCCAGGAAATCTGTCATCACTACTCCATCCTGGTCCCAAAAGACTGTTAGCATGACCTTGCCAGCGGAGGGCTGCACCCTTGCCTTCTTTGGAGGTGGTGAATCTAAGTGCTTCCACTGCATTGACGGGAGAGGGTGGTATCCGCTTCCCCCCCCTCATTAAATCCCTGGAAATTATTATCCTCACCTTCCATTGTGCTGCTCTTATTTAAATTTCTAATCTTTACATTTTTGTTAATCTCTTCACCAAAATCATCGGTCCTTCTCTTGTTTACACGACGACTGGCCTCCTGGACCAAGTCCTCCCTTTCCACATTTCCTTCCATTTCCCTCAGTAATCCCTCCCCTTCTCCTTTTCCCTCACTTTCCCACTACACCACGAGCTGTCCCCTTCATTGTAAATACAATAAGTTACTTCCTTTACGTTGAGATCCACGAAAATTTCACTTTTTCTTCAGAACTCCAATCTTCGCCGTCCATCCGACGAAAGTGTGTGTGTGTGTGTGTGTGTGTGTGTGTGTGTGTGTGTGTGTGTGTGTGTGTGTGTGTGTGCGTGTATTAACCTTGGTCTTTGGATCACGTGTTGGACTCGTGATCGACAGCTATTTCCCTCCCGGAAGAGAGCTCAGAGGTCGTATGACCGATCTATGGGTAATGTGTGTGTGTGTGTGTGTGTGTGTGTGTGTGTGTGTGTGTGTGTGTGTGTGTGTGTGTGTGTGTGTGTGTGTGTGTGTGCACGTGTGTGTGCGCGCGTGTGTGTGTGTACGTGTATGTGCACGTGTGTGTGTGTACGTCTGTGTCTGTCCTTGTGTGTGTGTGATTTACCTCGGTCTTTGGAACACGTGTTTGACCTGTGTCCGATAGCTATTTCACTCCCGGAAGAGAGCTCAAAGCTCGTATGACCGATCTATGGGTAATGACGTGACCTTACACGCACGCACACACACATCCAACTCCCCGCCCACGAGTTGGAGTAACGACTCGAAGAGCAGCGATACTAAAATTACTTAAGCCCTGGGCAGGATTCGAACCCGGACTGCCGTAGTAACAGTCAGGGACTCTACCAACCGCGCTACCGAGTCGTGTGTGTGTGTGTGTGTGTGTGTGTGTGTGTGTGTGTGTGTGTGTGTGTGTGTGTGTGTGTGCGTGCGTGTGTGTGTGAGTGTACATGCGTGTGGTTGTGTGCTTGTATGTATTTGAATATCTTATACTTTGTTACATATTACGATAAAGCCTATGAATATTATATCAAACATTTCGGGAGCCCCCGAGTACGAGTAAGAGGGAGAATTCATATTCAGTATGCGTTAGAGAGCTCGTACCTAATTCTCAATTAAATCCTTTAGCGTTAAAATATGCAATCATCAATAAGGAGGATATCAACCCCTCATGTATGTATGTATATATGCATGGTATGTATGTATGTATGTATGTATGTATGTATGTATGTACTGTATGTACGTAAACATACATATGTCGTATATGGATGTACATGGTGGTAGTGGTTCGAGAAATGCATTTTCCTTCTTTCCGTTTGGTCGGCACAATTTTGCAAATCTGTCTCGTCCGCCTTCGAAGACGGGGAGCCTCACGTCTGGCGAAGGGCGACTCGAAGTTTGTGCGGTAGAATTTTTCAAGAGGACACGCCGCAGTTAAAAATGAGAATCACTTGCGTAGGCCAAAGGGAGACACAATATTTGGCCAGCAGAACTTTTCAAGAGGCGCAATCAGAAAGACAAATCACCTACACTTTAAGGATTAAAAATGTCCTTACTTGGTGGTTAGTTGAACACCAGCCAGCCTCGTTCCAGGAGAACCCAAGAAAGCGGAAGAGGGCTCTGGCTTTCGACGGAGAAGACAACGAGGGCTCCACAGCGAAAAGAAGACGCGTGGAAAGCCCGACCTCCGGCAGCAGCCAAACCCGTTGTACGTGCTGCGAACCCATGTCTGGGGTGGAGGAGGGACTGTGAGGTCCCCGGGTCGTTTTGTCGAGAATTCCGACAACGATTCCCAATGAAAATTGAAGAAGAGCTCCATCGAAAAAAAGAAGAAGAAGAATAGGAGCATTGGCAAACACTGTCAGGGAGAAGGAGAGAGGCCGCATCCTGCGCTCCTGAGTGAAAGCGCCTCCTGGCTCGAGCCACAGGAAAGAAGAAGTCCCTTGTGCCAATTTGGCCTCGGGAGGAGGGAGGTTCTCCCCTCGGCTGAATAAAATCGCCCGGCGGCAGACAGAAGCAACGCGCCAAATACCACTTCATCACTCGTCAAACGGTCTACACCATTGGATTCTAATCTCTTTTACCAGCAACCCAAATGAGGGTTGCAAGGGTATTTCTGAGGACCACTGGACGGTCTTGGAGGAAAAAAGAAAAACATAAATATGATATATATTGAAAAAGGCAAAATTTCGAAACAGCAGGAAAGTAAAAATGAGCAATATTTCAGTGGCGCAGTAGGATCAGTCCAATTAGCATATAACACGGGTTTCTCTTCTTTGTGTTCTTCGTGTGGAATCCATCAGCAAGGGATGCAGCACTCGGGGGATTTGTTTTCCAAGAAGTGTGTGTGTGTGTGTGTGTGTGTGTGTGTGTGTGTGTGTGTGTGTGTGTGTGTGTGTGTGTGTGTGTGTGTGTGTGCGTGCGTGTGTGTGTGTGTGTATGTGCGTGCGTGTGTGTGTGCATGCGTGTGTGTGTGTGTGTGTGTGTGTGTGTGTGTGTGTGTGTGTACGTGTGTGCGTATGTGTGTGTGTATGTCTGTATTCCCTTTAGTCTTTAGATCACGTGTTGGACTCGTGATCGAAAAGCTATTTCCCTCTCGTAAGAGAGCTCAGAGCTCGTATGACCGATCTATCGGTAATGTGTGTGTGTGTGTGCGTCTGTGTGTGTGTGTGTGTGTGTGTGTGTGTGCGCGCGCGCATGCGCGTGTGTGTGTGTGTGTGTGTGTGACTGTGTGTGTGTGTATGTGTACGTGTGTGCGTGTGTGTGTATGTATTCACCTTGGTCTTTGGATCACGTGTTGCACTCGTGATCGACGGCTACTTCCCTCCCGGAAGAGAGCTCAGAGCTCGTATGACCGATCTATCGGTAATGTGTGTGTGTGTGTGTGTGTGTGTGTGTGTGTGTGTGTGTGTGTGTGTGTGAGTGTGTGTGTGTGTGTGTGTGTGTGTGTGGGTGGGTGTGTGTTCGTGTATGTGTGCGTGTGTGTTTGCGTGTGCGTCTGTGTGTGCGTGTGTGTGTGTGCGTGTGTGTGTGTGTGTGTGCGTCTGTGTGTGTGTGTGTGTGTGTGTGTGTGTGTGTGTGTGTGTGTGTGTGTGTGTGTGTGTGTGTGTGTGTGTGTGTGTGTGTGTGCGTGTGTGTGTGAGTGTGTGTTTTATTATTATTACTAATATTATTACTAATATTACATATATGAATATCATGCATATTATTAATATTAATAATATGATTAATATTGATAATATTATTAATAATATATACACACGTACAACCGTGATGACATATTATGATGCCATATGATGTACGCACGCATCTGTATGAACGTTGTTTGCTTATGTACAAGAAGAAGCACGCCAAGTATCCATAAGGCTGATTGCACACTGATCAAGCAAAAACGCCTTCAAACAAAATAATTTGCTTAAAGTTGTTTGAAATGGGCTTTTTACATGATATAAGTACCTATGTCTAGAGTCTATTACACACTGCTCAAACAAAAAACAAAAACAGCATCAAACAGTTTTCAACACATTCAAACAAAATCATTTTGCCAGAAATCTTTTGTATGATTCAGTGTGCCAGGACATCAAGCAAAACTGTATGATCAAGAAGCAAAATGTTTTGTATGACAACATTTTGTTTAGTCAATGTGAATCAGGTGGCAACGCGGTCAAACAGCTTCAAACAAGTTTCAACATGTTGGGAGCGCAAACACTGCTTTTTGCTTGATGAAGAAACATTCAGTTTGCATCGAGTGGATGTACCGACAAGATGGAAGTAGACGCTGAAAAACTTATAGTTTTGGTTGAAGCTAGGCCTTCAATTTATAACTATACACTGAAGGATCATCACAACAAAGACATTATCAATATGTTTTGGGACGAAATTGCAACGGAAGTTGGCTCGACCAGTAAGTACAATTTAGATCAAATACATACACAGTAGCTATCGATTTTCTATAGGTGAGGACTAATGAAAACAAATTATTTTTGTTATATATTTAATTTTCCACATTATGTATTTCATTTATGTGAGCAAGCCTAGCCTGCCATTGAACAGCTCCTTCCCTTGAATTGAAATAAGTTACAAAGTTATTTCTAATATTCAGTCCAGTATTTGATTTTCCATGGTCAACATGTTGCGTTGCGTCGTTCTCATCTTCGTGTTGTAGCAATTCCTCGTGAATATCTTGTAATGTTCCTTCTTTCTCTCGGACAATGTTGTGCAAAATACAACAAGCCAACGTAATAGTTGTAGCTTTTTCTGGGCTTACTAACATAACATTCTCGAGAACACGGAATTTTTTGGTCAACATACCGAATGCACATTCAACTATTCTTCTGGCTCTTGACAGGCGATAATTGTAGATCCTTTTCTGATTATTCAGTTGTTTCCTAGGAAATGGGCGCATCAGGTTTTTAGAAATAGGGTACGCTTCATCAGCAACAAAGACAAACGGAAATTGAATTTCAGTTTCTGTGCAAATATGCCTAGCCGGTGGAATATTCAATGATTGGCTAAAAAATAGTTTTCCAAAATTTGAATTACGGAAGACGCCACTGCCGCTATTTCGTCCATAATCTCCGATATCGACGAATAGATATTTAGCTTCTGCATCCACAACCGCTTGTAGTACTATTGAATTAAATCCCTTGTAATTATAGAACGATGAACCCGAGTTGGTAGGGCATTGTATTCGGACATGTTTGCTGTCTATCGCTCCCAAACAATTCGGAAAGTTCCACATTGAATTAAATTTCTCTGCCACATCTTTCCATTTCTCAGTTGTCGGCTTCTTCATATAAATAGGAGATCATTTTTTCCAGATTACAGAGCATGTTTCCTCAACTAGTTTGCTGATCGTACTAGTTCCAATGCGAAAGTAATAATGAAGAGATTGAAAACGCTCTCCCATCGCCACAAACCTGAAATAAATTAACTCATGTAAATGATAACAACGGAATTATTTATATACATTAGTGGAGAAACCAAATATTGTTAAATTAGGTCTGACAGCACACATGTTGTAGATAATTTATTGATTACATTTTATATTGTTCCATTCTTTCAGGTGAAAAATGCAAAGCAAAATGGAACAGTATAAGAACATCATATTCAAGATTCTTAAGAGATGAAAAACAACCGAGTGGCTCAGGTGCCAGTAAGAAAAAGAAGTGGTACTTAGCAGAAAGTCTGGCATTTCTACGAGACTATATGGGAAAACACCGCAACCTTGGAAGCAATAGCAATGTACTGGATGAAAATGAAGCAGAGCAAAATGCTGACGTCTCAGATTTTTCAGAAGAAGCAGATGGAATTGCAATCCCTGCAGAACAAAGTAGCCCTTGCCCTGACAATTTTGCACAACCACCCCCTAAGAAAAAAACGAAAGGGAAAACATCGATGATCACAGATGTGGCGGGGCCAATGATAGAATTTCTAAAGAGTAGAACAAGTGTAGCCAAAACGGAAATGACTCAGAGTCACAATTCAAAATTCCTGGAAAGTCTTGTACCAGATATGGACAAATTGACGCCAAGAAGGCAGAGGCAGTTTAAAGAAAAAGTTCTTACGACTTTGAATCGGTTTTTGGATGAACAGGAGGAAGAGGCCGTCTGGCTCTCACGGAATCCCCAATGTACAACAACCCTAGCACCGTCTCCTCAATATGTAAATTCCCCTAGTCCACAGCAGCTGATTAATTCACCTAGTCCACAGCATCTATTAACACAGGAATAGAATCTGTGCAGCAACCCGTGCTATCTACCCCACACTTTTCTCAACAGAACTGCCAAGAAAACACCACACGGAACAATTTGTAATTATATTATAATGTTGTTTAATAGCTACATGCAGTAGTAAATAGTAATTACGAATTTATGTAGCGTCTACTATACCTTAGAGTAACGAGCAGTCTTTCTTCAGGTGTTATGCTCCTCCGTATATTTGTATCACTTTTCCTGATGTTATGTTCTATCATATTTAGAATATGATTAAAAGTACCAATACTTAATCTAGTCAAATTTCTGAATTTTGTCTCGTCTTCTTTGAGTTCCTGTACAAAGTTTCTAAGAGAATTTTGTTCATCTCTCTTCCGGTTAATGGGGTGGACCCACATGCGTTTGTCACTTTCTTCCAAATAAGTGTTTTGCATCCACTGCCACACAAGAAGAGCACAAATTCATCGTCTTCGGTGTTCATTCTGCCACTGTTCTACCAACAATGAGTTATGATTGAAAGCTTGTGTCTTGAACTATATAGGCCATGAATGATGACAAAACGTTTTGCGCGAACGCAAAACGTTTTGTTTGAAGACGTTTTTGCTTCATCAGTGTGCAAATGACACAGCAAAATGTTTGGCAAGCAAACAAAACATTTTGAATGACGATGTTTTTTCATTCATTCCTTTCTACACTGATACAACAAAATGTTTTTACGTTAAGCAAAATGTTTTGTTTGAAGGCGTTTTTGCTTGATCAGTGTGCAATCAGCTTAAGCCATTATTATTTACTTGCTCAACTGCAACGGTTGGTGGGAGTTGTGACAGGAGGGGGATGTCCGATGCCTGTCTCATACCACACAGACTTTTGACCCTGCTAAACCACATGCTGCTGTTCTGCTGTAAGTGCTTCATCTTGTTGGGGTGCGTGCGTGTGTGTGTGTGTGTGTGTGTGTGTGTTTACATAGTTGTATTTTACAGGAAGGGGAGCTATGCTCGTGGTGTCCCGTCTTCATATCTCATTTTATCTAAACTATTTTTAAATTCATGTATTGCTTTTGCACACACTACTTTCTCATCTAAGTTGTTCCAACTGTCTATTACTCTGTGAGGAAAGCTGTTCTTTTTCACATCTCTTCTATAGCTGTCTTTCTTGATTTTCTTTCCGTGTCCTCTTGTATTTCTATTATCCCATTTTATTACATTCTCTCTATCAATAACTTCTATGCCTTTCATGGTTCTGTAAATGGCTATCAAATCTCCTCTCTTCTTTGCTCTAGTGTCTGTAGCTCTAGTTTTGCTAGTCTCTCTTCATATGATAATTTTGAGTCTTGGTGCCAATTTCGTAATTGCTCTTTGTATCCTTTCAAGTTTTATTATACATTTCTTTTTTGTACTTGGTGACCACATCGTTTTTGCATATTCCAATCGTGGTCTTGTCAGAGTGATAAGTATTTTCTTCACCATTTCTTCATCCAGGTATGTAAATGCTACTTTGATTGTTCTTATTAAATTATAAGTTTCACCAAAAATCTTATTTATTTGTTTCTCAGGTGACATATTATTCATAACAATGACTCCCAGGTCCTTCTCATTTTCAACTTTTTTATTCTTTCTTCTCACAATTTATATCATCCTGTTATTCTGTTTTTGCTTTTTCCAAATTCCATTAAACTACACTTTTCAGTATTGAACTCCATCTCCCTCTTCCTACTCCATTCCCAGACTTTATTTGGATCACTCTGTAGTGATTCACAATATTCTTCCATCTTCACTTTTTTTTTAATAGTTTTGCATCATCTGCAAAGAAGCTCATATAACTTTCATCCATATCATTAATATATATATAGCAAACATTATTGGGGCAAAAAACTGTTCCTTGTGGAACACCACTTATTACTTCATCCCAATTTGAGTCTTTGTGTCTTATCACTACTCTCATTTTTCTTTCTTGCAAAAAGTCTTCCATCCATTTAAGCAGTTTGCCCTGTATTCCTCCTTCGCTTTCTAATTTCTTAAGCAACTTATTATGTGGTACTTTGTCAAAAGATTTTTTTACGACTAGAAATGCACAATCAGCCCATCCATCTCTTTCTCGTATTATATCTATTAGCCTTGAATAGAAACATATTAAATTGGTGTCGCATGATCGTCCTTATGTGAATCCAAATTGTCTTGGATTTAGCACGGTTTTTTTTTTTTCTAAATATTTTACCCATCTACTTTTGACAATTCTTTCACAAAATTTTGCTATTGTACTTGTTAGAGAGACTGCTCTATAGTTGGTAGGGTCTTCTTTATTTCCCCCTTTATATATAGGTACTATATTTCCTTTTTTCCAATCTTCTGGAACTTTTCCTTCTTTCAAGGAACTGTTTATTATGCTATGTATTTTGTCGGCCAGTTCATTCCTGCATTCTTTCAGAATCCGGTTTGCTTTTTCATCTGGTCCATGCGATTTTCTGACATCAAGATTACTCAAGTGTTTCATTATTTCATTCTTTGTTACTTCTATTTCTTTCATAGGGGGGACTTTCTCTTTCCATTCGATCTCTTCAGGTTGTATGTTCTCCCTTGTAAACACTGATTTAAAATGCTTGATCATAATTTCCGCTATTTCTATTTCCTTTGTGTATTCAACTCCTCCTTGTCTTAATTTCTCCAAATCTTGTTTGTTTTTCAGTTTCTTCTTTACAAATCTGTAAAATAAATTGGGTTGATCTTTACATTTTTCTATGACATCTTTTCCATATTTTCTCTTTTCCTCTCTGCACGCTTGTACATATTCGTTTCTATAACAAGTATATATTTTCCATTTTTCAGGTCTTTTGTCTTTCTTGCATTTGGTCCAAACTTTATCTCTTCTGTCTTTTAACTCCCTATAACTTTTGTTGTGCCAGCACTTTACATATTCTTTTTCTTGTTTTTGTCTTGGAACATACTTTTCCACTCCTTTTTTTTTATCATTTTTTGTCAAAATATTCCATTTCTCTTCCACTGTTGTTTCTTCTTTGTATATTCCTTCCCAGTTTTCTTTTTGAAAGTCTCTTATTTTATCAACGTTTGTTTTTTCATACATCATTCTTCCTTTTCTATATTGTTCATTTCTTTTCATGTATTTTTCCTCATTTAGTTCCAGTTCAATCAATATGTGGTCACTTTTACTTATTGGTGTTTTATATTCAATCTTTTCCACTATTCTAGGTTCAGATGTGATTATTAGGTCTAATCTCGATGGTTCTTCTTTTCTATATTTAGTGTTCTCCTGTATCCACTGTGTCATCGTATGGTCAATAATCATCTCGAGTAGAACATTTCCCCATGAGCCGTCTCCACCCTTTACTGTCATCTCTTCCCAGCAGACTTCTTTGCAATTAAAGTCGCCCATCATAACTATTCTTCCTCCATCTTCCATTATCTTCTTTAATGTTATCCTTGTGTCTTCTAACATACTTTTATGTTCACTCTCTCCCCACGAGGCTGTTTTTGGAGGCACATAATTTATCACAAACGTTCTGCTCTTCTTATCTCTGTCTTCCACTTCGATCATAATCATCTCTACTGTATTCTTTCCATATGTGACACACCTCACCTTTATATCCTTCTTAGTCAGGAACATAACTCCACCCCCTTGTTTTGTCTCTCTTTCTAATCCAATAATTATATGCATCATGTCCTACACTGTTGGGTGGTAGTGGACCTTTTAATTTCCTT
This sequence comes from Oratosquilla oratoria, assembly GCF_046742065.1. Lineage (NCBI taxonomy): Eukaryota > Metazoa > Arthropoda > Malacostraca > Stomatopoda > Squillidae > Oratosquilla > Oratosquilla oratoria. Next base: position 71,965,939 of record NC_134786.1, read on the forward strand.
TCTACAATTCCCATTATGTCCGGTTCTTTTTCCTTCAGATAATCATTCAGCTCATTCAATCCTGTTATTAATCCATCTTTTGTGTAAGACACTCTTAGTTTTCTGCCACTTCCATTGTATTCTCTCTTTCCCTTTTGTTTTTCTCTAGTATGTCGTATTTCCTTACTTTCATATTCACTACTCTCCAATACAATTTCTCTTTTTCTGAACCTGTTCTGTTATCGTTTTTCCTTAGCTTCATGTCTTTTCGTTTTTTCCTCCTCTCTTTCCTCTTTATTCATTTCTCTTTTTATCCATACCTTTTCATATTGTTCACTTGCTGCTAGTTTCCCTGTTTTTGCTAAGATATTCTCTGCCGTCGTTTGTGACCTGAATTTAATCTTAATTGGTCTGGTCTTATCTGTACTATACTTTCCGAGTCTAAACTTCTCTTCAATTTGTTTCATGATTTCAGGTTCATCTTCCTGAACTAATTCTAGTAATCTGCTTACTTTTTCATTTTCCTCATTGATTCTTGTGGTTCTATCTGGGTTATGTTTCTCTTCCATTCCTAATATATACATTTCTTTTTATCTGCTAAGTCTCTTACTATATTCTCCTTTTGTCTCATCACTTTAATAACCAAGTCCTCAGTTTGTTCTTTCATTTGCTGTTTAATTATGTCACCAGTAAATGCAACTTTACTGTTTTCTTGGATTTTTCTCCAACCCTGTGCTTGTCTTTATTATTCCTCTTTAATTCTTCATTCTCCCTTTTTACTTCTTTTAACTGTCTTTTTAATTCTTCTATTTCATTAGTTATGTTTTTGTTCACCTTCTCTAGTTCTTCCAATTTTTCAACTCTGCGCAATCTATGCTATATTACCGATCCTATTCTCCCAATGTTCGGTCATTTCTTCAAGTTTTTCCTCTAGTCTTGCTAATCGGGAGAGGTTGGTATCCGCGCCCCCCCCCCTCATTAAATCCCTGGAAATTATTATCCTCACCTTCCATTGTGCTGCTCTTATCTATATTTCTAATCTTTACATTTTTGTTAATCTCTTCACCAAAATCATCGGTCCTTCTCTTGTTTACATGACGCCTGGCCTCCTGGACCAAGTCCTCCCTTTCCTCATTTCCTTCCATTTCCCTCAGTAATCCCTCCCCTTCTCCTTTTCCCTCACTTTCCCACTACACCACGAGCTTTCCCCTTCACTGTAAATACAATAAGGTACTTCCTTTGCGTTGAGATCCACGAACATTTCACTTTTTCTTCAGAACTCCAATCTTCGCCGTCCATCCGACGAAAGTGTGTGTGTGTGTGTGTGTTTGTGCATGCGTGTGTGTGTATGTGTGTGTGTGTGTGTGTGTGCGTGTATTAACCTTAGTCTTTGCAACACGTGTTGGACTCGTGATCGACACCTATTTCCCTCCCGGAAGAGAGCTCAGAGCTCGTATGACCGATCTATGGGTGATGTGACCGATCTATGGATAATGTATGTGTGTGTGTGTGTGTGTGTGTGTGTGTGTGTGTGTGTGTGTGTGTGTGTGTGTGTGTGTGTGTGTGTGTGTGCGCGCGCGCGTGTGTGTGTACGTGTGTGTGTGTGCGCGCGCGCGCGTGTGTGTACGTGTATGTGCACGTGTGTGTGTGTACGTCTGTGTCTGTCCTTGTGTGTGTGTGATTTACCTCGGTCTTTGGAACACGTGTTGGACCTGTGACCGATAGCTATTTCCCTCCCGGAAGAGAGCTCAAAGCTCGTATGACCGATCTATGGGTAATGACGTGACCTTACACGCACGCACACACACATCCAACTCCCCGAACACGAGTTGGAATAACGACTAGAAGAGCAGCGATACTAAAATTACTTAAGCCCTGGGCAGGATTCGAACCCGGACTGCCGTAGCAACAGTCAGGGACTCTACCAACCGCGCTACCGAGTCGTGTGTGAGTGTGAGTGTGTGTGTGTGTGTGTGTGTGTGTGTGTGTGTGTGTGTGCGTGTGTGTGTGTGAGTGTACATGCGTGTGGTTGTGTGCTTGTATGTATTTGAATATCTTATACTTTGTTACATATGACGATAAAGCCTATGAATATTATATCAAACATTTCGGGAGCCCCCGAGTACGAGTAAGAGGGAGAATTCATATTCAGTATGCGTTAGAGAGCTCGTACCTAATTCTCAATTAAATCCTTTAGCGTTAAAATATGCAATCCTCAATAAGGAGGATATCAACCCTTCATGTATGTATGTATGTATATATGTATGTATGGTATGTATGTATGTATGTACTGTATGTATGTACGTAAGCATACATATGTCGTATATGGATGTACATGATGGTAGGGGTTCGAGAAATGCATTTTCCTTCTTTCCGTTTGGTCGGCACAATTTTGCAAATCTGTCTCGTCCGCCTTCGAAGACGGGGAGCCTCACGTCTGGCGAAGGGCGACTCGAAGTTTGTGCGGGAGAGTTTTTTAAGAGTCAAAAATGAGAATCACCTACACTTGCGTCGGCCAAAGGGAGACTCAATATTTGGCCAGGAGAATTTTTCAAGAGGCGCAAACAGGAATGAAAATCACCTACACTTTCAGGATTAAAACCGTCCGTACTTGGTGGTTAGTTGAACAGCAGCCAGCCTCGTTCCAGGAGAACCCAAGAAAGCGGAAGAGGAGTCTGGCTTTCGACGGAGAAGACAACGAGGGCTCCAAAGCTAAAAGAAGACGCGTGGAAAGCCCGACCTCCGGCAGCACCAAAACCCGTTGTACCTGCTGCGAACCCATGTCTGGGGTGGAGGAGGGATTTTGAGGTCCCCGGGTCGTTGTTGTCGAGAATTCCGCCAACGATTCCCAAGGAAAATTGAAGAAGAGCTCCATCGAAAAAAGAAGAAGAAGAAGAAGAAGAATAGGAGCATCGGCAAAGACTCTCAGGGAGAAAGAGAGAGGCCGCATCCTGCGCTGCTGAGTGAAAGCGCCTCCTGGCTCCAGCCACAGGAAAGAAGAAGTCCCTTGTGCCAACTTGGCCTCGGGAGGAGGGAGGTTCTCCCCTCGGCTGAATAAAATCGCCCGGCGGCAGACAGAAGCAACGCGCCAAATACCACTTCATCACTCGTCAAACGGTCTACACCATTGGATTCTAACCTTTTTTACCACCAACCGAAATGAGAGTTGCAAGGGTATTTCTGAGGACCGCTGGACAGTCTTGGAGGAAAAAAGAAAAACAGAAATATGATATATATTGAAAAGGCACAATTTCGAAACAGCAGCAAAGTAAAAATGAGCAATATTTCAGTGCCGCAGTAGGATCAGTCCAGTTAGCATATAACACGGGTTTCTCTTCTCTGTGTTCTTCGTGTGGAATCAATCAGCAAGGGATGCAGCACTCGGGGGATTTGTTTTCCAAGAAGTGTGTGTGTGTATGTGCGTGCGCGCGCACGCGTGTGTGTGTGTATGTGCGTGCGTGTGTGTGTGCATGCGTGTGTGTGTATTTACCTAGTTTTGTATTTACCTAGTTGTATTTTGCGGGAAGGGGAGCTATGCTCGTGATGTCCCGCCTTTGTATCTTGCAGTGTCTAGTTTGTTTTTAAATTCATGAATGGTTTTTGCGCATACTATTTCATTGTCCAGTTTGTTCCAAGTGCCCAAAACTCTATGAGGAAAACTGTTTTTCTTCAGTTCTCTTCTATAGCTATGTTTTTTTATTTTCTTTCCATGTCCCCTTGTGTTTCTTTTGTCCCAGTTAAGTAAGTTCTCTCTATCGAGTACCTCTGTGCCTCTCATGATTCTGTAGATGGTCAATAGGTCACCTCTCTCTCTTCTTTGCTCCAGTGTCGGTAACTCCAGTTTAGCCAATCTCTCCTCGTATGATAGGTTTGCAAGTGCAGGTGCCATTTTTGTAGCTGCTCTTTGGATTCTATTTTCTTTATATTCTTTTTGGTACTGGGGGACCACAATGTCGCCGCATACTCTAATCTAGGCCTTATCAATGTAACCAATATTTTTTTTATCATGTCTTCGTCCAAGTATGTAAACGCCACTTTTATTGATCTTAGCAAGTTGTAAAACTCCCCGACAATTTTGTTAATCTGTATATCATAGGACAAGTCGTTCGTGATAATTACTCCCAAATCTTTTTCGGATCCTACTTTCTTTACTTCTTTGGTTCCAATTGTGTATTTTCCTGATATTCTGTTTTTGCTTTTTCCAAACTCCATTATGCTACACTTCTTAGTATTAAAGTCCACTTCCCATTTCTGACTCCAGTTCCATACCCTATTTAGGTCTTCTTGCAGTGCTTCACAGTCCTCCTCAGTTTCTATTTTCCTTAGCAGTTTGGCGTCATCGGCAAAGAAGCTCATGTAGCAGTTCACGTCCTCGTCCATGTCATTCATATAGATAGCAAACATTATTGGTGCCAGCACAGATCCTTGCGGTACTCCACTGATCACCTCTTTCCAATCTGAATATTTTTCTCTGAGCACTACTCTCATCTTTCTACCAGTCAGAAAGTCCTCTATCCATTTTAGTAGGTTTCCTTGTATTCCTCCTATGTGTTCCAGTTTTTTTTAGTAGTTTTCTGTGTGGTACTTTGTCAAATGCTTTTTGCAAGTCTAGGAATGCACAATCAGCCCATCCATTTCTTTCTTGCACTATGTCTATTAGTCTTGAGTAAAAGCATATTAAGTTTGTGGAGCATGATCTTCCTTGTCTGAATCCGAATTGTCTTGGGTTTAATATGTCATTGTCTTCCATATGTTTTACCCATCTATTCTTCATTATTTTCTCACAAATTTTGGCTATGGTGCTTGTTAGTGATACTGGCCTATAGTTGGTGGGTTCTTCTTTGTTTCCTTTGTGTATTGGTACAATGTTAGCGTTTTTCCAGTCCTCGGGTATCTTTCCTTCTTTGAGTGAGCTGTTTATTAAGATGTGTGTGTGTGTGTGTGTGTGTGTGTGTGTGTGTGTGTGTATGTGTGTGTGTATGTTTGTATTCACCTTGGTCTTTAGATCACGTGTTGGACTCGTGATCGACAGCTATTTCCCTCTCGTAGGAGAGCTCAGAGCTCGTATGACCGATCTATCGGTAATGTGTGTGTGTGTGTGTGTGTGTGTGTGTGTGTGTGTGTGTGTGTGCAAAATAATAATAATAATAATAATAATAATAATAATAATTATAATAATAGGTTTATTGAGATAGCAGTGATACACTGACAATAATACAATTGAGCACTTTTATGAGTAATATAGTAATTATAAGAGTGATATGCTTAGTCTAAAATTTATAATGAGTTTATTGTGCGGACAATGGATGGAAGGGCACTGTTCTTGTATCGGTCAGTCCTCGGCGCTCTGATGGGCTTGATTTTGTTAGAATGCCGTGTTGCATGGCGGGTGGTTGTGGTGTTAGGTGGGAGGAAGTGACGGTGACGTGGGCGTAGCATTTGGTCCTGCCCAAACTTATTCAGTGCCTCACTGTGTTTGTCGGACAATCTTGGCAAGCTGAGGGTGGTGAGGGCGTGTTCGTATCCCTCATACTGACTACCCAAGATAATTCTGCACGCTCTTCTTTGTACTTTCTCTAATTTGCTCCTCTGTGTAATGTTGAGTGATGATGACCAGGCTGGGGAGGCGTACATGAGGGTGGGGAGTACGAAGGTGGTGTATACTCCCTTTAGATCTGGTGATGGGGTACCAAGGGACTTCAATCTGCGCAGCATGAAGAGTTTGTAAGAGGCTGTCCTGATGATGTTGTTGATGTGCTGGTTCCAGTTAAGGTGGTCGTCTATTGTGATGCCTAGTAGCTTAGCGGACTGGACCACCTGAAGGGAATGGGTTCCTAATGACAGTTGAGGTGGTGCCACCGCCTGTTTGGATGTGTGTGTGTGTGTGCGCGGATGTGTGTGTGTGTGTGTGTGCGCGCATGCGCGCGCGCGCGCGTGTGTGTGTGTGTGTATGTGTACGTATGTGCGTGTGTGTGTATGTATTCACCTTGGTCTTTGGATCACGTGTTGCACTCGTGATCGACAGCTATTTCCCTCCCGGAAGAGAGCTCAGAGCTCGTATGACCGATCTATCGGTAATGTGTGTGTGTGTGTGTGTGTGTGTGTGTATGTGCGCGTGTGGGTTCGTGTGCGTTTGCGTGTGTGTGTGCGAGTGCGTTTGCGTGCGTGCGTCTGTGTATGCGCGCGTGTGTGTGTGTGTGTGCGTGTGTGTGTGTGCGTGTGTGTGTGTCCATGTGTGTGTGTGTGCGGGATGTAATGACAGTGGAGGACAAAAGATCACGATGGGAAGTAATGATAGTGGAGAACAAAATATCACCATAGAATGTAATGATAATGGAGGAGAAAATATCACGGTAGGATATAATGTCAGTGAAGGACAAAATATAATTTTAGGAAGGGTTATCGGACAGAATGTCAATGAAGGCCAAAATATCATGATAGGATGTAATGTCGCTAGAGGACGAAATGTCACATTAGGATGTAATGCCATAGGACAAAATGTCCCAATGGGATGTAATGACACTGGAGGACAAAAGATCACGATGGGAAATAATGATAGTGGAGAACAAAATATCACGATAGGATGTAGATAATGTAGGAGAAAATATCACGGTAGGATATAATGTCAGTGAAGGACAAAATATAATTTTAGGAAGGGATACCGGGCAGAATGTCAATGAAGGTCAAAATATCAAGATAGGATGTAATGACAGTGAAAGACAAAAGATCACGATGGGATGTAATTATAGTGGAGGAAAAAATATCACGGTAGAATATAATGTCACTAGACAAAATATAATTTTAGAAAGGGATGCCGGACATAATGTCACTGAACGATGGGAGGCCGGCGTGAATCACGGTGACGTAGGGGGACAAAATGTACAATAGATTTAAATGAGTGCATAGAGGGTTTAGGAAGAAATGTCAATGTGATAGTACTGGGAGACCTTAATGCTAGGGTGGGAAATGGTCCAATCGATAGAGTGGTTGGGAAGTGTAGAGTTCCAGGAAAGAATCGTAGTGGAGAGTTGATGGTGGAAATGTGTCTAGAGAGTTGATGATAGCAAATACAGTGTTTCGGTAGAAAGTCAAGCATAAGTACACATGGGAGAGGGTGGTGGAGGGAGGGGTGGTAGAAAGAGCGCTAATGGATTATGTAGTGGTAAATAGGATTATGATAGGAAGAGTTAAGGATGTACATGTGCTAAGGGGAGAGGGTGGGGGAATATCATATCATTTTTTGGTGGAAGGTAAGCTGAGAGTGGAGGATAGATGGAGAAGGAGGAAAGGGACAAAAGGTAGGGAGGTTCTTAGAGTGAACTCCTTGAATGAAAAGGAAAAGGAGAAGGAGTACGAAAAGAAGCTGAAGGAGGAGTGGGAGGGAGTAAAGGATAGAGCAGAGATGGGTGTGGAGGAGGAATGGGGATGGTTCAAGGAGGGAGTCTTAAAGTGTGTAAGGATGGTGTATGGAACAAGAAGGACAGGGGGAAATAAAAGAAAGGGTAGTGAATGGTGGGATGAGGAAACAAAGAAGGTTGTTGAAGAGTATAATCGAGCATTCTCAGATTGTTTACATAAGAGGACGGGGGAGTCGTATGAGACGTACAAAGAAAAGAAAAGAGTAGTAAAGCAAAAGGTAAAGGAGGCTAAGAGGAGAGCAGATGTGAAATTGGGTAAGAGTATGACAGAAAGTTTTGAAAGTAACAAAAAGATGTTTTGGAAAGAAATTAAGAGAGGAAGAGGAGGCGAATCAAGTAGAGAAGAAAAGATAAAAGGTACAGTAGGTGAGTTGATAATAGAAAAGACGGCTGTAAGAGGAAGATGGGCAGAGTATTTTAGGGAGTTGCTAAATGTGAAGGAGGATAGAGAAGGAAAGATAGAAGCAGTGGGAAATGCGAAGAAATGAGAGTGATGAGTGAGGAGAATGGAGGAGAAATAGGGAAGGATGAGGTGAAGGCAGTTGTAAAGATGATGAAAGCAGGAAAGGCACCTGGTCTGGATGGATGCCATGCAGAACGTCTGAAAAAGGGAGGTTCAGTGATGGTGGACTGGTTGGTGAGGTTATTTAATGTTTGCTGGAGAGAGGGTAGAGTACCAGAGGACTGGAGAAGTGCCTGTATAGTTCCTCTTTACAAGGGAAAAGGGGACAAGTGTGAATGTAGTAGTTTCAGAGGGATTAGTCTGTTAAGTGTAGTAGGGAAGGCTTATGGGAGGATCTTAATTGAGAGGATTAGGAGAGGAACAGAGGGAGTAATTGGTGAGGAACAGTGTGGATTTAGGACAGGTAGAGGTTGTGTAGATCAGATCTTTGTGGTAAGACATGTGTGAGAAAGCTTTAGCAAAAGGTGAGGGTGTTTTTTTGGGCTTTTATGGATTTAGAAAAGGATTATGATAGGGTAGACAGAAAGGCACTGTGGGAGGTTATGCAGATTTATGGGATAGGAGGAAAGCTTTTGGGAGCTGTCAAGAGTTTTTATGAGAGTAGTAGAGCATGTGTCAGGATTAGAAATGGAGAGAGTGGGTGGTTTGAAGTAAAGGTGGGACTTCGTCAAGGATGCGTTATGTCGCCCTGGCTGTTCAACTTATACATGGATGGGGTGGTGCGAGAGGTGAATGCTAGGGTAGTGAGTCAGGGATTGTAGATAGTTAAAGAAAATGGAGAAAAGTGGGAGGTGAGCCAGCTGTTGTTTGCGGACGACACTGCGCTTGTGGCAGGGTCAGAGGAGGGATTGAGGAAGCTGGTGGCAGAGTTTAGGAGAGTATGTGATAGAAGAAAGCTAAAGATAAATGTGGGTAAAAGTAAGGTGATGAGATGTACAAGGGGTGAAAGTGGCAGTAGACTGGAAGTGAACATTAAGGGAGAGCGACTGGAGGAAGTGGATAGTTTTACATACTTGGGTGCAAGTGTAGCAGGAAAAGGTGGAGTGAAGGTGGAGGTAGAATGTAGATTGAGAGAAGCGAGTAAATGCCTTGGTGGTTTAAAGAGTGTAATGAGGAATAGACATTTGGGAATGGATGCGAAGAGGAGACTGCATGAAGGAGTGATTGTGCCAACAACACTGTATGGGGCAAAAACGTGGAATATAAGAGAAGAAGAGAGAAGGAGTTTAAATGTATTTGAGATGAGGTGTCTGAGAAGTATGGTGGGGGTTACTAGGCTGGATAAAATGAGAAATGAGGAGGTGAGGAGGAGAACAGGGGTGAAAAAGGATTTGGGAGATAGGGTTGATGAAAGAATATTAGGATGGTCTGGACACATGGAAAGAATGAGTGAAGAAAGACTAGTAAAAGAGGTATGGAAGGCAGATGTGGAGGGAGTCAACATGAGGGGACGTCCTAGGATGAGGTGGATGGATGGGGTGAAGGGGGCTTTGGGGAAGAGGGGAATGTCTGTTGAGGAAGGAAGGGAGAGGACGGAAGACAGAGGTGAGTGGAGAATGGTTGTATATGGACGATGTTGTGACTGCATGAAGAGGAATAGAAGGGGGGGGGGTAGTATGTGTGAGTAAATTTTGACGCAGCCCGAATGGATTTCTCCCCGTCCTCGCCTTATATGCAATGGGGGACGGAGAGGGGGGGTCGCCGATTAAATGAAGCGGCCTTGCTGTGGATGTACTGTGTCTTGCGACACTGCTTCTGACCCAGGGCGGTGGGCAGGGTGCAGGGATGACCCGTCATCCAGGAGGTGCTCAGATGAGAGGGAGGGTGGGAGGGGTGTGGAGTGTATTTAGGGATGAAATGGGTGGGAGTGTTTTTATGCCTTTCCCTTTTTGGCTACCTCCCTTGGAAGGGGGAAAATGCCTTGGTATATGATGATGAGTATTAGGAACAAATTTCAAGAAATACAGGCGTATGTCAAAAGCGAAAATCTCGATATGATAGGAATAACTGAGACATAGTTAAATGGTACAGAGTTCGAAGCTGAATTTAATATTGCGGGATTTAAACACTTTCATCAGGATAGAAACCACAAGAAAGGTGGGGGTGTTCTGTTGTACGTTAAAAACAATATTTATGCTTGTGTTTTAGAGAAAGTGAAACAGGATGCATATGATAGTTTGTGGGTTGAGTTAACCCAAACAAATGGACAAAAAATGAATATAGGTGTAATATATAGGCCAAAGACATTATCATTAGCCGACGACAAACTGTTATTTCAAGAACTGTCTAGTTTCTGCAACAAGGATTTATTGATAATGGGTGATTTCAATTTTACTGACATTGATTGGATGACCCTTGAACATGGCCATATAGGTAGTCGCTTGATTGGTTTTCTTGGTGACAATTACTTAATTCAGCCTATAAAAGAACCCACAAGATATGGAAACTTACTCGATCTATTGACCACTAGCCGCGAAAGCATGGTAACTGATGTAGAAGTCGGTGAATCTGTTGCAAATAGCGATCACAACTTAGTCAGATTCAAACTCCTAAACAATTTTAGAATAGATACTTGTGCTTCTAAAATACCCGATTTCAGTAAAGCTCAGTTCATAGGACTACGTCAGGAGCTTCAGCTTACAGATTGGGAAGCAAAATTAAACGAAAGGCCTGTAGATCAGATGTGGGAAATATTTCAAAATACGCTCACTAAGATGATTCAAACTTACATTCCTTTTAAGGACAGACGTCCCCCAAATCAGGCTCGCCCAAAGTGGCTCGACAAAGAAACTGAAAAAAAGTATTGCTAAAAAGGGACAGGCTTATAAGAAATATAAGTGCTCGGGTGCATCTGAAAAGTGGCTAATGAAATTTAACACAAGTAAATGCAAGGTAATGCACATAGGTAAAAATAACAGTTAGTACGATTACAGGTTATTTGGTAATTCGTTAACAAAAGTGGATAGTGAAAAAGATCTCAGCGTAATTATCAGTAACGACCTCAAATCATCCGACCTAGATATGGATCAAAAGGTCTCCTGTCGGCATGCTCCGCCTTTGTAATCTAATGACTATGAAAGTTATGTATCAATACAGAGAGATTTAAAAAAGACAATAAGAAAAAGAAAACGACAATACGAAATGAACATCGCTAATAAATCCAAAGAGAATCCCAAAGGATTCTACAGTTACATTAGAGATAAAAAGGTTGTTAGGAATCACATTGGTCCACTATTATCTGCTGACAGTCAACTTGAATATTCAAATGAAGGAATGTGTAGTATCTTAAACAATTACTTTAGCTCGGTATTCGTAAACAAAACACCCCAAAGTGAATTCCAAACAGAAACCTGTGAAAAGTCTGGGGTAAACTTACTACGGTAAATATAAAAAAAAAAAAATAAAAGGTGTATAGACAAACTCAAAGTTAATAAAACACCAGGGCCTGACGGTTGGCATCCAAGAATCTTAAAGGAAATGAAAAACGATATTGTTGTTCTATTAGAAATTATTTTCAAGAAATCCATCATATCCGGAGATGTCCCAAGAGAATGGAAGCTAGCTAACGTTACTCCAATATTCAAAAAAGGTGACAAAAAGAAACCAAATAACTATAGGCCTATAAGTTTGACTTCAATCGTAGGAAAAATAATGGAAACTATCATCAGAGATGCTATCGAACATCATTTAGAAAGTAACTGTTTGATAAATGATAGTCAGCATGGCTTCAGACGGAAACGTTCTTGCGTGACTTACTCGAATTCTACAACACAGTTATCTCGAATTATGACAAAAGAAACAATATAGATTTAATATATCTAGACTTTGCAAAAGCTTTTGATACCGTCCCACACGAAAGACTACTTACTAAATTAGCTTTGCATGGAATAAGTGGTAGCCTATTAGGTTGGACTAGTAATTGGTTGAATGGTCGAAAACAGAGAGCCGTTTTAAATGGAAAAACTTCTGAATGGAAAAGTGTTGCAAGTGGAGTTCCTCAGGGTTCCGTTCTTGGGACACTTCTATTCATAGTATATATAAATGATATAGACCATGGACTAAAATCTACTGTTTCCAAATTTGCTGATGATACAAAACTATGCGGAGTGTCAAATGATCACTCAAACCAATTAGATATTAGAGAAGATTTAGATCAATTACAGCAATGGTCTGAAAAGTGGCTAATGAAATTTAACACAAGTAAATGCAAGGTAATGCACATAGGTAAAAATAACAGTAAGTACGATTACAAGTTATTTGGAAATTCGCTAACAAAAGTGGATAGTGAAAAAGATATCGGCGTAATTATCAGTAACGACCTCAAATCATCCAAGCAGTGTACAGTATTTCAGCCTCTGAGAAAGCAAATAAGATTCTGGGACTGATTCCGCGATCTTTTGATTTCAAAAGTCCATCACTCATTAACAAGCTATAAATCGTTAGTTCGTCCACATTTGGAATATGCGGTTTCCGTATGGTCACCGAATCTCATTAAAGACATTGACAGACTGGAAAAAGTACAACGGCGAGCCACAAAACTGATTCCAAATATCAAAAATAAATCATACGAAAATCGACTAAAACACATGAATCTGTTTTCCCTAAAAAAGCGTAGACTCAGAGGTGACTTGATACAGGTCTTTAAGATTTTAAAGGGAATTGACATCAAAAGTGACCAAATTTTCACATTGAATGAGAATCAGACAAGAAACAATGGTCTCAAACTGTCCGGAAATAGATTCAATTTGGAAGTAGGTAGAAACAACTTTGCCAACCGTGTAGTTAATGAATGGAATAAACTTCCTGCACAGGTAGTGCAATGTAGTTCAGTTCAAAGCTTTAAGAATCATTTAGATAAATACCTAAGTAAGTAAGTTATATTATTTGTTTTTGTTTTGTTATAATTTGTCTGTCTGATTTTCATTTATTATTAGTTATATGTCAAGTTATCATTTACTATTTACCTGTTTGTTTATTATTTTAGCTATACTTATGCATTTATGCATTTTATTTTTTATTTACATTATTATAGTTTTTATTTATTATTATGATTTTTTTTTTTTTTTTTTTTGCATCCGAGCTAGATATGGATCAAAAGGTCTCCTGTCGGCATGCTCCGCCTTTGTAATCCTTTGTAAGTATTTTTGAAAAATCTTACAAATTGACTAAAACATTTGTTGGATAAAAACATCAGGAAGACTTTAGAAATCAGTGACCCACTATAGACCGTCTACAGACGGTCTGTCTCGTCATCTCATCTTATCATAATCATCTCATCTCATCATAATCATCTCATCGAGAAAATAAAATGCAATAAGCTTCTGTGGTTACCGTTTATACATTAAGAAGAGCCGTTTGACGCAGTAGATCAAACGACAATAGTAAAATATATAGAGTGCCGTTTTTCTCCTTAGCTTCATGTCTTTTCGTTTTTTCCTCCTCTCTTTCCTCTTTATTCATTTCTCTTTTTATCCATACCTTTTCATATTGTTCTCTTGCTGCTAGTTTCCCTGTTTTTGCTAAGATATTCTCTGCCGTCCTTTGTGACCTGAATTTAATCTTAATTGGTCTGGTCTTATCTGTACTATACTTTCCGAGTCTAAACTTCTCTTCAATTTGTTTCATGATTTCAGGTTCATCTTCCTGAACTAATTCTAGTAATCTGCTTACTTTTTCATTTTCCTCATTGATTCTTGTGCTTCTATCTGGGTTGTGTTTCTCTTCCATTCCTAATATAATTATACATTTCTTTTTATCTGCTAAGTCTCTTACTATATTCTCCTTCTGTCTCATCACTTTAATAACCGAGTCTTCAGTTTGTTCTTTCATTTGCTGTTTAATTATGTCAGTAAATGCAACTTTACTGTTTTCTTGGATTTTTTCCAACCCTGTGCTTCTTTTGCTATGGCCTCTTTGTTGTCTTTATTATTCCTCTTTAATTCTTCATTCTATGCTATATTACCGAACCTATTCTCCCAATGTTCGGTCATTTCTTCAAGTTTTTCCTCTAGTCTTGCTAATCGGGAGATGTTGGTCTCCGCCCCCCCACCTCATTAAATCCCTGGAAATTATTATCCTCACCTTCCATTGCGCTGCTCTTATTTATATTTCTAATCTTTACATTTTTGTTAATCTCTTCACCAAAATCATCGGTCCTTCTCTTGTTTACATGACGCCTGGCCTCCTGGACCAAGTCCTCCCTTTCCTCATTTCCTTCCATTTCCCTCAGTAATCCGTCCTCTTCTCCTTTTCCCTCACTTTCCCACGAAAACTTCACTATTTCTTCAGAACTCCAAACTTCGCCGTCCATCCGACGAAAGTGTGTGTGTGTGTGTGTGTGTGTGTGTGTCTGTGTGTGTGTTTGTGCATGCGTGTGTGTGTGTGTGTGTGTGTGTGTGTGTGTGTGTGTGTGTGTGTGTGTGTGTGTATTAACCTTGGTCTTTGGATCACGTGTTGGACTCGTGATCGACAGCTATTTCCCTCCCGGAAGAGAGCTCAGAGGACGTATGACCGATC
>NC_134786.1:71985314-71990314 GCF_046742065.1 Oratosquilla oratoria
GCACACATGTTGTCAATAATTTATTGATTACATTTTAACTTATAAATTCTTTTAACGTTCAATAATGTAGCGTAAATTCCGAATTACCGACTAGCGAAATCTGTTTCAAAATGCTGACATGTGTACCTCAGAGCAATAAAATACATGCTGCCATTGTCAATCAATATACGTTGCCGAACAATATGTACTTCATTGCTCTGAGTGATACTGGTAAACATTTTGAAACAAATTTCATTGGTCGATTAATTCAAATTTTACCATATGGTACAATGCATATTGCCAATTATTTATATTGTTCCATTCTTTCAGGTGAAAAATGCAAAGCAAAATGGAACAGTATAAGAACATCATATTCAAGATTCTTAAGAGATGAAAAACAACCGAGTGGCTCAGGTGCCAGTAAGAAAAAGAAGTGGTACTTAGCAGAAAGTCTGGCATTTCTACGAGACTATATGGGAAAACACCGCAACCTTGGAAGCAATAGCAATGTAGTGGATGAAAATGAAGCAGAGCAAAATGCTGACGTCTCAGATTTTTCAGAAGAAGCAGATGTAATTGCAATACCTGCAGAACAAAGTAGCCCCTGCACAACCACCCCCTAAGAAAAAAAACGAAAGGGAAAACATCGATGATCACAGATGTGGCGGGGCCAATGATAGAATTTCTAAAGAGTCGAACAAGTGTAGCCAAAACGGAAATGACTCAGAGTCACAATTCAAAATTCCTGGAAAGTCTTGTACCAGATATGGACAAATTGACGCCAAGAAGGCAGAGGCAGTTTAAAGAAAAAGTTCTTACCACTTTGAATCGGTTTTTGGATGAACAGGAGGAAGAGGCCGTCTGGCTCTCACGGAATCCCCAATGTACAACAACCCTAGCACCGTCTCCTCAATATGTAAATTCCCCTAGTCCACAGCAGCTGATTAATTCACCTAGTCCACAGCATCTGATTAACACAGGAATAGAATCTGTGCAGCAACCCGTGCTATCTACCCCACACTTTTCTCAACAGAACTGCCAAGACAACACCACATGGAACAATTTGTAATTATATTATAATGTTGTTTAATAGCTACATGCAGTAGTAAATAGTAATTACGAATTTATGTAGCGTCTACTATACATACCTTAGAGTAACGAGCAGTCTTTCTTCAGGTGTTATGCTCCTTCGTATATTTGTATCACTTTTCCTGATGTTATGTTCTATCATATTTAGAATATGATTAAAAGTACCAATACTTAATCTAGTCAAATTTCTGAATTTTGTTTCGTCTTCTTTGAGTTCCTGTACAAAGTTTCTAAGAGAATTTTGTTCATCTCTCTTCCGGTTAATGGGGTGGACCCACATGCGTTTGTCACTTTCTTCCAAATAAGTGTTTTGCATCCACTACCACACAAGAACAGCACAAAATTCATCGTCTTCGGTGTTCATTCTCCCACTGTTCTACCAACAATGAGTTATGATTGAAAGCTTGTGTCTTGAACTATATAGGCCATGAATGATGACAAAAGGTTTTGCGTGAACGCAAAACGTTTTGTTTGAGGACGTTTTTGCTTGATCAGTGTGCAAATGACACAGCAAAATGTTTGGCAAGCAAACAAAACATTTTGAATGACGATGTTTTTTCATTCATTCCTTTCTACACTGATACAACAAAATGTTTTTACGTTAAGCAAAATGTTTTGTTTGAAGGCGTTTTTGCTTGATCAGTGTGCAATCAGCTTAAGACATTATTATTTACTTGCTCAACTTCCTACTCAACTTCCTACTCCATTCCCAGACTTTATTTAGATCACTCTGTAGTGATTCACAATATTCTTCCATGTTCACTTTTTTTTTAATAGTTTTGCATCATCTGCAAAGAAGCTCATATAACTTTCAATTTCTTCATCCATATCATTAATATATATATAGCAAAGATTATTGCGGCAAAAAACTGTTCCTTGTGGAACACCACTTATTACTTCATCCCAATTTGAGTCTTTGTCTCTTATCACTACTCTCATTTTTCTTTCTTGCAAAAAGTCTTTCATCCATTTAAACAGTTTGCCCTGTATTCCTCCTTCGGTTTCTAATATCTTAAGGACTAGAAATGTACAATCAGCCCATTCATCTCTTTCTTGTATTATATCTATTAGCCTTGAATAGAAACATATTAAATTGGTGTCGCATGATCGTCCTTATCTGAATCCAAATTGTCTTGGATTTAGCAAATTTTTATTTATTTTTTTTAATATTTTACCCAACTACTTTTGACAATTCTTTCACAAATTTTTGCTATTGTACTTGTTAGAGAGACTGCTCTATAGTTGGTAGGGTCTTCTTTATTTCCCCCTTTATATATAGGTACTATATTTCCTTTTTTCCAATCTTCTGGAACTTTTCCTTCTTTCAAGGAACTGTTTATTATGCTATGTATTTTGTCGGCCAGTTCATTCCTGCATTCTTTCAGAATCCAGTTTGCTTTTTCATCTGGTCCATGCGATTTTCTGACATCAAGATTACTCAAGTGTTTCATTATTTCATTCTTTGTTACTTCTATTTCTTTCATAGGGGGGACTTTCTCTTTCCATTCGATCTCTTCAGGTTGTATGTTCTCCCTTGTAAACACAGATTTAAAATGCTTGATCATAATTTCCGCTATTTCTATTTCCTGTGTGTATTCAACTCCTCCTTGTCTTAATTTATCCAAATCATGTTTGTTTTTCAGTTTGTTGTTTACAAATCTGTAAAATGAATTTGGTTGATCTTTACATTTTTCTATGACAGCTTTTCCATATTTTCTCTTTTCCTCTCTGCACGCTTGTACATATTCGTTCCTATAACAAGTATATATTTTCAAATTTTCAGGTCTTTTGTCTTTCTTGCATTTGGTCCAAACTTTATCTCTTCTGTCTTTTAACTCCCTATAACTTTTGTTGTGCCAGCACTTTACATATTCTTTTTCTTGTTTTTGTGTTGGAATATACTTTTCCACTCCTTTTTTTTATCATTTTTTGTCAAAATATTCCATTTCTCTTCCACTGTTGTTTCTTCTTTGTATATTCCTTCCCAGTTTTCTTTTTGAAAGTCTCTTATTTTATCAACGTTTGTTTTTTCATACATCATTCTTCCTTTTCTATATTGTTCATTTCTTTTCATGTATTTTTCCTCATTTAGTTCCAGTTCAATCAATATGTGGTCACTTTTACTTATTGGTGTTTTATATTCAATCTTTTCCACTATTCTAGGTTCAGATGTGATTATTAGGTTTGGTCTCGATGGTTCTTCTTCATTTCTATACCTAGTGTTCTCCTGTATCCACTGTGTCATCGTATGGTCAATAATCATCTCGAATACAACATTTCCCCATGAGCCGTCTCCACCCTTTACTGTCATCTCTTCCCAGTAGACTTCTTTGCAATTAAAGTCGCCCATTATAACTATTCTTCCTCCATCTTCCATTATCTTCTTTAATGTTATCCTTGTGTCTTCTAACATACTTTTATCTTCACTCTCTTCCCACGAGGCTGTTTTTGGAGGCACATAATTTATCACAAACGTTCTGCTCTTCTTATCTCTGTCTTCCACTTCGATCATAATCATCTCTACTGTATTCTTTCCATATGTGACACACCTCACCTTTATATCCTTCTTAGTCAGGAACATAACTCCACCCCCTTGTTTTGTCTCTCTTTCTAATCCAATAATTATATGCATCATGTCCTACACTGTTGGGTGGTAGTGGACCTTTTAATTTCGTTTCTACAATTCCCATTATGTCCGGTTCTTTTTCCTTCAGATAATCATTCAGCTCATTCAATCCTGTTATTAATCCATCTATATTTGTGTAAGACACTCTTAGTTTTCTGCCACTTCCATTGTATTGCCTGTTTCCCTTTTGTTTTTCTCTAGTATGTCGTATTTCCTTACTTTCATATTCACTACTCTCCAATAGAATTTCTCTTTTTCTGACCCTCTTCTCTTCTCGTTTTTTTCCCTTAGCTTCATGTCTTTTCGTTTTTTTTTTCCTCCTCTCTTTCCTCTTTATTCATTTCTCTTTTTATCCATACCTTTTCATATTGTTCACTTGCTGCTAGTTTCCCTGTTTTTGCTAAGATATTCTCTGCCGTCGTTTGTGACCTGAATTTAATCTTAATTGGTCTGGTCTTATCTGTACTATACTTTCCGAGTCTAAACTTCTCTTCAATTTGTTTCATGATTTCAGGTTCATCTTCCTGAACTAATTCTAGTAATCTGCTTACTTTTTCATTTTCCTCATTGATTCTTGTGCTTCTATCTGGGTTGTGTTTCTCTTCCATTCCTAATATAATTATACATTTCTTTTTATCTGCTAAGTCTCTTACTATATTCTCCTTCTGTCTCATCACTTTAATAACTGAGTCTTCAGTTTGTTCTTTCATTTGCTGTTTAATTATGTCAGTAAATGCAACTTTACTGTTTTCTTGGATTTTTTCCAACCCTGTGCTTCTTTTGCTATGGCCTCTTTGTTGTCTTTATTATTCCTCTTTAATTCTTCATTCTCCTCTTTTACTTCTTTTAACTGTCTTTTTAATTCTTCTATTTCATTAGTTAAGTTTTTGTTCACCTTCTCTAGTTCTTCCAATTTTTCAACTCTCTGCGCAATCTATGCTATATTACCGAACCTATTCTCCCAATGTTCGGTCATTTGTTCAAGTTTTTCCTCTAGTCTTGCTAATCGGGAGAGGTTGGTATCCGCCCCCCCCCCCTCATTAAATCCCTGGAAATTATTATCCTCACCTTCCATTGTGCTGCTCTTATTTATATTTCTAATCTTTACATTTTTGTTAATCTCTTCACCAAAATCATCGGTCCATCTCTTGTTACCATGACGCCTGGCCTCCTGGACCAAGTCCTCCCTTTCCTCATTTCCTTCCATTTCCCTCAGTAATCCCTCACTTTCCCACTACACCGCGAGCTTTTCCCTTCACTGTAAATGCAATAAGAAACTTCCTTTGCGTTGAGATCGACGAAAATT
>NC_134786.1:71992814-71995314 GCF_046742065.1 Oratosquilla oratoria
TGAGTGTGTGTGTGAGTGTGTGTGTGTGTGTGCATGCGTGTGTGTGTGTGTGTGTGTGTGTGTGTGTGTGTGTGTGTGTACGTGTATGTGTGATTCACCATGGTCTTTGGATCACGTGTTGGACTCGTGATCGACAGCTATTTCACTCCCGAAAGAGAGCTCAGACCTCGTATGACAGTGCGTATGTGTGTGTGTGTGTGTGTGTGTGTGTGTGTGTGTGTGTGTGTGTGTGTGTGTGTTAGAGTTATGACAAAAAAACAAATTTCTCGAAATTTAAAATGCCTGCTGTCCCATGTGATGAGTTTCCAATCGCTTATCATATAAATTATAATTATTTCGGTTTCATATGAAAAAAGTTCCCCCACCGATGCACTCATAGTTAGCGAATTTTCACCGTGAAAGTGGTTTTCTGTCGAAAAATTTCTGACAACTTTATATTGTTACATACAGCATAGTATACCTTTTTATAGATTATAGAAAATGAAAGGAGTGAGAGAGAGAGAGAGAGAGAGAGAGAGAGAGAGAGAGAGAGAGAGAGAGAGAGAGAGAGAGAGAAAACATGTTTTGTAAGGATGACTATGTTGTAACAATATGCATTTCATAATCGAAAAATATTAGAACACAGGTATTATATTTTTATTGCTTGAATTCGTGAATACTGATAAGAAATGAACAAGGTATAATACATCCTAGAATAGAAACGTTGGGTGATTTTCTCCTGAGTAAATATTGGATGATGCAATACACCCATACAGTATCATCAGATTATCTTGGCTGGCTGAGCCTGGCTCAGTAGCTTCAGTTACCTGTCAGTCTTGATAGCTGTTGGTTGTGCTGTCTGGCTCGCTCATCAGGTATGTCCTGTAGGGGCTAGCACTTACGTTTTTGATAAAGAGGATTTGCATTTTAGGTTTAAAATGTTAGTGAGGTAGCTATTTGCAGTCCTAACGATAATTTATTCTTGTATTGCAGAGTCGCAGAAGAAATGGCATACTTTAAATCCAGTGATAATGTGGAGAAGAATGCACAAAAATGGGCTTCAAATCTACCATCATCCATTCATACAAAGCGGCGTGATCTTCCATATGTTGAATGCTTAACAAGTTTCATCAGGCTACCTAAAAATTGGCATATATTGGGAAGATACCACATTTTACTGGAGGAAGACAAACTGAAAAGTACTAGGATACAACAGATTTGTGAAGAATTATTACAGTTGTGGGGCAAATTCAGCTTTCCTACTCTCAGTCAGCAAGCCATAAAAGCACGACTGGCCAAACTGATACTTTTGTATGAGAAGAACCAACGTAGACCAAATGAAGACTTTTTGAATGGGATGGAGAATATATTTGACATTACTAAAGTTAATGGTGTTTGGCTTTGTAGTGAAGATAAAGAGCTTTATCACAAACAAGTGGAGTCAGATGGAAAGGTTGGATACACCACTCACAAGCCAGCGCCTAAATCTTCCATACATCCTTCAAAAAGACAGAGACATGTTCCAATATCACATGAACAATTTGCTAGTACATCTAATGATGATAATGAATCTGGTAACTCAGGTGACAATGTCAGCAGTGTAACAGAGGACAGTTCTAATGATGAGCTAGAGCCAGTTAAAAGAAGGACACTGTCTTCCACACACCAGGCCACTAAGTTAGTGAGTCGCCAGACTTTGTCTACCAACAAAGCATCTAAAGTTTGTGCAAGTCTTGCAGAAGAAGGTGTACCTCTTCCTACACCAACACAATCAGGAGTATGGCGAGGAGTAATCAGACTAGCAGAAAAAAAGAAGGATGAGATAAAGTCCCATTTGAAGGAAGAGAAGGATTTTTCTCTTCACTAGTAAAACAAAAGTACCAAGTGGTTTGCCTCAAAAGTGCAACTAGGGATATTAGACTAAGGGTTGCAAGGTGCAAAAGTGGATCTTCGCAAGATATATATGATGCACTGGAGAAAGTAATTGATGAATATGATGCCTGGTCAAGCATTAAAATGATCATATGTGATACGACTGCTGTAAACACTGGACGATCAAATGGTGTTGTTGCGAGAATACAGAGAGCAATGAACGGAAAAGGATTAGACATGCCTCAATACATTGGGTGTCAGCATCACATATTGGACAGAATATTGAGGCACGTTCTTGATTTCTACATTTCTGAAACGACTACCAAACCGAGTCTGAACTACAAGTTTGTCAATGAACTGTTGGAAAACTATGATCACCTACAAAGTGAGTATGTGGCAGAGACACAAACAGAAAGGGATGAGAACCCTGGCTGGAGGGATGACTTCAATTTCTTGTATGAACTTTGCAAAGCATTCCAGCATTATAAGAAACATGCTTCTTTCCCGATTATCAAGTGGCGAAAACTGCCTTCTCTACACAGTGCCCGATGGAATTCGAGGGCAATTTATACTCTCATTGCATACTTTTTACTGCCATCATGGCGTAATATTTTGGAGCGTCCAGCAAGTTTCATCGCCAACAGCTGGC
>NC_134786.1:72002814-72010314 GCF_046742065.1 Oratosquilla oratoria
TGCGAGTTTATTTACCTCCTCTCTGAAATTAACTCTAGCTGTGCAATCTACCAATCTCTAGTCACTACCTATATCTACTTTACTTATAAGAGTAACACAACAGCGTTAATCTCACCTCTTAATATGAAATCCATTTCTTTCAATGTCGTTACTTTTGAATTTTCCATCCATATCTACAACCCACACGCTTTTAGATGACAGTGCTCATGATTCAGTCACTCCATTCATTAAATTCATCTGCAGTATTGTACTAGAAATTACGAGTCACGAGGCAATCTAAGCCCCAGAAATCATGAAACAGGTCAAACCACTTATGGAACAAGGAACATCGTTAAACCTTCTCAAACCCACAGATAATGAGGTTCATTGTATATTATTTCAATTATAAACCTAATGTACACGTAAGAAAAGCGTTCCTGAATCATAGTGTAATGCTATTGTAACTTTACTTCATTAAAAAAGAACCAGACCATCTGCACTATCACCAATATAAACAAAGTATTTTTCAAAAATCCCACAAATTGACTAATTGTTGGATAAAAACATCAGGAAGACTTTAAATCAGTGACCCACTATAGACCGTCTACAGACGGTCTGTCTCGTCATCTCATCTCATCAAGAAAATAAAATGCAATAAGCTTCTGTGGTTACCGTTTATAGATTAAGAAGAGCCGTTTGACGCAGTAGATCAAACGACAATAGTAAAATATATAGAGTGCCGCGGCATTGAAGAAATGAATCTGAGAGCGGGTTAGGGCGCCAGCGTCTGGAGGTGATTCTGCTAGTCACCCTGTGACGTCAACAAGAGTCTACGGCGCCTCAACACCTTTCATACCATGACGCCTATGTCGGTGTCATTATGCGCAACTACAAAGATGCCGTCTGCGTCGCGTCGGCGTCTTGATTAGATTTATTTTATAGTAGTAGTTGCCTTACCCCCATATTCTGTGAACTGGCCTGATCATTTTTTCTGTAGTTATTAATATTCAGAGTGAAAGAGAACGAGTAGTACAGCTGTAACTTTATATCTTACGCATTGTCATGCATCATCGTACATCAGGCAGTTGATATTGCCAGGGAGATGTTGACTCGTATTGAAGGGCCTACATTCCCAAACCCGGACAACGGGCTGTCATACTAAGCCACTTCCAATGCGGATAACGGCTGAGTTGTTGAAAGAAATAAAAAAAGAAAATAACATGTGACGCTCTTGGCAAAAACTGGTTTGATCTGTGGTCATATGATTTTATTCGCTTAAGACATTATTATTTACTTGCTCAACTGCAACGGTTGGTGGGAGTTGTGACAGGAGGGGGATGTCCGATGCCTGTCTCATACCACACAGACTTTTGACCCTGCTAAACCACATGCTGCTGTTCTGCTGTAAGTGCTTCATCTTGTTGGGGTGCGTGTGTGTGTGTGTGTGTGTGTGTGTGTGTGTGTGTGTGTGTGTGTGTGTGTGTGTGTGTGTGTGTGTGTGTGTGTGTGTGTGTGTGTGTATTTACCTAGTTGTATTTTACGGGAAGGGGAGCTATGCTCGTGGTGTCCCGTCTTCATATCTCATTTTACCGAAACTATTTTTAAATTCATGTATTGCTTTTGCACACACTACTTTCTCATCTAAGTTGTTCCAACTGTCTATTACTCTGTGAGGAAAGCTGTTCTTTTTCACATCTCTTCTATAGCTGTCTTTCTTGATTTTCTTTCCGTGTCCTCTTGTATTTCTATTATCCCATTTTATTAGATCCTCTCTACCAATAACTTCTATGCCTTTCATGGTTCTGTAAATGGCTATCAAATCTCCTCTCTCTCTTCTTTGCTCTAGTGTCTGTAGCTCTAGTTTTGCTAGTCTCTCTTCATATGATAATTTTGAGTGTGTTGGTGCCAATATTGTAATTGCTCTTTGTATTCTTTCAAGTTTTTTATACATTTTTTTGTACTTGTTGACCACATCGTTGCTGCATATGAGGAGCCGCGTGCTGTAGGGGCTCAAGCGCCAAATTAGGAATTCCGAGTACATATTACGGACATTATTTACGCGTAAAAATCAAACTGTAATATATCATTTGAAAGCTTTTGAACAGCTCTTTTTTGTTTTTCATTATTTTTTTGTTGCATATTATTATTGAAATATGCAAATTTCTGCACACCTATGTACGATTCCCAATATTCCCAATATGTGTGGCATGTAAATAAACATTCAAAATGGAAGGTAAATACATGTATGAAATATGTAATATAGTATGAATTTCAATATCCATTGTAATGATTTTTGATGATTTTTTTAAATTACGTTTTTTTTTTTTTTTTGCTTTTTTTCCGTTTTTTTTTTTACCAGACATAGACAAATCGCAATATATACATAAAATTCACACAATATTAGTCACAATTACCATTCCAGGGAAGATGTTGTGCCCACGTAACTTGAATAAGGGGGATGGGGGGTCAGTAATCGAGGATGTCGTCCGGCCCCTCATGCAGGGTCTACCTCGCTCTCCCCCAACTCTAACCCCTCGATACAGTGGGAATAAGGTAGAGAATCCTATCCCAGTCTATTCCCCATGATCTAGAGGAGATGGAGCACCCAGAACATGCAAAAACCTGAAATCGCGGCAACTGGCGCTTGAGCCCCTACAGCACGCGGCTCCTCATATTCCAATCGTGGTCTTATCAGAGTGATTAGTATTTTCTTCATCCAAGTATGTAAATGCTACTTTTATTGTTCTTATTAAATTATAAGTTTCACCAAAAATCTTATTTGTTTCTCAGGTGACATATTATTCATAACAATGACTCCCAGGTCCTTCTCATTTTCAATATTTTTATTCTTTCTTTTTAGTATTGAACTCCATCTCCCACTTCCTACTCCATTCCCAGACTTTATTTAGATCACTCTGTAGTGATTCACAATATTCTTCCATCTTCACTTTTTTTTTTAATAGTTTTGCATCATCTGCAAAGAAGCTCATATAACTTTCAATTTCTTCATCCATATCATTAATATATATAGCAAACATTATTGGGGCAAAAACCTGTTCCTTGAGGAACACCATTCATTACTTCATCCCAATTTGAGTCTTTGTCTCTTATCACTACTCTCATTTTTCTTTCTTGCAAAAAGTCTTCCATCCACTTAAGCAGTTTACCCTGTATTCCTCCTTCGGTTTCTAGTTTCTTAAGCAACTTATTATGTGGTACTTTGTCAAAAGCTTTTTTTAGGACTAGAAATGCACAATCAGCCCATCCACCTCTTTCTTGTACTATATCTATTAGCCTTGAATACAAGCATATTAAATTGGTGTCGCATGATCGTCCTTATCTGAATCCAAATTGTCTTGGACTTAGCACTTTTTTTTTCTTAAATATTTTACCCATCTACTTTTGACAATTCTTTCACAAATTTTTGCTATTGTACTTGTTATAAAGACTGCTCTATATATGATAGGGTCTTCTTTATTTCCCCCTTTATATATAGGTACTATATTTCCTTTTTTCCAATCTTCTGGAACTTTTCCTTCTTTCAAGGAACTGTTTATTATGCTATGTATTTTATCGGCCAGTTCATTCCTGCATTCTTTCAGAATCCAGTTTGCTTTTTCATCTGGTCCATGCGATTTTCTGACATCAAGATTACTCAAGTGTTTCATTATTTCATTCTTTGTTACTTCTATTTCTTTCATAGGGGGGGACTTTCTCTTTCCATTCGATCTCTTCAGGTTGTATGTTCTCCCTTGTAAACACTGATTTAAAATGCTTGATCATAATTTCCGCTATTTCTATTTCCTTTGTGTATTCAACTCCTCCTTGTCTTAATTTCTCCAAATCTTGTTTGTTTTTCAGTTTGTTCTTTACAAATCTGTAAAATAAATTCGGTTGATCTTTACATTTTTCTATGACATCTTTTCCATATTTTCTCTTTTCCTCTCTGCACGCTTGTACATATTCGTTTCTATAACAAGTATATATTTTCCATTTTTCAGGTCTTTTGTCTTTCTTGCATTTGGTCCAAACTTTATCTCTTCTGTCTTTTAACTCCCTATAACTTTTGTTGTGCTAGCACTTTACATATTCTTTTTCTTGTATTTGTCTTGGAACATACTTTTCCACTCTTTTTATAATTTTTTGTCAAAATATTCCACTTCTCTTCCACTGTTGTTTCTTCTTTGTATATTCCTTCCCAGTTTTCTTTTTAAAGTCTCTTATTTTATCAACGTTTGTTTTTTCATACATCATGCGTCCGTTTCTAAATTGTTCATTCCTTTTCATGTATTTTTTCTCATTTAGTTCCAGTTCAATGTGTGGTCACTTTTACTTATTGGTGTTTTATATTCAATCTTGTCCACTATTCTACGTTCAGATATGATTATTAGGTCTGATCTCGATAGTTCTTCTTCATTTCTATACCTAGTGTTCTCCTGTATCCACTGTGTCATCGTATGGTCAATAATCATCTCGAGTAGAACATTTCCCCATGAGCCGTCACCACCCTTTACTGACATCTCTTCCCAGCAGATTTCTTTGCAATTAAAGGCGCCCCACATAACTCTTCTTCCTCCATCTTCCATGATCTTTAATGTTATCCTTGTGTCTTCAACCATACTCCGATGTTCACTCACTTCCCACGAGCCTGTTTTTGGAGGCACATAATTGATCACAAACGTTCTGCTCTTCTTATCTCTGTCTTCCGCATCGATCATAATCATCGCTACTCTATTCTTTCCATATGTGACACACCTCACGTTTATATCCTTAGTCAGGAACATAACTCCACTCCCTTGTTTTGTCTCTGTTTCTAATCCAATAATTATATGCATCATGTACTACACTGTTGGGTGGTAGTGGACCTTTTAATTTCCTTTCTACAATTCCATTATGTCCGGTTCTTTTTCCTTCAGATAATCATTCAGCTCATTCAATCCTGTTATTAATACATCTATGTTTGTGTAAGACACTCTTAGTTTTCTGCCACTTCCATTGTATTCTCTGTTTCCCTTTTGTTTTTCTCTGTCGAATTTCCTTACTTTCATATTCACTACTCTCCAATAGAATTTCTTTTTTTCTGACTGTTCTCTCCTCGTTTTTTTTTTCTTAGCTTCATGTCTTTTCGTTTTTTCCTCCTCTCTTTCCTCTTTATTCATTTCCCTTTTTATCCATACCTTTTTATATTGTTCACTTGCTGCTAGTTTCCCTGTTTTTGCTAAGATATTCTCTGCCGTCGTTTGTGACCTGAATTTAATCTTAATTGGTCTGGTCTTATCTGTACTATACTTTCCGAGTCTAAACTTCTCTTCAATTTGTTTCATGATTTCAGGTTCATCTTCCTGAACTAATTCTAGTAATCTGCTTACTTTTTCATTTTCCTCGTTGATTCTTGTGCTTCTATCTGGGTTGTGTTTCTCTTCCATTCCTAATATAATTATACATTTCTTTTTATCTGTTAAGTCTCTTACTATATTCTCCTTCTGTCTCATCACTTTAATAAATGAGTCTTCAGTTTGTTCTTTCATTTGCTGTTTAATTATGTCAGTAAATGCAACTTTACTGTTTTCTTGGATTTTTTCCAACCCTGTGCTTCTTTTGCTATGGCCTCTTTGTTGTCTTTATTATTCCTCTTTAATTCTTCATTCTATGCTATATTACCGAACCTATTCTCCCAATGTTCGGTCATTTCTTCAAGTTTTTCCTCTAGTCTTGCTAATCGGGAGAGGTTGGTCTCCGCCCCCCCCCCCTCATTAAATCCCTGGAAATTATTATCCTCACCTTCCATTGCGCTGCTCTTATTTATATTTCTAATCTTTACATTTTTGTTAATCTCTTCACCAAAATCATCGGTCCTTCTCTTGTTTACATGACGCCTGGCCTCCTGGACCAAGTCCTCCCTTTCCTCATTTCCTTCCATTTCCCTCAGTAATCCGTCCTCTTCTCCTTTTCCCTCACTTTCCCACTACACCACGAGCTTTCCTCCTTCACTGTAAATACAATAAGGTACTTCCTTTGCGTTGAGACCCACGAAAATTACTTTTTTTCTTCAGAACTCCAATCTTCGCCGTCCATCCGACGAAAGTGTGTGTGTGTGTGTGTGTGTGTGTGTGTGTGTGTGTGTGTGTGTGTGTGTGTGTGTGTGTGTGTGTGTGTGTGTGTGTGTGTGTGTGTGTGTGTGTGTGTGTATTAACCTTGGTCTTTGGATCACGTGTTGGACTCGTGATCGACAGCTATTTCCCTCCCGGAAGAGAGCTCAGAGGTCGTATGACCGATCTATGGGTAATGTGTGTGTGTGTGTGTGTGTGTGTGTGTGTGTGTGTGTGTGTGTGTGTGTGTGTGTGTGTGTGCACGTGTGTGTGCGCGCGTGTGTGTGTGTACGTGTATGTGCACGTGTGTGTGTGTACGTCTGTGTCTGTCCTTGTGTGTGTGTGATTTACCTCGGTCTTTGGAACACGTGTTGGACTTGTGACCGATAGCTATTTCCCTCCCGGAAGAGAGGTCAAAGCTCGTATGACCGATCTATGGGTAATGACGTGACCTTACACGCACCCACAAACACATCCAACTCCCCGACCACGAGTTGGAGTAACGACTCGAAGAGCAGCGATACTAAAATTACTTAAGCCCTGGGCAGGATTCGAATCCGGACTGCCGTAGTAACAGTCAGGGACTCTACCAACCGCGCTACCGAGTCGTGTGTGTGTGTGTGTGTGTGTGTGTGTGTGTGTGTGTGTGTGTGTGTGTGTGTGTGTGTGTGTGTGTGTGTGTGTGTGTGTGTGTGTGTGTGTGTGTGTGTGTGTGTGTGTGAGTGTACATGCGTGTGGTTGTGTGCTTGTATGCATTTGAATATCTTATACTTTGTTACCTATTACGATAAAGCCTATGACTATTATATCAAACATTTTGGGAGCCCCCGAGTACGAGTAAGAGGGAGAATTATTCAGATTGAGTGTGCGTTAGAGAGCTCGTACCTAATTCTCAATTAAATCCTTTAGCGTTAAAATATGCAACCTCAATAAGGAGGATATCAACCCTTTATGTATGTATATATGTATGTATGGTATGTATGTATGTATGTACTGTAGGTATGTACGTAAGCATACATATGTCGTATATGGATGTACATGATGGTAGGGGTTCGAGAAATGCATTTTCCTTCTTTCCGTTTGGTCGGCACAATTTTGCAAATCTGTCTCGTCCGCCTTCGAAGACGGGGAGCCTCACGCCTGGCGAAGGGCGACTCGAAGTTTGTTCGGGAGAATTTTTCAAGAAGCCACAACGCAGTCAAAAATGAGAATCACCTATACTTGCGTCGGCCAAACGGAGACTCAGTATTTGGCCAGCAGAACTTTTCAGGAGGCGCAGTCAGAAATAGAAATCACCTACACATTAAGGATTAAAAACGTCCGTACTTGGTGGTTAGTTCAACAGGAGCCAGCCTCGTTCCAGGAGAACCCAAGAAAGCGGAAGAGGACTCTGGCTTTCGACGGAGAGGACAACGAGGGCTCCACAGCTAAA
>NC_134786.1:72012814-72020314 GCF_046742065.1 Oratosquilla oratoria
ATGTGTCTAGAGAGTTGATGATAGCAAATACAGTGTTTCGGAAGAAAGTCAAGCATAAGTACACATGGGAGAGGGTGGTAGATAGAGCACTAATGGATTATGTAGTGGTAAATAGGATTATGATAGGAAGAGTTAAGGATGTCCATGTGCTAAGGGGAGAGGGTGGGGGAATATCAGATAATTTTTTGGTGGAAGGTAAGTTGAAAGTAGAGGATAGATGGAGGAAGAGGAAAGGGACAAAAGGTAGGGAGGTTCTTAGAGTGAACACTTTGAATGAGAAGGAAAAGGAGAAGGAGTACGGAAAGAAGCTGAAGGAGGAGTGGGAGAGAGTAAAGTGTAGAGTAGAGCTGGGTGTGGAGGAGGAATGGGGATGGTTCAAGGAGGGAGTCTTAAAGTGTGCAAGGATGGTGTGTGGAACAAGAAGGACAGGGGGAAATAGAAGAAAGGGTAGTGAATGGTGGGATGAAGAAACAAAAAAGGTTGTAGACGAGAAGAAGCGAGCTTTCACAGATTGGTTACAAAATAGGACGAGGGAGTCATATGAGAGGTACAAAGAAAAGAAAAGAGAAGTAAAGCAAAAGGTAAAGGAGGCAAAGAGGAGAGCAGATGTGAAATGGGGTAAGAGTTTGACAGAAATTTTTGAAAGTAATAAAAAGATGTTTGGGAAAGAAATTAAGAGAGGAAGAGGAGGCGAATCAAGTAGAGAAGAAAAGGTAAAAGGTGCAGATGGAGAGATGATAATGGAAGAGAAGGCAGTAAGGGGAAGATGGGCAGAATATTTTAGGGAGTTGCTAAATGTGAAGGAGGATAGGGAAGGAAAGATTGCTGCAGTGGGAAGTGCGAAGAAAATGAGAGTGATGAATGAGGAGAATGGAGGAGAAATAAGGAAGGATGAGGTGAAGGCAGTTGTTAAGATGATGAAAGCAGGTAAGGCACCTGGTCTGGATGGATGCCATGCGGAATGTCTGAAAAAGGGAGGTACAGTGATGGTGGACTAGTTGGTGAGGTTATTTAATGTTTGTTGGAGAGAGGGTAGAGTGCTGGAGGACTAGAGGAGTGCCTGTATAGTTCCTCTTTACAAGGGAAAAGGGGAATAGTGTGAATGTAGTAGTTTCAGAGGGATTAGCCTGTTGAGTGTAGTTGGGAAGGCTTATGGGAGGATCTTGGTTGAGAGGATTACGAGAGGAACAAGGAATAATTGGTGAGGAACAGTGTGGATTTAGGACAGGTAGAGGTTGTGTAGATCAGATCTTTGTGGTAAGACAGATATGTGAGAAAGCTATAGGAAAGAGAAAGGATGTTTTTGGGGCTTTTATGTATCTGGAATAGGCTTATGATAGGGTAGACAGGAAGGCACTTTGGGAGGTTATGCAGATAGAGTTTTTATGAGAATAGTAGAGCTTGTGTCAGGATTGGAAATGGAGAGAGTGAGTGGTTCGAGGTAAAGGTGGGACTTCGTCAAGGATGCGTTATGTCGCCCTGGCTGTTCAACTTATACATGGATGGGGTGGTGCGAGAGGTAAATGCAAGGGTAGTGGGTCAGGGATTGGAGATGGTTAAAGAAAATGGAGAAAAGTGGGAGGTGAGCCAGCTGTTGTTTGCGGACGACACGGCGCTTGTGGCAGGATCGGAGGAGGGATTGAGGAAGTTGGTGGCAGAGTTTGGGAGAGTATGTGATAGAAGAAAGCTAAAGATAAATGTGGGTAAAAGTAAGGTGATGAGATGTACAAGGGGTGAAAGTGGCAGTAGACTGGAAGTGAGCATTAAGGAAGAGCGACTGGAGGAAGTGGATAGTTTTAGATACTTGGGTGCAAATGTGGCAGGGAAAGGTGGAGTAAAAATGGAGGTAGAATGTAGATTGAGAGAAGCAACTAAATGCCTTGGTGGATTAAAGAGTGTAATGAGGAATAGACATTTGGGAATGGATGCTAAGAGGAGACTGTATGAAGGAGTGATTGTGCCAACAGCACTGTATGGGGCAGAAACATGGAACATAAGAGAAGAAGAGACAAGGAGTTTGAATGTGTTTGAGATGAGGTGTCTGAGAAGTATGATGGGGGTTATTAGGCTAGATAGAGTGAGAAATGAGGAGGTGAGGAGGAGAACAGGGGTGGAAAAGGAGCTGGGAGATAGGGTTGATGAAAGATGGAGTAAAAGTGGAGGTAGAATGTAGATTGAGAGAAGTGAGTAAATGCCTTGGTGGATTAAAAAGTGTAATGAGAAATAGACATCTGGGAATGGATGCTAAGAGGAGGTTATATGAAAGAGCGATTGTGCCAACAGCAATGTACGGGGCAGAAACATGGAACATGAGAGAGGAACAGAGAAGGAGTTTGAATGTGTTTGAGATGAGGTGTCTGAGAAGTATGATAGGGGTTACTAAACTAGATAGAGTGAGAAATGAGGTGAGGAGGAGAATGGGGGTGGAAAGGGAGTGGGAGATAGGGTTGATGAAAGAGTATTAGGATGGTTTGGACACATGGAAAGAATGAGTGAAGAAAGACTAGTAAAAGAGGTGTGGAAGGCAGATGTGGAGGGAGTGAATATAAGTGGACGTCCTAGGATGAGGTGGATGGATGGGGTGAAGGGGGCTTTGGGGAAGAGGGGAATGTCGGTTGAGGAAGGACGGGAGAGGACAGAAGACAGGGGTGAATGGAGAATGGTTGTACGTATATGGATGATGTTGTGATTGCATGAGTTGGAATGGGCGGGTGGATGGGGGGTGAGGTAGTATGTGTGAGCAAAATTTGACGCAGCCCGAAGGGATTTCTCCCTGTCCTCTCATTTTATGTAATGGGAGGACGGAGAGGGGGGGTCGCCGATTTAATGAAGCGGCCTTGCTGTGGATGTGCTGTGTCTTGCGACACTGCTTCTGACCCAGGGTAGTGGACAAGGTGCAGGGATGACCCGTCATTCAGGAGGTGCTAAGATAAGAGGGAGGGTGGAGGGGTGTGGAGTGTATTCAGGGATGGAATTGGTGGGAATGATTTTATGCCTTTTTCTTTTTGGCTACCCCCCTTGTAAAGGGGAAAAAGCCTTGGTATATGTATGTATGTATGTACTGATATTATTACTAATATTACTTATATGAATATCATGCATATTATTAATAATATTATTAATAATATGATTAATATTGATAATATTATTAATAATACATACACACGTACAACCGTGATGACATATTATGATGCCATATGTACGCACGCATCTGTATGAACGTTGTTTGCTTATGTACAAGAAGATACACGCCAAGTATTCATAATAAGTAGACTTCGTGGTAAGAGAGTTTCCCAAATGAAGATGCAATTTCAGATCCCCGAGGAGAGGGACGGGGGGAGGCAGAGGCATAATCCATCCTCCAAGAAGTGTCCGGGGCCCGAGTGTGTGTCAAGGTACCTGGTAAGGAGCCCATTAACTACCTGGTAAGGAGTCCATTAACTACCTGGTAAGGAGCCCATTAACTACCTGGTAAGGAGCCCATTAACTACCTGGTAAGGAGCCCATTAACTACCTGGTAAGGAGCCCATTAACTACCTGGTAAGCCCATTAACTATGGCCATCATATGGGGGAATGATTAATTAACACTCGCTGCTCTCGTAACCGGATATGTACTTTCGGTGTTAATTCAGCTGCTGGATCCCCCGCACGGGATTCCTGCGTGTAGCGTCCTCCTCGCGAGCTTTGGCTTTGTAGTTAGTGGGGGGTGGGTCTTGATAGGTGGAGAAGAAAGAACCTCTTTACCCACAACAGACACAAACAAGAGAAATCACAAGAGCAGTCATGTATCTCGTGGTGGAGAATATTAACTGGAGTGCGCGTCATCTTTCCTACACGGAAGATTTGGATTCTACATATCAAGAAATATTTTGTAAATGTATTTTTAAGTCAAATGTATGTTCATATGTTTTGAACTACTTTCTTCCTCCGCTAACTCCTTAATGACATACACTGAATTATAATTTATCATTTGATTCGTGTCCTCCTTTCAAATATACAATCAATGTGCACGTAAAAAGTGTATTTGTTGTCATTCATATTTGCAAGGATTATCTTCTTAAATGCGAGTTTATTTACCTCCTCTCTGAAATTAATTCTAGCTGTGTAATCTACCAATCTCTAGTCACTACCTATATCTACTTTACTTATAAGAGTAACACATACATACATACATACATATACCAAGGCTTTTTCCCCCTTCCAAGGGAGGTAGCCAAAAAGGGAAAGGCATAAAAACACTCCCACCCATTTCATCCCTAAATACACTCCACACCCCTCCCACCCTTCCTCTCATCTGAGCACCTCCTGGATGACGGGTCATCCCTGCACCCTGCCCACCGCCCTGGGTCAGAAGCAGTGTCGCAAGACACAGTACATCCACAGCAAGGCCGCTTCATTTAATCGGCGACCCCCCCCCCTCTCCGTCCCCCTTTGCATATAAGGCGAGGACGGGGAGAAATCCCTTCGGGCTGCGTCAAAATTTACTCACACATACTACCCCACCCCCCACCCCCCCCGCCCATTCCTCCTCATGCAGTCACAACATCATCCATATACAACCATTCTCCACTCACCTCTGTCTTCCGTCCTCTCCCTTCCTTCCTCAACCGACATTCCCCTCTTCCCCAAAGCCCCCTTCACCCCCTCCATCCACCTCATCCTAGGACGTCCCCGCATGTTGACTCCCTCCACATATGCCGTCCAAACCCCTTGTACTAGTCTTTCTTCACTCATTCTTTCCATGTGTCCAAACCATCCTAATATTCTTTCATCAACCCTATCTCCCAAATCCTTTTTCACCCCCATTCTCCTCCTCACCTCCTCATTTCTCACTCTATCTAGCCTAGTAACCCCCACCATACTTCTCAGACACCTCATCTCAAACACATTCAAACTCCTTCTCTCTTCTTCTCTTATGTTCCACGTTTCTGCCCCATACAGTGCTGTTGGCACAATCACTCCTTCATACAGTCTCCTCTTCGCATCCATTCCCAAATGTCTATTTCTCATTACACTCTTTAAACCACCAAGGCATTTACTCGCTTCTCTCAATCTACATTCTACCTCCACCTTCACTCCACCTTTTCCTGCTACACTTGCACCCAAGTATCTAAAACTATCCACTTCCTCCAGTCGCTCTCCCTTAATGTTCACTTCCAGTCTACTGCCACTTTCAGCCCTTGTACATCTCATCACCTTACTTTTACCCACATTTATCTTTAGCTTTCTTCTATCACATACTCTCCCAAACTCTGCCACCAGCTTCCTCAATCCCTCCTCTGACCCTGCCACAAGCGCAGTGTCGTCCGCAAACAACAGCTGGCTCACCTCCCACTTTTCTCCATTTTCTTTAACCATCTCCAATCCCTGACTCACTACCCTAGCATTCACCTCTCGCACCACCCCATCCATGTATAAGTTGAACAGCCAGGGCGACATAACGCATCCTTGACGAAGTCCCACCTTTACTTCAAACCACTCACTCTCTCCATTTCCAATCCTAACACATGCTCTACTACTCACATAAAAACTCTTGACAGCTCCCAAAAGCTTTCCTCCTATCCCATAAATCTGCATAACCTCCCACAGTTCCTTTCTGTCTACCCTATCATAAGCCTTTTCCAGATCCATAAAAGCCCAAAAAACATCCTTCCCCTTTCCTATAGCTTTCTCATATATCTGTCTTACCACAAAGATCTGATCTACACAACCTCTACCCGTCCTAAATCCACACTGTTCCTCACCAATTACTCCTTCTGTTCCTCTCCTAATCCTCTCAATTAAGATTCTCCCATAAGCCTTCCCTACTACACTCAACAGGCTAATCCCTCTGAAATTACTACATTCACACTTGTCCCCTTTTCCCTTGTAAATAGGAACTATACAGGCACTCCTCCAGTCCTCCGGTACTCTACCCTCTCTCCAGCAAACATTAAATAATCTCACCAACCAGTCCACCATCACTGAACCTCCCTTTTTCAGACATTCTGCATGACATCCATCCAGACCAGGTGCCTTACCTGCTTTCATCATCTTTACAACTGCCTTCACCTCATCCTTCCTTATTTCTCCTCCATTCTCCTCACTCATCACTCTCATTTTCTTCGTATTTCCCACTGCAGCTATCTTTCCTTCCCTATCCTCCTTCACATTCAGCAACTCCCTAAAATATTCTGCCCATCTTCCCCTCACTGCCATCTCTTCCATTATCAACTCTCCATCTGTACCTTTTACCTTTTCTTCCCTACTTGATTCGCCTCCTCTTCCTCTCTTAATTTCTTTCCAAAACATCTTTTTATTACTTTCAAAATTTTCTGTCATACTCCTACCCCATTTCACATCTGTTCTCCTCTTTGCCTCCTTTACCTTTTGCTTTACTTCTCTTTTCTTTTCTTTGTACGTCTCATATGACTCCCCTGTCCTCTTTTGTAACCAATCTGTGAATGCTCGCTTCTTCTCTTCTACAACCTTCTTTGTTTCCTCATCCCACCATTCACTACCCTTTCTTCTATTTCCCCCTGTCCTTCTTGTTCCACACACCATCCTTGCACACTTTAAGACTCCCTCCTTGAACCATCCCCATTCCTCCTCCACACCCATCTCTGCTCTATCCTTTACTCCCTCCCACTCCTCCTTCAGCTTCTTTTCGTACTCCTTCTCCTTTTCCTTTTCATTGAAGGAGTTCACTCTAAGAACCTCCCTACCTTTTGTCCCTTTCCTCCTTCTCCATCTATCCTCCACTCTCAACTTACCTTCCACCAAAAAATGAAGAGTAACACAAATGCGTTAATCTCACCTCTTAATATGAAATCTATTTCCTTCAATGTCGTTACTTTTGAATTTTCCATCCATATCTACAACCCACACACTTTTAGATGACAGTCTTCATGATTCAGTCACTTCATTAATTAAATTCATCTGCAGTATTGTACTAGAAATTACAAGTCACGAGGCAACCTAGGCCCCAGAAATCATGGAACAGGTCAAACCACTTATTGAACAAGGAACATCGTTAAACCTTCTCAAACCCACACATAATGAGGTTCATTGTATATTATTTCAATTATAAACCTAATGTACACGTAAGAAAAGCGTTCTTCAATCAAAGTGTAATGCTACTGTAACTTTACTTCATGAAAAAAGAACCAGACCATCTGCACTATCACCAATATAAACAAAGTATATCTAAAAAAAACTCAAAAATTGACTAAAAAATTTGTTGGATAAAAACATCAGGAAGACTTTAGAAATCAGTGACCTACTATAGACCGTCTACAGACGGTCTATCTCGTCATCTCATCTTATCATAATCATCTCATCGAGAAAATAAAATGCAATAAGCTTCAGTGGTTACCGTTTATACATTAAGAAGAGCCGTTTGACGCAGTGGATCAAACGACAATAGTAAAATATATAGAGTGCCGCGGCATTGAAGAAATGAATCAGAGAGCGGGTTAGGGCGCCAGCGTCTGGAGGTCATTCTGCTAGTCACCCTGTGA
>NC_134786.1:72025314-72035314 GCF_046742065.1 Oratosquilla oratoria
AAAAAAAAAAAAAAAACAGAAATATGATATATATTGAAAAAGGCACAATTTCGAAACAGAAGGAAAGTAAAAATGAGCAATATTTCAGCGGCTCAGTAGGATAAGTCCAATTAGCATATACTTAACACGGGTTTCTCTTCTTTGTGTTCTTCGTGTGGAATCATTCAGCAAGGGATGCAGCACTCGGGGGATTTGTTTCCAAGAAGTGTGTGAGTGTGTTTGTGTGTGTGTGTGTGTGTGTGTGTGTGTGTGTGTGTGTGTGTGTGTGTGTATGTGCGTGAGTGTGTGTGTGTGTGTGTATGTGCGTGCGTGTGTGTGTGTGTGCGTGCGTGTGTGTGTACATGCGTGTGTGTGTGTGTGTGTTTATGTCCGTGTGTGCATGCGTGTGTGTGTATGCGTGTGTGTACGTGTGAGTGTGTGTGTGTACGTGTGAGTGTATGTGTACGCGTGCGTGTGTGTGTGTGTGTGTGTGTATTTAACTTGGTCTTTAGATCACGTGTTGGACCCGATATAGACAGATATTTCACTCTCGTAATAGATCTCAGAGCTCGTATGACCCATCTATAGGTAATAGGTGTGTGTGTCTGTATGTGTGTGTGTGTGTGTCTGTGTGTGTGTGTGTGTGCATGCGTGTGTGTGTGTGTATGTGTACGTCTGTGCGTGTGTGTGTGTATGTGTATGTATTCACCTTGGTCTTTGGATCACGTGTTGGACTCGTGATCGACAGCCATTTTCCTCCCGGAAGAGAGCTCAGAGCTCGTATGACCGATCTATCGATAATGTGTGTGTGTGTGTGTGTGTATTTACCTAGTATTTACCTAGTTGTATTTTGCAGGAAGGGGAGCTATGCTCGTGTTGTCCCGCCATTGTATCTCTCAGTGTCTAGTTTGCTTTTAAACTCGTGAATGGTTTTTGCGCTTACTATTTCATTATCCAGTTTGTTCCAAGTGTCTAAAACTCTATGTGGAAAACTGTTTTTCTTCAGTTCTCTTCTATAGCTATGTTTTCTTAATTTCCTTCCATGTCCTCTTGTGTTTCTCTTGTCCCAGTTTAGTAATTCTTCTCTATCAAGTCGGTAGCTCCAGTTTAGCCAATCTCTCCTCGTATGATAGGTTTGCAAGTGCAGGTGCCATTTTTGTAGCTGCTCTTTGGATTCTTTCTATTTTCTTTATGTTCTTTTTGGTACTGGGGGACCACAATGTCGCCGCATACTCTAGTCTAGGCCTTATCAATGTAACCAATTTTTTTTTTTATCATGTCTTCGTCCAGGTAAGCAAAAGCCACTTTTATTGATCTTAGCAAGTTGTAAGTCTCCCCGACAATTTTGTTAATCTGTGTATCATAGGACAAGTCGTTTGTGATAATAACTCCCAAGTCTTTTTCGGATCCTACTTTCTTTACTTCCTTGGTTCCAATTGTATAATTTCTTGATATTCTGTTTTTGCTTTTTCCAAACTCCATTATGCTACACTT
The DNA here is from genome assembly GCF_046742065.1 of Oratosquilla oratoria. Lineage (NCBI taxonomy): Eukaryota > Metazoa > Arthropoda > Malacostraca > Stomatopoda > Squillidae > Oratosquilla > Oratosquilla oratoria. The sequence goes on from NC_134786.1 coordinate 72,026,788, forward strand.
CTTAGTATTAAAATCCACTTCCCATTTCTGACTCCAGTTCCATACCCTATTCAGATCTTCTTGCAGTGCTTCACAGTCCTTATCAGTTTCTACCTTCCTTAACAGTTTGGCGTCATCAGCAAAGAAGCTCATGTAACAGTTCACGCCCTCGTCCATATCATTCATATAGATAGCAAACATTATTGGAGCCAGTACAGATCCTTGCGGTACTCCACTGATCACCTCTTTCCAATCTGAATATTTTTCTCTGATTACTACTCTCATCTTTCTTCCAGTCAGGAAGTCCTCCATCCATTTTAGTAGGTGTGTGTGTGTGTGTGTGTGTGTGTGTGTGTGTGTGTGTGTGTGTGTGTGTGTGTGTGTGTGCGTTGCATGTGTGTGTACACGTGTTGGTGTGTGTGTGCGTGTGTGTTCGTGTGCGTGTGTACGTGTGTATGAATGCGTGTGTGTGTGTCAGCGAAAAAAATACACGGGAGCGACGAGCGATTTCGCTCGGGGAAGTTCCAATGTCGCTCTTGCAAATCCAATAGCGGGAGCGATTCCCCACAAAAAAAAATCGCTCCCGTGGCAAGATTCAACGTTTTTCATGCATTATCCATCATTTGGCAATCCCTGAATCCCATCACCATTGATGAAAGGATCAGAGCAAACACAACTTACCCGTGATCAATCATTGCATTATCAATCGATATCATAAACGCAACGCATCAATCAACTTTAATTTGTTGATGTACGTATGTATGTGTACGCGGTATAGCTGCTAGAGTTCAATGGCTTAACTAGCCTTGCTTCGTATCAGCTGCATGCGCGCGTATACTAGTACATGTTGACTAGACTTACACGACTATCGTGTTACATATTGTCGCTAGTTGCGAATTGCATGGTACCTGTATGCAGGGAAGTTCATTGGTTGCATGCAGCTAGCTGCCCAATCAACGCGCTGACTACATGTACAATGCACCATTGACTAAATAACAGTAACTGGATCGAATCATCAAAAATTCAAAGTGCAAGAGTTAAAGAGTGAGTAAAACTGATTAAGAGAGCTAGTGTAAACTGAGCATTGAGAATGAGAAGTTGAGAACTACATGCTAATGGATTAATCAAATAATCATATAAACAGGTTTAACCTATTAGGTTGCTATAACTAGATTAATATCAAGTAATCAAAATTACAGTGACTTTGTACTGCTACCATAGAAGACCTGCATAGTACTATGCAGAACAGCAGAAAGTCAGAAACTACTAATTTTATTCTACAAAACTCTGCAAGTGGATCTTATACAACTTAACAAGGAAACTCAGTAATTTGCATCATATTGAAATCCATTAACTAATTTGACATGTTTGTATCAATACATTAAAATAATAACCTGTAAATTTGCATGTATCTTATTTTCCCCCTACTCATCCCACTCCCCCCAAAATTAATGGCTGATTTGTTACAAAAAAAAAAAAAAAAAAAAAGTTATTTAAAGGGAATCGAACCTGCAAAAACATGGCTCTGGAAGTATCAAAAATGGCTCCGATAATTAGAAAAATGGCTCTGGTGAAATAAAAACAAAATGAAAAATGGCTTTTGTATAATAAAAACAAAATGAAAAATGGCTCTGGAAATAAAAAAGTTTTTTTCCCTGGCGTGTGCGTGTGTGTGTGTGTGTGTGTGTGTGTGTGTGTGTGTGTGTGTGCGTGTGTGTGTGCATGTGTGTGTGCGTGTGTGTGTGCATGTGTGTGTGCGTGTGTGTGTGAGTGTGTGTGTGTTTTATTATTATTAATAATATTATTACTAATATTACTTATATGAATATCATGCATATTATCAATAATATACACACGTACAACCGTGATGACATATTATGATGCCATATGTACGCACGCATCTGTATGAACGTTGTTTGCTTATGCACAAGAAGAAGCACGCCAAGTATCCATAATAAGTAGACTTGGTGGTAAGAGCGTTTCCCAGATGAAGAAGCGGATTCAGATCCCCGAGGAGAGGGACGGGGGGAGGCAGAATCCATCCTCCAAGAAGTCTCCGGGGCCCGAGTGTGTCAAGGTACCTGGTAAGGAGCCCATTAACTATGGCCATCATATGGGGGAATGATTAATTAACACTCGCTGCTCTCGTAACCGGATATGTACTTTCGGTGTTAATTCAGCTGCTGGATCCCCCGCACGGGGTTTCTGCGGGTAGCGTCCTCCTCGCGAGCTTTGGCTTTGTAGTTAGTGGGGGTGGGTCTTGACAGGTGGAAAAGAAAGAACCTCTTTACCCACAACAGACACAAACAAGAGAAATCACAAGAGCAGTCATGTATCTCGTGGTGGAGAATATTAACTGGAGTGCGCGTCATCTTTCCTACACGGAAGATTTGGATTCTACATTTCACAAGACGAAAATGTAGTAGCACATTTAGTAAAATGTTTTAAATAACCCACTGTCGGAGAAACAAAACAAAAGAAACAGACGAACTGTATATTTCGACCACTACTGGTAGCTATTTACATTTTTTTAGTTACCATCCTGAAAGGATTAAACTAAGTATTGCTTCGGGCCTCTATTTAAGAGCATTAAGAATTTGTAGCGTTCAATTTTTAGATAAAGAATTACAAACAATAAACTTACAACTGAGCAAATTAGGTTATCCAAATTGGTTGTTGACAAAAGCTCTTAGCAAGGCAAAAATCAGCCATTATAAGAACTCTTCCCAAACAAAGAACCAGCACAATTGGGACAATAAATGTATAAAGATCCCATACAACCATTTATTGGATGAAGCTTCTAAAATGTTACAAGATAAAATTAAATTGGTCTTCAAATATCCTAATAACATTTTTCATAAAGTAGTGAACATACATCATAGACCCAAATCAGATAACAACCCTAGAGTATATAAACTACCTTGTAAAGATTGTAATGAGGTTTACTGGGGTCAAACTGGTAGGGACCTCAATACCAGAGTAAAAGAGCACAAAAACTCTGTTAGGTATGCACAAAACAACTCCGCGGTCTTCCTCCATACATCAACTAAGGATCACCGCATAGATTGGAACAAACCAGAAATAATTTATAAATCCAACTGTAGCTTTAGGAGAAAGATAGTCGAATCTTTTCTCATCAAACACTTGCCAATTTTCAACACATCAAAAGGGCAATGGTCACCTGATAGTATTACAACTTATGATGTGAATAAATTGTTACCATTCCCGAGTTCGCCCCACCTCGGACATGTGACTTGAGCCACCTCCCCTTGTTCCCACTTTGTACCTCTCTCACTGTATATATTCTTGTACATCTTACCTTGTACCTATCTGCTGAATAGGACCACAGTAGTGGTCGAAATATACAGTTCGTCTGTTTCTTTTGCTTTGTTTCTCCGACAGTGGGTTATTTAAAACATTGATTCTACATATCAAGAAATATTTTGTCAATGTATTTCTAAGTCAAATGTATGTTCATATGTTTTGTACTACTTTCTCCCTCCGCTAACTCCTTAATGACATACACTGAATTATAATTTACAATTTGATTCGTGTCCTCCTTTCAAATATACAATCAATGTGCACGTAAAAAGTCTATTTGTTGTCATTCACATTTGCAAGAATTATCTTCTTCTTAAATGCGAGTTTATTTACCTCCTCTCTGAAATTAATTCTAGCTGTGCAATCTACCAATCTCTAGTCACTACCTATATCTACTTTACTTATAAGAGTAACACAACAGCGTTAATCTCACCTCTTAATATGAAATCTATTTCCTTCAATGTCGTTACTTTTGAATTTTCCATCCATATCTACAACCCACACGCTTTTAGATGACAGTGTTCATGATTCAGTCACTTCATTAATTAAATTCATCTGTACTAGTGTACTAGAAATTACAAGTCACGAGGCAACCTAGGCCCCAGAAATCATGGAACAGGTCAAACCACTTATGGAACAAGGAACATCGTTAAACCTTCTCAAACCCACAGATAATAAGGTTCATTGTATATTATTTCAATCATAAACCTAATTTACATGTAAGAAAAGCGTTCTTCAATCACAGTGTAATGCTATTGTAACTTAACTTCACGAAAAAAGACCATCTGCACTATCACCAATATAAACAAAGTATTTTTCAAAAATCTCACAAACTGACTAAAACACTTGTTGGATAAAAACATCAGGAAGACTTTAGAAATCAGTGACCTACTATAGACCGTCTACAGACGGTCTGTCTCGTCATCTCATCTCACCATAATCATCTCATCGAGAAAATAAAATGCAATAAGCTTCTGTGGTTACCGTTTATACATTAAGAAGAGCCGTTTGACGCAGTAGATCAAACGACAATAGTAAAATATATAGAGTGCCGCGGCATTGAAGAAATGAATCTGAGAGCGGGTTAGGGCGCCAGCGTCTGGAGGTCATTCTGCTAGTCACCCTGTGACGTCAACGAGAGCCTACGGCGCCTCAACACCTTTCATACCATGACGCCTATGTCGGTGTCATGATGCGCAACTACAAAGATGCCGTCTGCGTCGCGTCGGCGTCTTGGTTATATCTATTTTGTAGTAGTAGTAGTTGCCTTACCCCCATATTCTGTCAACTGGCCTCATCATATTTTCTGTAGTTATTAATATTCAGAGTGAAAGAGAACGAGTAGTACAGCTGTAACTTTATATCTTACGCATTGTCATGCATCATCGTACATCAGGCAGTTGATATTGCCAGGGAGATGTTGACTCGTATTGAAGGGGCTAAATTCCCAAACCCGGACAACGGGCTGTCATACCAAGCCACTTCCAATGCGGATAACGGCTGAGTTCTTGAAAAAAAAAATAACATGTGACGCTCTTGGCAAAAACTGGTTTGACCTGTGGTCATATGATTTTATTCGCTTAAGACATTATTATTTACTTGCTCAACTGCAACGGTTGGTGGGAGTTGTGACAGGAGGGGGATGTCCGATGCCTGTCTCATACCACACAGACTTTTGACCCTGCTAAACCACATGCTGCTGTTCTGCTGTGCTTCATCTTGTTGGGGTGCGTGCGTGTGTGTGTGTGTGTATGCGTGTGTGTGTGTGTGTGTATTTACCTAGTTGTATTTACCTAGTTGTATTTTACAGGGAGGGGAGCTATGCTCGTGGTGTCCCGTCTTCGTATCTCATTTTATCTAAACTATTTTTACATTCATGTATTGCTTTTGTACACACTACTTTCTCATCTAAGTTGTTCCAACTGTCTATTACTCTGTGAGGAAAGCTGTTCTTTTTCACATCTCTTCTATAGCTGTCTTTCTTGATTTTCTTTCCGTGTCCTCTTGTATTTCTATCATCCCATTTTATTAGATCCTCTCTATCAATAACTTCTATGCCTTTCATGGTTCTGTAAATGGCTATCAAATCTCCTCTCTCTCTTCTTTGCTCTAGTGTCTGTAGCTCTAGTTTTGCTAGTCTCTCTTCATATGATAATTTTGAGAGTGTTGGTGCCAATATTGTAATTGCTCTTTGTATTCTTTCAAGTTTTTTATAAAAAAAAAAATCGTACTTGGTGACCACATCGTTGCTGCATATTCCAATCGTGGTCTGGTCAGAGTGATTAGTATTTTCTTCACCATTTCTTCATCTAGGTATGTAAGTGCTACTTTGATTGTTCTTATCAAATTATAAGTTTCACCAAAAATCTTATTTATTTGTTTTTCAGGTGACATATTATTCATAACAATGACTCCCAGGTCCTTCTCATTTTCAACTTTTTTATTCTTTCTTCTCACAATTTATATGATCCTGTTATTCTGTTTTTGCTTTTTCCAAATTCCATTAAACTACACTTTTTAGTATTGAACTCCATCTCCCACTTCCTACTCCATTCCCAGACTTTATTTAGATCACTCTGTAGTGATTCACAATATTCTTCCATCTTCACTTTTTTTAATAGTTTTGCATCATCTGCAAAGAAGCTCATATAACTTTCAATTTCTTCATCCATATCATTAATATATATAGCAAATATTATTGGGGCAAAAAACTGTTCCTTGTGGAACACCACTTATTACTTCATCCCAATTTGAGTCTTTGTCTCTTATCACTACTCTCATTTTTTCTTTCTTGCAAAAAGTCTTCCATCCATTTATGCAGTTTCCCCTGTATTCCTCCTTCGGTTTCTAATTTCTTAAGCAACTTATTAGGTGGTACTTTGTCAAAAGCTATTTTTAGGACTAGAAATGCACAATCAGCTCATCCATCTCTTTCTTGTATTATATCTATTAGCCTTGAATAGAAACATATTAAATTGGTGTCGCATGATCGTCCTTATCTGAATCCAAATTGTCTTGGATTTAGCACTTTTTTTCTAAATATTTTACCCATCTACTTTTGACAATTCTTTCACAAATTTTTGCTATTGTACTTGTTAGAGAGACTGCTCTATAGTTGGTAGGGTCTTCTTTATTTCCCCCTTTATATATAGGTACTATATTTCCTTTTTCCCAATCTTCTGGAACTTTTCCTTCTGTCAAGGAACTGTTTATTATGCTATGTATTTTGTCGGCCAGTTCATTCCTGCATTCTTTCAGAATCCGGTTTGCTTTTCCATCTGGTCCATGCGATTTTCTGACATCAAGATTACTCAAGTGTTTCATTATTTCATTCTTTGTTACTTCTATTTCTTTTCATAGGGGGGACTTTCTCTTTCCATTCGATCTCTTCATGTTGTATGTTCTCCCTTGTAAACACTGATTTCAAATGCTTGATCATAATTTCCGCTATTTCTATTTCCTTTGTGTATTCAACTCCTTGTCTTAATTTCTCCAAATCTTGTTTGTTTTTCAGTTTGTTGTTTACAAATTTGTCAAATAAATTTGTTTGATCTTTACATTGTTCTATGACATCTTTTCCATATTTTCTCTTTTCCTCTCTGCACGTTTGTAGATATTCGTTTCTATAACAAGTATATATTTTCCATTTTTCAGGGATTTTGTCTGTCTTGCGTTTGGTCCAAAAGTTCTCTCTTCTGTCTTTTAACTCCCTATAACTTTTGTTGTGCCAGCACTTTACATATTCTTTTTCTTGTTTTTGTCTTGGAACATACTTTTCCACTCCTTTTTTTTTTATCATTTTTTGTCAAAATATTCCATTTCTCTTCCACTGTTGTTTCTTCTTTGTATATTCCTTCCCAGTTTTCTTTTTGAAAGTCTCTTATTTTATCAACGTTTGTTTTTTCATACATCATTCTTCCTTTTCTATATTGTTCATTTCTTTTAATGTATTTTTCCTCATTTAGTTCCAGTTCAATCAATATGTGGTCACTTTTACTTATTGGTGTTTTATATTCAATCTTTTCCACTATTCTAGGTACAGATGTGATTATTAGATCTAATCTCGATGGTTCTTCTTCATTTCTATACCTAGTGTTCTCCTGTATCTACTGTGTCATCGTATGGTCAATAATCATCTCGAGTAGAACATTTCCCCATGAGCCGTCACCACCCTTTACTGTCATCTCTTCCCACCAGACTTCTTTGCCATTAAAGTCGCCCATCATAACTATTCTTCCTCCATCTTCAATTATCTTCTTTAATGTTATCCTTGTGTCTTCTAACATACTTTTATGTTCACTCTCTCCCCACGAGGCTGTTTTTGGAGGCACATAATTTATCACAAACGTTCTGCTCTTCTTATCTCTGTCTTCCACATCGATCATAATCATCTCTACTGTATTCTTTCCATATGTGACACACCTCACCTTTATATCCTTCTTAGTCAGGAACATAACTCCACCCCCTTGTTTTGTCTCTGTTTCTAATCCAATAATTATATGCATCATGTCCTACACTGTTGGGTGGTAGTGGACCTTTTAATTTCGTTTCTACAATTCCCATTATGTCCGGTTCTTTTTCCTTCAGATAATCATTCAGCTCATTCAATCCTGTTATTAATCCATCTATGTATGTGTAAGACACTCTTAGTTTTCTGCCACTTCCATTGTATTCTCTGTTTCCCTTTTGTTTTTCTCTAGTATGTCGTATTTCCTTACTTTCATATTCACTACTCTCCAATAGAATTTCTCTTTTTCTGACTCTGTTCTCTTCTCGTTTTTTTCCTTAGCTTCATGTCTTTTCGTTTTTTCCTCCTCTCTTTCCTCTTTATTCATTTCTCTTTTTATCCATACCTTTTCATATTGTTCACTTGCTGCTAGTTTCCCTGTTTTTGCTAAGATATTCTCTGCCGTCCTTTGTGACCTGAATTTAATCTTAATTGGTCTGGTCTTATCTGTACTATACTTTCCGAGTCTAAACTTCTCTTCAATTTGTTTCATGATTTCAGGTTCATCTTCCTGAACTAATTCTAGTAATCTGCTTACTTTTTCATTTTCCTCATTGATTCTTGTGCTTCTATCTGGGTTGTGTTTCTCTTCCATTCCTAATATAATTATACATTTCTTTTTATCTGCTAAGTCTCTTACTATATTCTCCTTCTGTCTCATCACTTTAATAACTGAGTCTTCAGTTTGTTCTTTCATTTGCTGTTTAATTATGTCAGTAA
>NC_134786.1:72040314-72045314 GCF_046742065.1 Oratosquilla oratoria
TTTATTCGCTTAAGACATTATTATTTACTTGCTCAACTGCAACGGTTGGTGGGAGTTGTGACAGGAGGGGGATGTCCGATGCCTGTCTCATACCACACAGACTTTTGACCCTGCTAAACCACATGCTGCTGTTCTGCTGTAAGTGCTTCATCTTGTTGGGGTGCGTGCGTGTGTGTGTGTGTGTGTGTGTGTGTGTGTGTGTGTGTGTGTGTGTGTGTGTGTGTGTGTATGTATCTACCTAGTTTACCTAGTAGCATTTTACGGGAAAGGGAGCTATGCTCACGGTGTGGCGTCTTCATATCTCATTTTATCTAGACTTTTTAAATTCTTGTATCGTTTTTGCACACACGACTTTTTCGTCTAACTTGTTTCAAATGTCTATTACTCTGTGAGGAAAGCTGTTCTTTTTCACATCTCTTCTAAAGCTGTCTTTCTTGATTTTCTTTCCGTGTCCTCTTGTATTTCTATCATCCCATTATATTAGATCCTCTATATCAATAAATTCTATGCCTTTCATGGTTCTGTAAATGGCTATCAAATCTCCTCTCTCTCTTCTTTGCTCTAGTGTCTGTAGCTCTAGTTTTGCTAGTCTCTCTTCATATGATAATTTTGAGTGTTGTTGCCAATATTGTAATTGCTCTTTGTATTCTTTCAAGTTTTTTATATATTTTTTTTTACTTGGTGACCACATCGTTGCTGCATATTCCAATCGTGGTCTTGTCAGAGTGATTAGTATTTTCTTCACCATTTCTTCATCCAGGTGTGTAAATGCCACTTTGATTGTTCTTATTAAATTATAAGTTTCACAAAAAATCTTATTTATTTGTTTCTCAGGTGACATATTATTCATAACAATGACTCCCAGGCCCTTCTCATTTTCTACTTTTTTATTCTTTCTTCTCCCAATTTATATGATCCTGTTATTCTGTTTTTGTTTTTTCCAAATTCCATTATACTACACTTTTTAGTACTGAACTCAATCTCCCACTTCCTACTCCATTCCCAGACTTTATTTAGATCACTCTGTAGTGATTCACAATATTCTTCCATCTTCACTTTTTTTTTTCAATAGTTTTGCATCATCTGCAAAGAAGTTCATATAACTTTCAATTTCTTCATCCATATCATTAATATATATAGCAAAGATTATTGGGGCAAAAAACTGTTCCTTGTGGAACACCACTTATTACTTCATCCCAATTTGAGTCTTTGTCTCTTATCACTACTCTCATTTTTCTTTCTTGCAAAAGGTCTTCCATCCATTTAAGCAGTTTGTCCTGTATTCCTCCTTCGCTTTCTAATTTCTTAAGCAACTTATTATGTGGTACTTTGTCATAAGCTTTTTTTAGGACTAGAAATGCACAATCAGCCCATTCATCTCTTTCTTGTATTATATCTATTAGCCTTGAATACAAACATATTAAATTGGTGTCGCATGATCGTCCTTATCTGAATCCAAATTGTCTTGGATTTAGCACGTTTTTTTCTTCTAAATATTTTACCCATCTACTTTTGACAATTCTTTCACAAATTTTTGCTATTGTACTTGTTAGACAGACTGCTCTATAGTTGGTAGGGTCTTCTTTATTTCCCCCTTTATATATAGGTACTATATTTCCTTTTTTTCCAATCTTCTGGAACTTTTCCTTCTTTCAAGGAACTGTTTATTATGCTATGTATTTTGTCGGCCAGTTCATTCCTGCATTCTTTCAGAATCCGGTTTGCTTTTTCATCTGGTCCATGCGATTTTCTGACATCAAGATTACTCAAGTGTTTCATTATTTCATTCTTTGTTACTTCTATTTCTTTCATAGGGGGGACTTTCTCTTTCCTTTCGATCCGCTATTTTATTTCCTTTGTGTATTCAACTCCTCCTTGTCTTAATTTCTCCAAATCTTGTTTCTTTTTCACTTTGTTGTTTACAAATCTATCAAATAAATTTGGTTGATCTTTATATTTTTCTATGACATCTTTTCCATATTTTCTCTTTTCCTCTCTGCACGCTTGTACATATTCGTTTCTATAACAAGTATATATTTTCCATTTTTCAGGTCTTTTGTCTTTCTTGCATTTGGTCCAAACTTTATCTCTTCTGTCTTTTAACTCCCTATAACTTTTGTTGTGCTAGCACTTTACATATTCTTTTTCTTGTATTTGTCTTGGAACATACTTTTCCACTCCTTTTTTTTTATCATTTTTTGTCAAAATATTCCATTTCTCTTCCACTGTTGTTTCTTCTTTGTATATTCCTTCCCAGTTTTCTTTTTGAAAGTCTCTTATTTTATCAACGTTTGTTTTTTCATACATCATTCTTCCTTTTCTACATTGTTCATTTCTTTTCATGTATTTTTCCTCATTTAGTTCCAGTTCAATCAATATGTGGTCACTTTTACTTATTGGTGTTTTATATTCAATCTTTTCCACTATTCTAGGTTCAGATGTGATTATTAGGTCTAATCTCGATGGTTCTTCTTTTCTATATTTAGTGTTCTCCTGTATCCACTGTGTCATCGTATGGTCAATGATCACCTCGAGTAGAACATTTCCCCATGAGCCGTCACCACCCTTTACTGTCATCTCTTCCCAGCAGACTTCTTTGCAATTAAAGTCGCCCATCATAACTATTCTTCCTCCATCTTCCATTATCTTCTTTAATGTTATCCTTGTGTCTTCTAACATACTTTTATGTTCACTCTCTTCCCACGAGGCTGTTTTTGGAGGCACATAATTTATCACAAACGTTCTGCTCTTCTTATCTCAGTCTTCCACTTCGATCATAATCATCTCTACTGTATTCTTTCCATATGTGACACACCTCACGTTTATATCCTTCTTAGTCAGGAACATAACTCCACCCCCTTGTTTTGTCTCTTTCTAATCCAATAATTATATGCATCATGTCCTACACCTGTGGTTCTTTTTCCTTCAGATAATCATTCAGCTCATTCAATCCTGTTATTAATCCATATATGTTTGTGTAAGACACTCTTAGTTTTCTGCCACTCCCATTGTATTCTCTGTTTCCCTTTTGTTTTTCTCTAGTATGTCGTATTTCCTTACTTTCATATTAACTACTCTCAAATAGAATTTCTCTTATTCTGAATCTGTTCTCTTCTCGTTTTTTCCTTAGCTTCATGTCTTTTCGTTTTTTCCTCCTCTCTTTATTCATTTCCCTTTTTGTCCATACCTTTTTATATTGTTCACTTGTTGCTAGTTTCCCTGTTTTTGATAAGATATTCTCTGCCGTCATTTGTGACCTGAATTTAATCTTAATTGGTCAGGTCTTATCTGTACTATACTTTCTGAGTCTAAACTTCTCTTCAATTTGTTTCATGATTTCAGGTTCATCTTCCTGAACTAATTCTAGTAATCTGCTTACTTTTTCATTTTCCTCATTAATTCTTGTGCTTCTATTTAGGTTATGTTTCTCTTCCATTCCTAATATAATTATACATTTCTTTTTATCTGCTAAGTCTCTTACTATATTCTCCTTCTGTCTCATCACTTTAATAACTGAGTATTCAGTTTGTTCTTTCATTTGCTGTTTAATTATGTCAGTAAATGCGACTTTACTGTTTTCTTGGATTTTTTCCAACCCTGTACTTCTTTTACCATGGCCTCTTTATTGTTTTATTATTCCTCTTGAATTCTTCATTCTCCTCTTTTACTTCTTTTAACTGTCTTTTTAGTTCTTCTATTTCATTAGTTAAGTTTTTGTTCACCTTCTCTAGTTCTTCCAATTTGTCAACACTGCGCAATCTTTGCTATATTACCGAACCTATTCTCCCAAGGTTCGGTCATTTGTTCAAGTTTTTCCTCTAGTCTTGCTAATCGGGAGAGGTTGGTATCCGCCCCCCCCCTCATTAAATCCCTGGAAATTATTATCACCTTCCATTGTACTGCTCTTATCTTTATTTCTAATCTTTACATTTTTGTTAATCTCTTCACCAAAATCATCGGTCCTTCTCTTGTTTACACGACGCCTGGCCTCCTGGACCAAGTCCTCCCTTTCCTCATTTCCTTCCATTTCCCTCAGTAATCCCTCCCCTTCTCCTTTTCCCTCACTTTCCCACTACACCACGAGCTTTCCCCTTCACTGTAAATACAATAAGGTACTTCCTTTGCGTTGAGATCCACGAAAATTTCACTTTTTCTTCAGAACTCCAATCTTCGCCGTCCATCCGACGAAAGTGTGTGTGTGTTTGTGCATGCGTGTGTGTGTATGTGTGTGTGTGTGTGTGTGTGCGTGTATTAACCTTGGTCTTTGGATCACGTGTTGGACTCGTGATCGACAGCTATTTCCCTCCCGGAAGAGAGCTCAGAGGTCGTATGACCGATCTATGGGTAATGTGTGCGTGTGTGTGTGTGTGTGTGTGTGTGTGTGTGTGTGTGTGTGTGTGTGTGTGTGTGTGTGCGCGCGCGCGTGTGTACGTGTATGTGCACGTGTGTGTGTCTACGTCTGTATCTGTCCTTGTGTGTGTGTGATTTACCTCGGTCTTTAGAACACGTGTTGGACTTGTGACCGATAGCTATTTCCCTCCCGGAAGAGAGCTCAAAGCTCGTATGACCGATCTATGGGTAATGACGTGACCTTACACGCACGCACACACACATCCAACTCCCCGCCCACGAGTTGGAGTAACGACTCGAAGAGCAGCGATACTAAAATTACTTAAGCCCTGGGCAGGATTCGAACCCGGACTGCCGTAGTAACAGTCAGGGACTCTACCAACCGCGCTACCGAGTCGTGTGTGTGTGTGTGTGTGTGTGTGTGTGTGTGTGTGTGTGTGTGTGTGTGTGTGTGTGTGTGTGTGTGTGTGCGTGTGAGTGTACATGCGTGTGGTTGTGTGCTTGTATGTATTTGAATATCTTATACTTTGTTACATATGACGATAAAGCCTATGAATATTATATCAAACATTTCGGGAGCCCCCGAGTACGAGTAAGAGGGAGAATTCATATTCAGTATGCGTTAGAGAGCTCGTACCTAATTCTCAATT
>NC_134786.1:72050314-72062814 GCF_046742065.1 Oratosquilla oratoria
AACCCATGTCTGGGGTGCAGGAGGGACTGTGAGGTCCCCGGGTCGTTCTTGTCGAGAATTCCGACAACGATTCCCAAACAAAATTGAAGAAGAGCTCCATCGAAAAAAAGAAAAGAAAAAGAAGAATAGGAGCATCGGCAAAGACTCTCAGGGAGAAAGAGAGAGGCCGCATCCTGCGCTGCTGAGTGAAAGCGCCTCCTGGCTCGAGCCACAGGAAAGAAGAAGTCCCTTGTGCCAATTTGGCCTCGGGAGGAGGGAGGTTCTCCCCTCGGCTGAATAAAATCGCCCGGCGGCAGACAGAAGCAACGCGCCAAATAAGAGTTCTTCACTCGTCAAACGGTCTACACCATTGGATTCTAATCTTTTTTACCAGCAACCGAAATGAGGGTTACAAAGGATTACAAAGGCGGAGCATGCCGACAGGAGACCTATTGATCCATATCTAGGTCGGATGCAAGGGTATTTCTGAGGACCGCTGGACAGTCTTGGAGGAAAAAAGAAAAACGGAAATATGATATATATTGAAAAAGGCAGAATTTCGAAACAGCAGGAAAGTCAAAATGAGCAATATATCAGTGGCGCAGTGGGATCAGTCCAATTAGCATATACTTAACACGGGTTTCTCTTCTTTGTGTTCTTCGTGTGGAATCCATCAGCAAGGGATGCAGCACTCGGGGGATTTGTTTTCCAAGAAGTGTGTGTGTGTGTGTGTGTGTGTGTGTGTGTGTGTGTGTGTGTGTGTGTGTGTGTGTGTATGTGCGTGCGTGTGTGTGTGTGTGTGTATGTGCGTGCGTGTGTGTGTGCATGCGTGTGTGTGTGTGTGTGTGTGTGTACGTGTGTGCGTATGTGTGTGTGTATGTCTGTATTCACCTTAGTCTTTAGATCACGTGTTGGACTCGTGATCGAAAAGCTATTTCCCTCTCGTAAGAGAGCTCAGAGCTCGTATGACCGATCTATCGGTAATGTGTGTGTGTGTATGTGTGTGTGCGTCTGTGTGTGTGTATGTGTGTGTGCGTCTGTGTGTGTGTGTGTGTGCGCACATGCGTGTGTGTGTGTGTGACTGTGTGTGTGTGTATGTGTACGTGTGTGCGTGTGTGTGTATGTATTCACCTTGGTCTTTGGATCACGTGTTGCACTCGTGATCGACGGCTACTTCCCTCCCGGAAGAGAGCTCAGAGCTCGTATGACCGATCTATCGGTAATGTGTGTGTGTGTGTGTGTGTGTGTGTGTGTGTGTGTGTGTGTGTGTGTGTGTGTGTGTGTGTGTGTGTGTGTGTGTGTGTGTGTGCGTGTGTGTGTGCGTGTGTGTGTGTGTGTGCGTGTGTGTTTGCGTGTGCGTCTGTGTGTGTGCGTGTGTGTGTGTGTGTGCGTGTGTGTGTGTGTGTGTGTGTGTGTGTGTGCGTCTGTGTGTGTGTGTGTGTGCGTCTGTGTGTGTGTGTGTGTGTGTGTGTGCGTGTGTGTGTGAGTGTGTGTTTTATTACTAATATTACATATATGAATATCATGCATATTATTAATATTAATATGATTAATATTGATAATATTATTAATAATATATACACACGTACAACCGTGATGACATATTATGATGCCATATGTACGCACGCATCTGTATGAACGTTGTTTGCTTATGTACAAGAAGAAGCACGCCAAGTATCCATAAGGCTGATTGCACACTGATCAAGCAAAAACGCCTTCAAACAAAATATTTTGCTTAAAGTTGTTTGAAATGGGCTTTTTACATGATATAAGTACCTATGTCTAGAGTCTATTACACACTGCTCAAACAAAAAACAAAAACAGCATCAAACAGTTTTCAACACATTCAAACAAAATAATTTTGCCAGAAATCTTTTGTATGATTCAGTGTGCCAGGACATCAAGCAAAACTGTATGATCAAGAAGCAAAATGTTTTGTATGACAACATTTTGTTTAGTCAATGTGAATCAGGTGGCAACGCGGTCAAACAGCTTCAAACAAGTTTCAACATGTTGGGAGCGCAAACACTGCTTTTTGCTTGATGAAGAAACATTCAGTTTGCATCGAGTGGATGTACCGACAAGATGGAAGTAGACGCTGAAAAACTTATAGTTTTGGTTGAAGCTAGGCCTTCAATTTATAACTATACACTGAAGGATCATCACAACAAAGACATTATCAATATGTTTTGGGACGAAATTGCAACGGAAGTTGGCTCGACCAGTAAGTACAATTTAGATAAAATACATACACAGTAGCTATCGATTTTCTATAGATAAGGACTAATGAAAACAAATTATTTTTGTTATATATTTAATTTTCCACATTATGTATTTCATTTATGTGAGCAAGCCTAGCCTGCCATTGAACAGCTCCTTCCCTTGAATTGAAATAAGTTACAAAGTTATTTCTAATATTCAGTCCAGTATTTGATTTTCCATGGTCAACATGTTAAGTTGCGTCGTTCTCATCTTCGTGTTGTAGCAATTCATCGTGAATATCTTGTAATGTTCCTTCTTTCTCTCGGACAATGTTGTGCAAAATACAACAAGCCAACGTAATAGTTGTAGCTTTTTCTGGGCTTACTAACATAACATTCTCGAGAACACGGAATTTTTTGGTCAACATACAACTATTCTTCTGGCTTTTGACAGGCGATAATTGTAGATCCTTTTCTGATTATTCAGTTGTTTCCTAGGAAATGGGCGCATCAGGTTTTTAGAAATAGGGTACGCTTCATCAGCAACACAGACAACCCGTGCTATCTACCCCACACTTTTCTCAACAGAACTGCCAAGACAACACCACATGGAACACTTTGTAATTATATTATAATGTTGTTTAATAGCAACATGCAGTAGTAAATTGTAATTACGAATTTATGTAGCGTCTACATACCTTAGAGTAACGAGCAGTCTTTCTTCAGGTGTTATGCTCCTTCGTATATTTGTATCACTTTTCCTGATGTTATGTTCTATCATATTTAGAATATGATTAAAAGAACCAATACTTAATCTAGTCAAATTTCTGAATTTTGTTTCGTCTTCTTTGAGTTCCTGTACAAAGTTTCTAAGAGAATTTTGTTCATCTCTCTTCCGGTTAATGGGGTGGACCCACATGCGTTTGTCACTTTCTTTCAAATCAGTGTTTTGCATCCACTGCCACACAAGAACAGCACAAATTTCATCGTCTTCGGTGTTCATTCTGCCACTGTTCTACCAACAATGAGTTATGATTGAAAGCTTGTGTCTTGAACTATATAGGCCATGAATGATGACAAAAGGTTTTGCGTGAACGCAAAACGTTTTGTTTGAAGACGTTTTTGCTTGATCAGTGTGCAAATGACACAGCAAAATGTTTGGCAAGCAAACAAAACATTTTGAATGACGATGTTTTTTCATTCATTCCTTTCTACACTGATACAACAAAATGTTTTTACGTTAAGCAAAATGTTTTGTTTGAAGGCGTTTTTGCTTGATCAGTGTGCAATCAGCTTAGGACATTATTATATACTTGCTCAACTGCAACGGTTGGTGGGAGTTGTGACAGGAGGGGGATGTCCGATGCCTGTCTCATACCACACAGACTTTTGACCCTGCTAAACCACATGCTGCTGTTCTGCTGTAAGTGCTTCATCTTGTTGGGGTGCGTGCGTGTGTGTGTGTGTGTGTATTTACCTAGTTGTATTTTACAGGAAGGGGAGCTATGCTCGTGGTGTCCCGTCTTCATATCTCATTTTATCTAAACTATTTTTAAATTCATGTATTGCTTTTGCACACACTACTTTCTCATCTAAGTTGTTCCAACTGTCTATTACTCTGTGAGGAAAGCTGTTCTTTTTCACATCTCTTCTATAGCTGTCTTTCTTGATTTTCTTTCCGTGTCCTCTTGTATTTCTATTATCCCATTTTATTACATCCTCTCTATCAATAACGTCTATGCCTTTCATGGTTCTGTAAAAGGCTATCAAATCTCCTCTCTCTCTTCTTTGCTCTAGTGTCTGTAGCTCTAGTTTTGCTAGTCTCTCTTCATATGATAATTTTGAGTGTTGGTGCCAATATTGTAATTGCTCTTTGTATTCTTTCAAGTTTTTTATACATTTTTTTGTACTTGGTGACCACATCGTTTTTGCATATTCCAATCGTGGTCTTGTCAGAGTGATTAGTATTTTCTTCACCATTTCTTTATCCAGGTATGTAAATGCTACTTTGATTGTTCTTATTAAATTATAAGTTTCACCAAAAATATCATTTATTTGTTTCTCATGTGACATAACAATGACTCCCAGGTCCTTCTCATTTTCAACTTTTTTATTCTTTCTTCTCACAATTTATATCATCCTGTTATTCTGTTTTTGCTTTTTCCAAATTCCATTAAACTACACTTTTCAGTATTGAACTCCATCTCCCTCTTCCTACTCCATCTCCCTCTTCCTACTCCATCTCCCTCTTCCTACTCCATTCCCAGACTTTATTTGGATCACTCTGTAGTGATTCACAATATTCTTCCATCTTCACTTTTTTTTATAGTTTTGCATCATCTGCAAAGAAGCTCATATAACTTTCAATTTCTTCATCCATATCATTAATATATATATAGCAAAGATTATTGCGGCAAAAAACTGTTCCTTGTGGAACACCACTTATTACTTCATCCCAATTTGAGTCTTTGTCTCTTATCACTACTCTCATTTTTCTTTCTTGCAAAAAGTCTTCCATCCATTTAAGCAGTTTGCCCTGTATTCCTCCTTCGGTTTCTAATTTCTTAAGCAACTTATTATGTGGTACTTTGTCAAAAGCTCTTTTTAGGACTAGAAATGCACAATCAGCCCATCCATCTCTTTCTTGTATTATATCTATTAGCCTTCAATAGAAACATATTAAATTGGTGTCGCATGATCGTCCTTATCTGAATCCAAATTGTCTTGGATCTAGCACGTTTTTTTTTTAATATTTTACCCATCTACTTTTGACAATTCTTTCACAAATTTTTGCTATTGTACTTGTTAGAGAGACTGCTCTATAGTTGGTAGGGTCTTCTTTATTTCCCCCTTTATATATAGGTACTATATTTCCTTTTTCCCAATCTTCTGGAACTTTTCCTTCTTTCAAGGAACTCTTTATTATGCTATGTATTTTGTCGGCCAGTTCATTCCTGCATTCTTTCAGAATCCGGTTTGCTTTTTCATCTGGTCCATGCGATTTTCTGACATCAAGATTACTCAAGTGTTTCATTATTTCATTCTTTGTTACTTCTATTTCTTTCATAGGGGGGACTTTCTCTTTCCATTCGATCTCTTCAGGTTGTATGTTCTCCCTTGTAAACACTGATTTATAATGCTTGATCATAATTTCCGCTATTTCTATTTCCTTTGTGTATTCAACTCCTCCTTGTCTTAATTTCTCCAAATCTTGTTTCTTTTTCAGTTTCTTCTTTACAAATCTGTAAAATAAATTGGGTTGATCTTTACATTTTTCTATGACATCTTTTCCATATTTTCTCTTTTCCTCTCTGCACGCTTGTACATATTCCTTTCTATAACAAGTATATATTTTCAATTTTTCAGGTCTTTTGTCTTTCTTGCATTTGGTCCGAACTTTATCTCTTCTGTCTTTTAACTCCCTATAACTTTTGTTGTGCCAGCACTTTACATATTCTTTTTCTTGTTTTTGTCTTGGAACATACTTTTTCACTCCTTTTTTTATCATTTTTTGTCAAAGTATTCCATTTCTCTTCCACTGTTGTTTCTTCTTTGTATATTCCTTCCCAGTTTTCTTTTTGAAAGTCTCTTATTTTATCAACGTTTGTTTTTTCATACATCATTCTTCCTTTTCTATATTGTTCATTTCTTTTCATGTATTTTTCCTCATTTAGTTCCAGTTCAATCAATATGTGGTCACTTTTACTTATTGGTTTTTTTATATTCATTCTTTTCCACTATTCTAGGTTCAGATGTGATTATTAGGTCTAATCTCGATGGTTCTTCATTTCTATACCTAGTGTTCTCCTGTATCCACTGTGTCATCGTATGGTTAATAATCATCTCGAGTACAACATTTCCCCATGAGCCGTCACCACCCTTTACTGTCATCTCTTCCCAGCAGACTTCTTTGCAATTAAAGTCGCCCATCATAACTATTCTTCCTCCATCTTCCATTATCTTTAATGTTATCCTTGTGTCTTCTAACATACTTTTATGTTCACTCTCTTCCCACGAGCCTGTTTTTGGAGGCACATAATTGATCACAAACGTTCTGCTCTTCTTATCTCTGTCTTCCACTTCGATCATAATCATCTCTACTGTATTCTTTCCATATGTGACACACCTCACGTTTATATCCTTCTTAGTCAGAAACATAACTCCACCCCCTTGTTTTGTCTCTCTTTCTAATCCAATAATTATATGCATCATGTCCTACACTGTTGGGTGGTAGTGGACCTTTTAATTTCCTTTCTACAATTCCCATTATGTCCGGTTCTTTTTCCTTCAGATAATCATTCAGCTCATTCAATCCTGTTATTAATCCATCTATCTTTGTGTAAGACACTCTTAGTTTTCTGCCACTTCCATGGTATTCTCTCTTTCCCTTTTGATTTTCTCTAGTACGTCGTATTTCCTTACTTTCATATTCACTACTCTCCAATAGAATTTCTCTTTTTCTGACCCTGTTCTCTTCTCGTTTTTTTCCTTAGCTTCATGTCTTTTCGTTTTTTCCTCCTCTCTTTCCTCTTTATTCATTTCTCTTTTTATCCATACCTTTTCATGTTGTTCAATTGCTGCTAGTTTCCCTGTTTTTGCTAAGATATTCTCTGCCGTCGTTTGTGACCTGAATTTAATATTAATGGGTCTGGTCTTATCTGTACTATACCCCCTGGGGCTAGGGGGTGTAGTATAGAATATAGCCCCCGCCACGTCGGCCGCGTGTCGTAAGAGGCGACTAATGCCGATCCCCGGGCGGGGCTCTTGTTTCCCCGCACAGGGCTTCCTCTTAGACTTCCTTTTCCACTCTTTCCTTCTCTTCCGCTTGCTGTCCCCTCCCTCCGACCTAACTTTCAACCGCCCCTCTCAGTAGCGGCGCTACACCCATCCTACGGTAATGCGTCCCTGCCAATAGGTTTGTTGGTGGCAGGGTATCATGCCACCTCGAAGGGCGCCTGCATTGCAGCACGGTAAGCCAGTGCAGTAGGATTACGATCCAAGTCCTAGCCCAGGCGTGAGGCTCCGCCTGGTGCCGTCCTCCCTATCCTCACTACAACCTGGCCCTGGCAGCCAATCATGAAAAAATCTTGTTGTGGGGTGGCCGGCCCCCCAAATCCGGCTCCAGCTGACGCAGCTGGTAAGACAGCGTCGTCTACCCCTAATAAAAGACTCCTTGGCATCGAACATGCCCCAAGGCGCCTAAACTTTTTCGAGCTCATGAAGCTAGTTACCCCTTTTGGTACTATCGAACGTATTTCTCTTCGTGTTAAGTCAAATTATAACAACTTTTATGTGCGTTTCTTATCTCCATCAGAATGCATTGCAGCCAGCGTTGCCCTCAATGGTAATAAAATCGCGGATTCGACCTTGAAATGTTCCATCCTAAAAATATCAAATATAGAAGAACAAGACGATGACTTCGTCCCTAATGATACATACCTTACACCCGAGCTCCCTGAACGTCCCCATCCCTATGCTTTAGCACCCGTGTATAACCTAGTGACTGTCGAGGAGGGCAGTAACGATGTCCTAGTATTTAATATGATCAACAAAATGATCGCCAACCCTCCACTCACTCCAGAAACCTTCACGCGCTTTGGTCGCAACACCTACCTAGTGAAGGTAAAACCCCACCAGGGATTTATGCTCCAGGGTACGTCCGGAGATTTTTATGGCAGCGGAATCATCAAGATTTCTCCATATGATGACTATAATGGCTCAAAGGGTAAGATTTTTAACTCTTCCCTTAGTAGCCTTCCAACCACTACCCTTCTTAACATGTGCCCCCAGAACGTCTTGGATGCCCACGTAGTATCCAAGTATAGCCCAGAAGAACAAAAGTTTGTCCCAACACCGCTGATAATATTAAAGTTCTCCGACTCATATCCCCCAGACGTGATCGTGATTGGGCCCCACCGCTGTACGGTTAGGTCCTACGTTCAATCGCCAAGGACATGCACCCGCTGCCTGCGGTACGGTCACTCCTCCAAGATCTGTAGTTCTCCTGCCCTCTGCCGCAACTGCGCCAAACCATCCCACGTCACTGAGGGTGAATGCTGCGATCTTGCGCCAAACTGCGCTGCTTGTAATGGCACTCACCGCACATTCTCGAGGGAGTGTGAGGAACACTCCTGGCAAAGACTGGTCTCGGAAACTGCGTACAATAACCGAACCAGCTTTCGCGGTGCGGCAGCCATCCTACGGGGGGTCAGCGCCCCACGTCTTACGCATCGGCAACGAAGGCTTCAGTAAAGGCTAACCCGTCGCTCCTTCCCTCATCATCACATCCGGATACCACATCATCCGCCGCAACCGTCCCCGCACAATCCTCTCAATCTTCACGCCAGTCGACCTCCCAACGTGTCATATCTCGCGTCACCGACAGTAATCTCATACTTGATTCTCCCCCTCCACATCTGACAAATACACCCAATCTTGGCACTCTGGATCCCGTTAATCCTTCTTCTCGACCCGTAATGTCTTCTGATAGATCACCGAAGAAGCGCCATGAAGCCAGTAAGTCACAATTGCCCCAGAACAACTCTAAGCCTAGCAAGTCATCAAAATCTTCAACTAAGGTCTATAGATCGCCCACACCATCCTTTGAAAAAAAGCCCCCCACTTCGGGACAATCGTGCTCTCAGCCCCCATTGGCGCAATGTAGCTCATATTCTTCATCATTGAGTGACTTCCCCCAGATGACATCCATTTCCACCCCGTCGTCTGTGCAGGATGGGGAGATTCCTGACACCGAAGACGTTATGATGAAGAGCCCAAGCAACTCCACAACTTCGCTCTTGGACCTTCCATCATTCCCGCAGTTACCTAAACATCACCCTGCCCTTTCCGGCAAGAAGCTTCCCCAGAAACGACCCCAGCCCGACGGCGACTCGAACGACCGCCCATCCAAGACCGCGCCCTCCAACACCTCCCTTCAGCCTCCTCCCTCAGTGTCCCCCAAATCCAATAAAAAGCTTACACAACCTCACCCTATCAAAACCACGCCAGATCCGTCGAGGAAACAACCGCCACCTAATCTCGATCCATCTTCTAAATCACCAGAACAAAGACCGAAAGAAAGAGACCAGAGAGCCAAGACCTTACCTCAAAAAACTCCTATGGGACGCGAATCTCGTAAACCCCATGATGGCCAACTTAAGCCGTCCCCCATCGGGGGGCGGCACTCTAATTAATTCTTCAAATTCTCACCACCCACGACACTCCTTCAATGGAACATCCGAGGTCTTCGTGCGAACGGGGAGTAATTGAAGTACCTCCTCCGTGAACACAACCCCGGAGTTGTCTGTCTTCAAGAAACTATGCTTCCCTCCAGTCACTATAATCTAGGTATGAACTACAGGTTCTACGGTACCGTTCCTGCAGCCGGTTCTCCAAGCAGGGGCGGTGCTGCAATAGTCGTCCACGCAAGCGTTCAACATTCAACCATCCCTTTGCGCACAACTCTCCAGGCGACCGCTGTACGGGCCATCCTTAGCAAGAGCTACACAATCTGCTCCCTATACCTGCCACCAAGCTCTAGCGTTAATGCTTCCGACATCCAAGAACTTGTCGATGCACTCCCACCCCCATTTATCATTCTTGGTGATCTGAACGCACACAGTCCTTTGTGGCATAGCTCTTCCCGTAACGAGAAGGGCCGCGCCATTGAAAAACTTTTAGAGGAGAACGAGGTCTCCCTCATTAACGATGAAAACCCGACTTATCATAACATCTTCCTCAACACTACTTCTGTCCTGGACCTCGGAATCTGCACTTCAGCGGTCCTCGTGGACTTCTCCTGGAGGGTGTGTGCGGATTTACACGGCAGCGACCACTACCCGATAGTAGTCTCTCGTGTTTCTCCTCCCCCCATCTCCCAGCCCCAAAGGTGGAAGTTGAAAGCGGCAAATTGGCCACTCTTTGGGGAGCTGTGCTCCGAACTAAGTGACTTGCGAGTGGATGACCCGATTCAAGCTTATAATCAATTCGTCTCAATTATTCTTAACGCCGCCGGCGGTTCTATACCGGTTAGCCGCCCACCGATTGGTAGACCACCTGTTCCCTGGTGGGACAACACCTGCCGGAAGCTTCGTGACACCGCTCGTTCCTGCTACCGGCGTTTCCGTCGCCTTCCGACGGAGACCAATAAGATGGTATACCAGAAAGCGGTTGCGACCAAACGAAAGTATATGAAGGAGGCGAAGCGCATATCATGGCAGAACTACGTATCGACCATTAAAACGTCGACGCCTTCGGCGTCAGTTTGGAACCGAGTGAAGAAGCTTTCCGGCAGGTACATACCATCTCCTCAACCGTCCCTCCTTATAAATAACACCGTCATCTCAGACCCGTGCGAAGTGGCCGAGGAACTCGCCACACACTTCTCCCGTATTTCCAGCTCTACTGCCCTACATCGAGAACTCCAGCTATCGGATCACGTGACGAATTCTGATGACCACGCTCCTACCAACACTGAAACTTACAATCTGCCCTTCTCCCTCCGCGAACTCAAGCATGCTATCGACCAGACGCCGAATACTAGCCCAGGCGACGACACGATTAGTGTGGACATGATTAAACACCTTCCTTCGGAGACTCTCATAACCCTCCTAGCGATACATAACAGGATTTGGTACTCTGGTCTCTTACCATTATCTTGGCGATTGTCTACGATCATCCCCATAGCCAAGCCAGGCAAGGATCACCAGATCCCTTCTAGTTACCGGCCGATCGCCCTGACGAGTGTATTATGCAAGATATTTGAGAGGATGGTCAACCTTCGACTTACCCACTACCTGGAGAGCAGAGACCACCTCACCCCTTACCAATTCGGCTTTCGTCGACACCGCTCCACCTTAGATCCTCTACTTCCGTTTTTCGACACACGTGCAGGACGCCCTAGTGCGCAACATGAATACCATCGCCGTCTTCTTCGACCTGGAGAAGGCGTACGACACGACTTGGAGAGGGGGTATCTTGATGAACCTCCTCGAGATGGGAGTAAGGGGTAGGATGTTTTCCTTCCTTCAAGCTTTCATATCAGATAGGACTCTGAAAGTGAAGATCGGTGGAGCATATTCGTCGCCCAAACCCCAGGAGCAAGGTGTCCCCCAAGGCAGCGTCATCAGCCCCACCTTGTTCTTGGTCAGCATCAATGGAATAGTCCAGGCGGTTGCTGAGGCAGACACTTCACTCCAGTGCTCACTCTTCGCTGATGACTTCCTTTTGTACTTCTCCTCCATAAACCTTTTCACAGCAATCACACGCACTCAGAGCGGTGTAAATGCTGCTACTTCCTGGGCCTCTCGCAGAGGCTGCCGATTCTCCTCATCGAAGACGGTGGCGATGCACTTTTGCAAGTCTCAACAACGACCGCGCCAGAAAGTTCCTCCACATATTATTCTGGGAGGCATTCCAATACCCTATGAGCAGTCGACTAAGTTTCTTGGGGTAATTTTTGACCAAAACCTTACGTGGAACAACCACATACTCAATCTTAGACAATCTTCCCTCTCCGCCCTCAACATCTTAAAGACGGTTTCTGGACGCGACTGGGGAGCGGACCAGCCTTCGCTCCTCAGATTATACCACGCCCTCATAAGATCACGGCTGGATTACGCGTGCCAGATCTATTCCTCGGCAAGTGCGACGTCCCTCCGCTCCCTCGATACAGTACACCACCAGGCTTTGCGACTGTGTACTGGTGCCTACCGTACCTCTCCTGTCGAATCCCTCTACGTCCTCTCTGGCGATTTGCCGCTCTCTAACCGAAGGGAGCAACTTTTACTCTCCTTTTACTTCAAGTGCAAATCGTTCAGAAAGATACCATCTTTTGACGTGGTTAATAACGTGAGACTCAGGGATACATACAACACCAAAAGATCGGCTTCAGTCCCAGCACACATACGCGCGCTCCGTCTACTTGAGGAGGGAAACGACTGCCCCCTTAAGGTGTCCGAATCCAGAAACTTTGATACCCCACCTTGGTGCAAGCCCATTCCCGAGTTCTGCCCCATGGAACAATCAAAAAGTGGACACCTGCCCTACATCGTTGCTGCCTCGTTTGAGGAGCATAAAGAATCACATGCCGACTCCATCGCGGTCTATACTGACGGATCAAAATCTCCCGCTGGTGTGGGCTGCGCAGCCGTAACATCGTCTCAAACTTTCACGGCAAAATTACCCTTCACCTCATCTGTCTTTACGGCTGAACTTTACGCAATTTTACTCGCTTTGAAGCACTTTATTCTTAATTCAGATTTTAATGATTTTACCATTTATAGCGACTCTCAATCATCAATTTTAGCACTTACTAATTTT
>NC_134786.1:72070314-72085314 GCF_046742065.1 Oratosquilla oratoria
ATAGCTGCTAGAGTTCAATGGCTTACCTAGCCTAGCCTCGTATCAGCTGCCTGCGCTCGTACACCAATACATGTTGACTAGACTTTACACGACTATCGTGCTACATAATGTCGCTAGTTGCGAATTGCATGGTACCTGTATGCAGGGAAGTTCATTGGTTGCATGCAGCTAGCTGCCCAATCAACGCGCTGACTACATGTACAATGCACCATTGACTAAATAACAGTAACTGGATCGAATCCTCAAAAATTCAAAGTGCAAGAGTTAAAGAGTGAGTAAAACTGATTAAGAGAGCTAGTGTAAACTCTGCAATGGGAATGAGAAGTTGAGAACTACATGCTAATGGATTAATCAAATAATCATATAAACAGGTTTAACCTATTAGGTTGCTATAACTACATTAATATCAAGTAATGAAAATTACATAGTGACCTTGTACTGCTACCATAGAAGACCTAAATAGTACTATGCAGAACAGCAGAAAGTCAGAAACTACTAATTTTATTCTACAAAACGCTGCAAGTGGATCTTATACAACTTAACAAGGTAAATCAGTAATTTGCGTCATATTGATATCCATTAACTAATTTGACATGTTTGTATCAATACATTAAAATAATAACCTGTAAATTTGCATGTATCTTATTTTTCCCCCACTCATCCCACTCCCCCCAAAATTAATGGCTGATTTGTTAAGAAAAAAAAAAATTATTTGATGGGAATCGAACCTGCAAAAACATGGCTCTGGAAGTATCAAAAATGGCTCCGATTATTAGAAAAATGGCTCTGGTGAAATAAAAACAAAATGAAAAATGGCTTTGGTGTAATAACACAAAATGAAAAATGGCTCTGGTAATAAAAAAAAAAAAAATCCCTGGCGTGTGCGTGTGTGTGTGTGTGTGTGTGCGCGCGCGCGTGTGTGTCTGTGTTGTTTTATTATTATTACTAATATCATTACTAATATTACTTATATGAATATCATGCATATTATTAATAATATTATTAATAATATAATTAATATTGATAATATTATTAATAATATATACACACGTACAACCGTGATGACATATTATGATGCCATATGTACGCACGCATCTGTATGAACGTTGTTTGCTTATGTACAAGAAGAAGCACGCCAAGTATCCATAATAAGTAGACTTGGTGGTAAGAGCGTTTCCCAAATGAAGATGCGGATTGATTCAGATCCCCGAGGAGAGGGACGGGGGGCAGAGTGAGGCAGAATTCATCCTCCAAGAAGTGTCCGGGGCCCGAGTGTGTGTCAAGGTACCTGGTAAGGAACCCATTAACTACATGGTAAGGAGCCCATTAACTACCTGGTAAGGAGCCCATTAACTACCTGGTAAGGAGCCCATTAACTACTTGGTAAGGAGCCCATTAACTACCTGGTAAGGAGCCCATTAACTACCAGGTAAGGAGCCCATTAACTACCTGGTAAGGAGCCCATTAACTACCTGGAAAGCAGCCCATTATTAACTATGGCCATCGTATCAATATGGGGGAATGATTAATTAGCACTCGCTGCTCTCGTAACCGGATATGTACTTTCGGTGTTAATTAAGCTGCTGGATCCCCCTCACGGGATTCCTGCGGGTAGCGTCCTCCTCGCGAGCTTTGGCTTTGTAGTTAGTGGGGGTGGGTCTTGATAGGTGCAAAAGAAAGAACCTCTTTACCCACAAAAGACACAAACAAGAGAAATCACAAGAGCAGTCATGTACCTCGTGGTGGAGAATATTAACTGGAGAGCCCGTCATCTTTCCTACACGGAAGATTTCGATTCTACATATCAAGAAATATTTTGTAAATGTATTTTTAAGTCAAATATTTGTTCATATGTTTTGAACTACTTTCTCCCTCCGCTAACTCCTTAATGACATACACTGACTTATAATTTATAATTTGATTCGTGTCCTCCTTTCAAAGATACAATCAATGTGCACGTAAAATTTTTATTTGTTGTCATTCACATTTGCAAGGATTATCTTCTTCTTAAATGCGAGTTTATTTACCTCCTCTCTGAAATTAACTCTAGCTGTGCAATCTACCAATCTCTAGTCACTACCTATATCTACTTTACTTATAAGAGTAACACAACAGCGTTAATCTCACCTCTTAATATGAAATCTATTTCCTTCAATGTCGTTACTTTTGAATTTTCCATCCATATCTACAGCCCACACGCTTTTAGATGACGGTGTTCATGATTCAGTCAATTCATTAAGTAAATTCATCTGTACTAGTGTACCAGAAATTACAAGTCACGAGGCAACCAACGCTCCAGAAATCATGGATCAGGTAATATCACTTATGGAACAAGAAATATCGTTAAACCTTCTGAAACCCACAGATAATGAGGTTCATTGTATATTATTTCAATTATAAACCTAATGTACATGTAAGAAAAGCGTTCTTCAATCAAAGTGTAATGCTATTGTAACTTTACTTCATTAAAAAAGAACCAGACCATCTGCACTATCACCAATATAAACAAAGTATTTTTCAAAAATCTCACAAACTGACTAAAAAATTTGTTGAATAAAAACATCAGGAAGACTTTAGAAATCAGTGACCCACTATGGACCGTCTACAGACAGTCTGTCTCGTCATTTCATCTCATCAAGAAAATAAAATGCAATAAGCTTCTGTGGTTACCGTTTATACATTAAGAAGAGCCGTTGGACGCAGTGGATCAAACGACAATGGTAAAATATATAGAGTGACGCGGCATTGAAGAAATGAATCTGAGAGCGGGTTAGGGCGCCAGCGTCTGGAGGTCATTCTGCTAGTCACCCTGTGACGTCAACGAGAGCCTACGGTGCCTCAACACCTTTCATACCATGACGCCTATGTCGGTGTCATTATGCGCAACTACAAAGATGCCGTCTGCGTCGCGTCGGCGTCTTGGTTATATCTATTTTGTAGTAGTAGTAGTTGCCTTACCCCCATATTCTGTCAACTGGCCTCATCATATTTTCTGTACTTATTAATATTCAGAGTGGAACAGAACGAGTAGTACAGCTGTAACTTTTCCCTCACTTTCCCACTACACCACGAGCTTTCCCCTTCACTGTAAATACAATAAGGTACTTCCTTTGCGTTGAGATCCACGAAAATTTCACTTTTTCTTCAGAACTCCAATCTTCGCCGTCCATCCGACGAAAGTGTGTGTGTGTGTGTGTGTGTGTGTGTGTGTGTGTGTGTGTGTATGTGTGTGTGCGTGTATTAACCTTGGTCTTTGGATCACGTGTTGGACTCGTGATCGACAGCTATTTCCCTCCCGGAAGAGAGCTCAGAGGTCGTATGACCGATCTATGGGTAATGTGTGTGTGTGTGTGTGTGTGTGTGTGTGTGTGTGTGTGTGTGTGTGTGTATGTGTGTATGTGTGTGTGTACGTGTGTGTGTGTACGTGTGTGTGTGCACGTGTGTGTGCGCGCGTGTGTGTGTACGTGTATGTGCACGTGTGTGTGTGTGTACGTCTGTGTCTGTCCTTGTGTATGTGTGATTTACCTCGGTCTTTGGAACACGTGTTGGACTTGTGCCCGATAGCTATTTCCCTCCCGGAAGAGAGCTCAAAACTCGTATGACCAATCTATGGGTAATGCCGTGACCTTACACGCACACACACACACACACAACCAACTCCCCGCCCACGAAAGTTGGAGTAACGATTCGAAGCGCAGCGATTTTAAAATTACTTAAGCCCTGGGCAGGATTCGAACCCGGACCGCCGTAGTGACAGTCAGGGACTCTACCAACCGCGCTACCGAGTCGTGTGTGTGTGTGTGTGTGTGTGTGTGTGTGTGTGTGTGTGTGTGTGTGTGTGTGTGTGTGTGTGTGTGTGTGTGTGTGTGCGTGAGTGTGCATGCGTGTGGTTGTGTGCTTGTACGTATTTGAATATCTTATACTTTGTTACATATGACGATAAAGCCTACGAATATTACATCAAACATTTCGGGAGCCCCCGAGTAGGAGTAAGAGGGAGAATTCATATTCAGTACGCGTTAGAGAGCTCGTACCTAATTCTCAATTAAATCCTTTAGCGTTAAAATATGCAATCCTCAATAAGGAGGATATCAACCCCACATGTATGTATGTATGTATGTATGTATGTATGTATGTATGTATGTATGTATGTATGTATGTATGTATGTATGTACGTAAGCATACATATGTCGTATATGAATGTATATGATGGTAGGGGTTCGAGAAATGCATTTTCCTTCTTTCCGTTTGGTCGGCACAATTTTGCAAATCTGTCGCGTCCGCCTTCGAAGACGGGGAGCCTCACGTCTGGCAAAGGGCGACTCGAAGTTTGTTCGGGAGAATTTTTCAAGAGGACACACAGCATTCAAAAATGAGAATCACATACACTTTCGTATGCCAAATGGAGACCGAATATTTGGCCAGCAGAACTTTCCAAGAGGCGCAATCAGAAAGGCAAATCACCTACACATTAAGGATTAAAAATGTCCGTACTTGGTGGTTAGTTCAAGAGCAGCCAGCCTCGTTCCAGGAAAACCAAAGAAAGAGGAAGAGGAGCTTGGCTTTCGACGGAGAAGACAACGAGGGCTCCACAGCGAAAAGACGACGCGTGGAAAGCCCGACCTCCGTCAGCAGCCAAACCCGTTGTACCTGCTGCGAACCCATGTCTGGGGTGGAGGAGGGACTGTGAGGTCCCCGGGTCGTTCTTGTCGAGAATTCCGACAACGATTCCCAACCAAAATTGAACAAGAGCTCCATCGAAAAAAGAAAGAAAAAGAAGAATAGGAGCATCGGCAAAGACTCTCAGGGAGAAAGACAGAGTCCGCATCCTGCGCTGCTGAGTGGAAGCGCCTCCTGGCTTGAGCCACAGGAAAGAAGAAGTCCCTTGTGCCAATTTGGCCTCGGGAGGAGGGAGGTTCTCCCCTCGGCTGAATAAAATCGCCCGGCGCCAGACAGAAGCAACGCGACAAATACCACTTCATCACTCGTCAAACTGTCTACACCAGTGGTTTCCGATCTTTTCTTTTTACCAGCAACCGAAATGAGGGTTGCAAGGGTATTTCTGAGGACCGCTAGACAGTCTTGGAGGAAAAAAAGAAAAACAGAAATATGATCTATATTGAAAAAGGCAGAATTTCCAGACAGCAGGAAAGTAAAAATGAGCAATATTTCAGTGGCGCAGTAGCATCATTCCAATTAGCATATAACACGGGTTTCTCTTCTTTGTGTTCTTCGTGTGGAATCCATCAGCAAGGGATGCAGCACTCGGGGGATTTGTTTTCCAAGAAGTGTGTGTGTGTGTGTGTATGTGCGTGCGTGTGTTTATTCACTTGGTCTTTGGATCACGTGTTGGACTCGTGATCGACAGCTATTTCCCCTCCTAGAAGAGAGCTCAGATCTCATAGGTCCGATCTATGGGTAATGCTATGACCTTGCACACACACACACACCACCAACTCCCCGCCCACGAGAGTCAGAGTAACGACCCGAGGCACAACGATACCGAAATAATTTCGGCGCAGGGCAGGATTCGAACTGGCTACTGGGAGTACTACTTCCTAGTTCAGCGCTCTACCAACTGTGTGTGTGTGTGTGTGTGTGTGTGTGTGTGTGTGTGTGTGTGTGTATGTGCGTGCGTGTGTGCATGCGTGTGTGTGCATGCGTGGTGCGTGTGTGCATGCGTGGTGTGTGTGTGTGTGTGTGTGTGTGTGTGTGTGTGTGTGTGTGTGTGTGTACATGTGCGCGTTTGTGTGTGTGTATGTGTGTATTCACCTTGATCTTTAGATCACGTGTTGGACTCGTGATCGACAGCTATTTCCCTCTCGTAAGAGAGCTCAGAGCTCGTATGACCGATCTATCGGTAATGTGTGTGTGTGTGTGTGTGTGTGTGTGTGTGTGTGTGTGTGTGTGTACGTCTGTGCGTGTGTGTGTATATGTGTATGTATTCACCTTGGTCTTTGGATCTCGTATTGCACTCGTGATCGACAGCTACTTCCCTCCCGGAAGAGAGCTCAGAGCTCGTATGACCGATCTATCGGTAATGTGTGTGTGTGTGTGTGTGTGTGTGTGTGTGTGTGTGTGTGTGTGTGTGTGTGTATGTGTGTGTATGTGTGTGTGTATGTGTGTGTGTATGTGTGTGTGTATGTGCGCGTGTGTGTTCGTGTGTGTTTGCGTGTGTGTGTGTGCGTTTGCGTGTGTGTGCGTGTGTGTGTGTGTGCGTGTGTGTGCGTGTGTGTGTGCGTGTGTGTGCGTGTGTGTGTGTGTGTGTGTATGCGTGTGTGCGTGTGTGTGCGTGTGTTTTTTTATTATTATTACTAATATTATTACTAATATTACTTATATGAATATCAGTTTCAGTTGAGGCAGTCCGTCGTTGACGACGAAGACGTCCTCTCTCTCTTGAAAGTTTATAAAGTAAAACATTGGTAAGATCCTTATCGATGTCACTGATGTATGCCCCGATGGCTCCTCAAGCCAAACTCTGAGGCGCAGCGCTTTCCACATGTTGGACATGGGATACCGTCCCCAGGGGGAAGAGGATTTTGGGCCTGGTACTCATGCCTGCGGGTTCGCTGGAGGTTTCTGGTAGCTGTGCGTTTTTCCTCGAAAGTTTCAGCTGCTTGCTTGATGGTTAAGCGCCAGGTACATCGGTCCGAGGCAAGGGTTTCCAGTTGGTTTGGTTCTATACCGCATTTTTTAAGGTTTCGTTTCAGCTGGTCTTTGAACCTCTTCTTCTGTCCACCAATCGCACGGGTCCCATCTCTCAGTTCACCATAGAGAACCTGTCGAGGGAGACGGTTTTCTGGCATTCGTATGACATGTCCAACCCAGCGCAACTGGCGGGTTTGAAGAATGTCGACGTGTGGTACACGGTTACGCCAAGTGATGCCTAAAATGCACTGTAGACAGCGGATGTGGAAGGCCTCCAGTCTGCGGACTTGTTTACTGTAAAGCGTCCAGGACTCACTGCCGTACAGTAGAATGGGAAGACAGATGGCAACATACACTTTGACTTTGGTTTTAACAGTCAGGTCTCGGTTTGTATATACCCTCTCCCTGAGCTTGCCGAAGCTTACTGTGGCCTGGCGAATGCCATTCTGAATCTCTGGTTCAAGCTCGCAGGTAAAAGAGAGAGAGCTACCAAGGTACCTGAAGACATCCGCGTTTTTTAGTTCTTCTCCTTCCACCGTAAACCTGGAGAGTATGTTGGGGTTACGCCGTTGGGGTTCGAATAGGTACTGAAGTACCTCAGTCTTGTCCGCATTGACCAGCATACCTCCTGCTCGGTATGCATCATTGGTGGCTGTAATATTTCTCTGGAGTGCTTGCTGTGTTGGGGCTGGGTATGCTGCATCATCAGCATACTGAAGATCGAATATGTAGGTTGTGCGGACTTTGGTTTTAGATTTCAGCCGCTGAAGATTGAATAGGCTTCCGTCTAATCTGTAGTTTATGGCAATGCCGTCTTCAGCTCGGGTGTTATAGCGTGCTAGGAGGGTAATGGCAGAAAGGTACAAGTTGAATATGGTGGGTGCAAGGACGCAGCCTTGTTTAACACCAATCGATACCTCAAAAGGGTCCGATAGCAGGCCCCCTGCACATACTCTTGCGGACATACCTTGATGGAATGCTCTAATGATGGCCATAAACTTAGGTGGGCATCCGCACTTTGTCATGATCTTCCAGAGCATCTCTCGGTTCACGGTGTCAAACGCTTTTGCCAGATCAACAAAGGCAAAGTAGAGGTCCTGTCTCTGTTCTTGTGCTTTTTCCAGTAGTTGTCTGGCGACAAAAATCATGTCGGAGGTGCATCTTTCCTTTCTGAATCTGCATTGTGTCTCAGGCAGGACCAACTCTGAAATGAAGCCAAGGAGTCAGGTCAACAGGACATGTGTTATAACTTTTCCTGCAGTATCTAAGAGAGAGATTGCATAGTAGTTAGCTCACTCTACTATGTTGCCCTTCTATTTGCATAGCATTACCATGATTGGATCTTTGAGTTACTGGTAAATAATTGGCTTCCCAAAATACCTTAGTCCACTTGTAGTCAATGGGTCACAACATTGCCCCCAAACATGAATATTTTAATTGGTATATCATAAGGTCCTGCAGCATTGTTATTTTTCAAGCTTTTGCAGGCTGCTTGGACTTCGGTAAAGGTGGGTGCAGCATCTAGGTGGTCAAGAAGTGGTAGACATGGAAGGCGGTCAGCAAATTGTGCATATTATTAATAATACTATTAATAATATGATTAATATTGATAATATTATTAATGATATATACACACGTACAACCGTGATGACATATTATGATGCTATATGTACGCACGCATCTGTATGAACGTTGTTTGCTTATGTACAAGAAGCACGCCAAGTATCCATAATAAGTAGACTTGGTGGTAAGAGCGTTTCCCAAATGAAGATGCGGATTGATTCAGATCCCCGAGGAGAGGGACGGACGGGGGGAGGCAGAGTGAGGCAGAATCCATCCTCCAAGAAGTCTCCGGGGCCCGAGTGTGTGTCAAGGTACCTGGTAAGGAGCCCATTAACTACCTGGTAAGGAGCCCATTAACTACCTGGTAAGGAGCCCATTAACTACCTGGTAAGGAGCCCATTATTAACTATGGCCATCGTATCAATATGGGGGAATGATTAATTAACACTCGCTGCTCTCGTAACCGGATATGTACTTTCGGTGTTAATTCAGCTGCTGGATCCCCCGCACGGGATTCCTGCGTGTAGCGTCCTCCTCGCGAGCTTTGGCTTTGCAGTTAGTGGGGGTGGGTCTTGATAGGTGGAGAAAGAACCTCTTTACCCACAACAGACACAAACAAAAGAAATCACAAGAGCAGTCATGTATCTTGTGGTGGAGAATGTTAACTTGAGTGCGCGTCATCTTTCCTACACGGAAGATTTGGATTCTACATATCAAGAAATATTTTGTAAATGTATTTTTAAGTCAAATGTATGTTCATATGTTTTGTACTACTTTCTCCCTCCGCTAACTCCTTAATGACATACACTGAATTATAATTTATAATTTGATTCGTGTCCTCCTTTCAAATATACAATCAATGTGCACGTAAAAATTTGATTTGTTGTCATTCACATTTGCCAGGATTATCTTCTTCTGAAATGCGACTTTATTTACCTCCTCTCTGAAATTAATTCTAGCTGTGCAATCTACCAATCTCTAGTCACTACCTATATCTACTTTACTTATAACAATAACAGAACATCGTTAATCTCACCTCTTCGTATGAAATCTATTTCGTTCAATGTCGTTACTTTTGAATTTTCCATCCATATCTACAACCCACACGCTTTTAGATGACAGTGTTTATGATTCAGTCACTTCATTAATTAAATTCATCTGTACTAGTGTACTAGAAATTACAAGTGACGAGGCAACCTAGGCCCCAGAAATCATGGAACAGGTAAAACCACTTATGGAACAAGGAACATCGTTAAACCTTCTGAAACCCACAGATAATGAGGTTCATTGTATATTATTTCAATTATAAACCTAATGTACACGTAAGAAAAGCGTTCCTGAATCACAGTGTAATGCTATTGTAACTTCATTAAAAAAGAACCAGACCATCTGCACTATCACCAATATAAACAAAGTATTAAAAAAAAATCTCACAAATTGACTAAACAATTTGTTGGATAAAAACATCAGGAAGACTTTAGAAATCAGTGACCCACTATAGACCGTCTACAGACGGTCTGTCTCGTCATCTCATCTCATCAAGAAAATAAAATGCAATAAGCTTCTGTGGTTACCGTTTATACATTAAAAAGAGCCGTTTGACGCAGTGGATCAAACGACAATAGTAAAATATATAGAGTGCCGCGGCATTGAAGAAATGAATCTGAGAGCGGGTTAGGGCGCCAGCGTCTGGAGGTCATTCTGCTAGTCACCCTGTGACGTCAACGAGAGCCTACGGCGCCTCAACACCTTTCATACCATGACGCCTATGTCGGTGTCATGATGCGCAACTACAAAGATGCCGTCTGCGTCGCGTCGGCGTCTTGGTTATATCTATTTTGTGGTAGTAGTTGCCTTACCCCCATATTCTGTGAACTGGCCTGATCATATCTTCTGTAGTTGTTAATATTCAGAGTGAAAGAGAACGAGTAGTACAGCTGTAACTTTATATCTTACGCATTGTCATGCATCATCGTACATCAGGCAGTTGATATTGCCAGGGAGATGTTGACTCGTATTGAAGGGGCTAAATTCCCAAACCCGGACGACGGGCTGTCATACCAAGCCACTTCAAATGCGGATAACGGCTGAGTTGTTGGGAAAAAAAAAAAAAAAAAAAAAAATTGTGACGCTCTTGGCAAAAGCTGGTTTGACCTGTGGTCATATGATTTTATTCGCTTAAGACATTATTATTTACTTGCTCAACTGCAACGGTTGGTGGGAGTTGTGACAGGAGGGGGATGTCCGATGCCTGTATCATACCACACAGACTTTTGACCCTGCTAAACCACATGCTGCTGTTCTGCTGCAGGTGCTTCATCTTGTTGGGGTGGGTGCGTGTGTGTGTGTGTGTGTGTGTGTGTGTGTGTGTGTGTGTGTGTGTGTGTGTGTGTGTGTGTGTGTGTGTGTGTGTGTATTTACCTAGTTGTATTTACCTAGTTGTATTTTACGGGAAGGGGAGCTATGCTCGTGGTGTCCCGTCTTCATATCTCATTTTATCTAAACTATTTTTAAATTCATGTATTGCTTTTGCACACACTACTTTCTCATCTAAGTTGTTCCAACTGTCTATTACTCTGTGAGGAAAGCTGTTCTTTTTCACATCTCTTCTATAGCTGTCTTTCTTGATTTTCTTTCCGTGTCCTCTTGTATTTCTATTATCCCATTTTATTAGATCCTCTCTATCAATAACTTCTATGCCTTTCATGGTTCTGTAAATGGCTATCAAATCTCCTCTCTCTCTTCTTTGCTCTAGTGTCTGTAGCTCTAGTTTTGCTAGTCTCTCTTCATATGATAATTTTGAGAGTGCTGATGCCAATATTGTCATTGCTCTTTGTATTCTTTCAAGTTTTTTATACATTTATTTGTACTTGGTGACCACATCGTTTTTACATATTCCAATCGTGGTCTTGTCAGAGTGATTAGTATTTTCTTCACCATTTCTTTATCCAGGTATGTAAATGCTACTTTGATTGTTCTTATTAAATTATAAGTTTCACCAAAAATCTTATTTATTTGTTTCTCAGGTGACATATTATTCATAACAATGACTCCCAGGTCCTTCTCATTTTCAACTTTTTTATTCTTTCTTCTCACAATTTATATGATCCTGTTATTCTGTTTTTGCTTTTTCCAAATTCCATTAAACTACACTTTTCAGTATTGAACTCCATCTCCCACTTCCTACTCCATTCCCAGACTTTATTTAGATCACTCTGTAGTGATTCACAATATTCTTCCATCTTCACTTTTTTTTTTAATAGTTTTGCATCATCTGCAAAGAAGCTCATATAACTTTCAATTTCTTCATCCATATCATTAATATATATAGCAAAGATTATTGGGGCAAAAAACTGTTCCTTGTGGAACACCACTTATTACTTCATCCCAATTTGAGTCTTTGTCTCTTATCACTACTCTCATTTTTCTTTCTTGCAAAAAGTCTTCCATCCACTTAAGCAGTTTACCCTGTATTTCTCCTTCGGTTTCTAATTTCTTAAGCAACTTATTATGTGGTACTTTGTCAAAAGCTTTTTTTAGGACTAGAAATGCACAATCAGCCCATCCATCTCTTCCTTGTATTATATCTATTAGCCTTGAATAGAAACATATTAAATTGCTGTCGCATGATCATCCTTATCTGAATCCAAATTGTCTTGGATTTGGCACGTTTTTTTCTAAATATTTTACCCATCTACTTTTGACAATTCTTTCACAAATTTTTGCTATTGTACTTGTTAGAGAGACTGCTCTATAGTTGGTAGGGTCTTCTTTATTTCCCCCTTTATATATAGGTACTATATTTCCTTTTTTCCAATCTTCTGGAACTTTTCCTTCTTTCAAGGAACTGTTTATTATACTATGTATTTTGTCGGCCAGTTCATTCCTGCATTCTTTCAGAATCCAGTTTGCTTTTTCATCTCGTCCATGCGATTTTCTGACATCAAGATTACTCAAGTGTTTCATTATTTCATTCTTTGTTACTTCTATTTCTTTCATAAGGGGGACTTTCTCTTTCCATTCGATCTCTTCAGGTTGTATGTTCTCCCTTGTAAACACTGATTTCAAATGCTTGATCATAATTTCCGCTATTTCTATTTCCTGTCTGTATTCAACTCCTCCTTGTCTTTAATTTATCCAAATCTTGTTTGTTTTTCAGTTTGTTGTTTACAAATCTGTAAAATGAATTTGGTTGATCTTTACATTTTTCTATGACATCTTTTCCATATTTTCTCTTTTCCTCTCTGCACGCTTGTACATATTCGTTTCTATAACAAGTATATATTTTCCATTTTTCAGGTCTTTTGTCTTTCTTGCATTTGGTCCAAACTTTATCTCTTCTGTCTTTTAACTCCCTATAACTTTTGTTGTGCCAGCACTTTACATATTCTTTTTCTTGTTTTTGTGTTGGAATATACTTTTCCACTCCTTTTTTTTTATCATTTTTTGTCAAAATATTCCATTTCTCTTCCACTGTTGTTTCTTCTTTGTATATTCCTTCCCAGTTTTCTTTTTGAAAGTCTCTTATTTTATCAACGTTTGTTTTTTCATACATCATTCTTCCTTTTCTACATTGTTCATTTCTTTTCATGTATTTTTCCTCATTTAGTTCCAGTTCAATCAATATGTGGTCACTTTTACTTATTGGTGTTTTATATTCAATCTTTTCCACTATTCTAGGTTCAGATGTGATTATTAGGTCTAATCTCGATGGTTCTTCTTCATTTCTATACCTAGTGTTCTCCTGTATCCACTGTGTCATCGTATGGTCAATAATCATCTCGAGTAGAACATTTCCCCATGAGCCGTCACCACCCTTTACTGTCATCTCTTCCCAGCAGACTTCTTTGCAATTAAAGTCGCCCATCATAACTATTCTTCCTCCATCTTCCATTATCTTCTTTAATGTTATCCTTGTGTCTTCTAACATACTTTTATGTTCACTCTCTTCCCACGAGGCTGTTTTTGGAGGCACATAATTTATCACAAACGTTTTGCTCTTCTTATCTCAGTCTTCCACTTCGATCATAATCATCTCTACTGTATTCTTTCCATATGTGACACACCTCACGTTTATATCCTTCTTAGTCAGGAACATAACTCCACCCCCTTCTTTTGTCTCTGTTTCTAATCCAATAATTATATGCATCATGTCCTACACTGTTGGGTGGTAGTGGACCTTTTAATTTCGTTTCTACAATTCCCATTATGTCCGGTTCTTTTTCCTTCAGATAATCATTCAGCTCATTCAATCCTGTTATTAATCCATCTATATTTGTGTAAGACACTCTTAGT
Organism: Oratosquilla oratoria; assembly: GCF_046742065.1. NCBI lineage: Eukaryota > Metazoa > Arthropoda > Malacostraca > Stomatopoda > Squillidae > Oratosquilla > Oratosquilla oratoria. The sequence continues at coordinate 72,083,824 of NC_134786.1, forward strand.
TTTCTGCCACTTCCATTGTATTCTCTCTTTCCCTTTTGTTTTTCTCTAGTATGTCGTATTTCCTTACTTTCATATTCACTACTCTCCAATAGAATTTCTCTTTTTCTGACCCTCTTCTCTTCTCGTTTTTTTTCCTTAGCTTCATGTCTTTTCGTTTTTTCCTCCTCTCTTCCCTCTTTATTCATTTCTCTTTTTATCCATACCTTTTCATATTGTTCACTTGCTGCTAGTTTCCCTGTTTTTGCTAAGATATTCTCTGCCGTCCTTTGTGACCTGAATTTAATCTTAATTGGTCTGGTCTTATCTGTACTATACTTTCCGAGTCTAAACTTCTCTTCAATTTCTTTCATGATTTCAGGTTCATCTTCCTGAACTTATGCTAGTAATCTGCTTACTTTTTCATTTTCCTCATTGATTCTTGTGCTTCTATCTGGGTTGTGTTTCTCTTCCATTCCTAATATAATTATACATTTCTTTTTATCTGCTAAGTCTCTTACTATATTCTCCTTCTGTCTCATCATTTAATAACTGAGTCTTCAGTTTGTTCTTTCATTTGCTGTTTAATTATGTCAGTAAATGCAAATTAACTGTTGTCTTGGATTTTTTCCAACCCTGTCCTTCTTTTGCTATGGCCTCTTTGTTGTCTTTATAATTCCTCTTTAATTCTTCATTCTCCTCTTTTACTTCTTTTAACTGTCTTTTTAATTCTTGTATATCATTAGTTAAGTTTTTGTTCACCTTCTCTAGTTCTTCCAATTTTTCAACTCTCTGCGCAATCTATGCTATATTACCGAACCTATTCTTCCAATGTTCGGTCATTTCTTCAAGTTTTTCCTCTAGTCTTGCTAATCGGGAGAGGTTGGTATCCGCCCCCCCCCCTCATTAAATCCCTGGAAATTATTATCCTCACCTTCCATTGTGCTGCTCTTATCTATATTTCTAATCTTTACATTTTTCTTAATCTCTTCACCAAAATCATCGGTCCTTCTCTTGTTTATATGACGCCTGGCCTCCTGGACCAAGTCCTCCCTTTCCTCATTTCCTTCCATTTCCCTCAGTAATCCCTCACTTTTCCACTACACCACGAGCTTTTCCCTTCACTGTAAATACAATAAGAAACTTCCTTTGCGTTGAGATCCAGGAAAATTTCACTTTTTCTTCAGAACTCCAATCTTCGCCGTCCATCCGACGAAAGTGTGTGTGTGTGTGTGTGTGTGTGTGTGTTTGTGCATGCGTGTGTGTGTATGTGTGTGTGTGTGTGTGCGTATATTAACCTTGGTCTTTGGATCACGTGTTGGACTCGTGATCGACAGCTATTTCCCTCCCGGAAGAGAGCTCAGAGGTCGTATGACCGATCTATGGGTAATATGTGTGTGTGTGTGTGTGTGTGTGTGTGTGTGTGGTGTGTGTGTGTGTGTGTGAATGTACGTGTGTGTGTGCACGTGTGTGTGCGCACGTGTGTGTACGTGTATGTGCACGTGTGTGTGTGTA
>NC_134786.1:72090314-72095314 GCF_046742065.1 Oratosquilla oratoria
GTTCAACTTATACATGGATGGGGTGGTGCGAGAGGTAAATGCAAGGGTAGTGGGTCAGGGATTGGAGATGGTTAAAGAAAATGGAGAAAAGTGGGAGGTGAGCCAGCTGTTATTTGCGGACGGCATTGCGCTTGTGGCAGGATCGGAGGAGGGATTGAGGAAGTATTTAGAATCAAGAGAAGAATTGATAGGACATTTAGACGACATAAGGAAAATTAGCTTGCAGATCTATGAAGATAATTATAGTAATACTCTTTGTATCAATGTTGACAACACTGAAGAGTATATGGAAAACTTTGATTGTATTCTTGATGAGTTGAATATTAATCTTGATGTATTTTACAGATAGTATTGACCATTTGTATGTATTTGGGATGGGAGACCTAAAACAACTGGAACTTGGTGTCAAGCAGTTACATGGAAACCTAAAACCTAGGATCTGCTGTGGTCAGACTTGGAACCTTAAGGACCTCTCATCTGCGTACACACATGAGTATTGTGACCATTTTAAAGTATTAAGACTGTCTTTGAAAATGAAGAGTGTTGAAAATAAATATGAAGATTGAACAAGAAGAGACACTCAAACTCTAGATTAGTGTGTTGGCAAATTAATTGCTTTTATCTTAGAGAAGATGATAAAACATTGAAAGTTAGTGCTCATAGTGAATTTTCTAATCAATTACATCCTTTCTGTAGACAATCTAAGAGAAAGCATGATATCTTTTGTGTTCCGAGAAGCTTCACATGAATTCACTGGTTAGGAATGTGTCTGTTATGAACACTTGTCATTACCTACGAATTTTGGTAGACCAAATCCCTCATTGTAACATACAAGGATCTCATTACTTGTTTTTCCCTAACAAGACAAAGGTTTCAATCAATTGTCCCGGGTTGAGTCCTAAATTGGATTTGGTTGAAGGTCTTGTCTCTATTCAAGATAACTGCGAATTGCATACAGACACTATTTCCACCATTTCTAATACCCTTAATACAATGCATTTAACTGATGACACCTACATTTCAACCTTCAACTTCACATTGCCTGAAAACTCTCCTCCCTTGAAAATTAAGAGAAGACCATTGTCAAGATCTCCCTCAAATGATTTACATATACTACCAATCCTTATCATACCTTTGCTTTCAGTGTTAGTGGCAGCACTGATTGCCTTTGTTGTATTCCGGAGATTGGCTCTGTCAAGGCGTCAACCATGTACCCACTTAATTAATTTATATGTACGATTTTAGTGCCTTATATATTGACATGCATGTTATTCACATTTATAGGTATTATGTTTATGTATTATTCCCAATTTATTGCATGAATGATGTATTTTGGAGGGTAGCTTATTTCTTGATAACAATTACGCAAGGGTATATTAGCTTATTCTAGAAATATATGAGCAAGCCCTGTAAGAGGGAAATAAGAAATTGGTCGGGACGACCAACGGTAGCTGCCGAGCCCTGTAAGAGGCCGGTAGCGAATGCTAATAAGGTTAGGAAACACTAGGGTATTGGAACAAGTCCAGACTCGACGTCTGCTGTTTGATAACATTGAAGGCGACGTTATGTCTATGTAAACACGCCGACGGTGGTGACTGTTTTATAATCGCTGATGTAATCAAAACTGTAAGCGCAAGTTATTCTTCGTTTGACAATGCTGAGGTAAACGATATTGCTAGTGACATTGTAACGGCTTTCCGGATTGGAGAAAAGGTGGAGAAGGAGGAAAAACTATTGGTGCATGAATTCAAAGTCACGCCCATAAGGAGTGACATTTATTTGAGAAGTCAGAGGAGATTGGATTAGAAAAATTAGTGACGTCAGACGAAGGTAGCTTAGCGTAGGATACGGGGATCTCGAGAGACGGTGTGAGAGACGAGAGAGATCCTGAGTGTACCAAGACTGTGAAATTACAGTGAAAGAAGAAAAGTACCAATTTCTTTACCCCAGGACTGATTTGAAGTACATGACAAGAACTAGGCATGGGGCCTAATGAACTTGGAAACTAGTGAGACTAAAGGAAACTAGGCATGGGGCCTACTGCTTAAAAAGGACTGGAAAACTTATAAGAAAAGACGTGAGGGGAAATTAAGTGACTACTAACAGAATAGAGGAAGAGGTCTGACAGTGGTGGTGACAGTGACTACAAGGGAGGTGAAAGTGTGTGTGTGTGTATTTACCTAGTTGTATTTTACGGGAAGGGGAGCTATGCTCATGGTGTCCCGTCTTCATATCTCATTTTATCGAAACTATTTTTAAATTCATGTATTGCTTTTGCACACACTACTTTCTCATCTGAGTTGTTCCAACTGTCTATTACTCTGTGAGAAAAGCTGTTCTTTTTCACATCTCTTCTATAGCTGTCTTTCTTGATTTTCTTTCCGTGTCCTCTTGTATTTCTATTATCCCATTTTATTAGATCCTTTATATCAATAACTTCTATGCCTTTCATGGTTCTGTAAATGGCTATCAAATCTCCTCTCTCTTCTCTGCTCTAGTGTCTGTAGCTCTAGTTTTGCTAGTCTCTCTTCATATGATAATTTTGAGTGTTGTTGCCAATATTGTAATTGCTCTTTGTATTCTTTCAAGTTTTTTATATATATATATTTTTTGTACTTGGTGACCACATCGTTGCTGCATATTCCAATCGTGGTCTTATCAGAGTGATTAGTATTTTCTTCACCATTTCTTCATCCAGGTATGCAAATGCTACTTTGATTGTTCTTATTAAATTATAAGTTTCACCAAAAATCTTATTTGTTTCTCAGGTGACATATTATTCATAACAATGACTCCCAGGTCCTTCTCATTTTCAATATTTTTATTCTTTCTTCTCACAATTTATATGATCCTGTTATTCTGTTTTTGCTTTTTCCAAATTCCATTAAACTACACTTTTTAGTATTGAACTCCATCTCCCACTTCCTACTCCATTCCCAAACTTTATTTAGATCACTCTGTAGTGATTCACAATATTCTTCCATCTTCACTTTTTTTAATAGTTTTGCATCATCTGCAAAGAAGCTCATATAACTTTCAATTTCTTCATCCATATCATTAATATATATAGCAAAGATTATTGGGGCAAAAAACTGTTCCTTGTGGAACACCACTTATTACTTCATCCCAATTTGAGTCTTTGTCTCTTATCACTACTCTCATTTTTCTTTCTTGCAAAAAGTCTTCCATCCATTTAAGCAGTTTGCCCTGTATTCCTCCTTCGGTTTCTAATTTCTTAAGCAACTTATTATGTAGTACTTTGTCAAAAGCTTTTTTTAGGACTCGAAATGCACAATCAGCCCATCCATCTCTTTCTTGTATTATATATATTAGCCTTGAATAGAAACATATTAAATTGGTGTCGCATGATCGTCCTTATCTGAATCCAAATTGTCTTGGATTTAGCACGTTTTTTTTCTAAATATTTTACCCATCTACTTTTGACAATTCTTTCACAAATTGTTCCTATTGTGCTTGTTAGAGAGACTGCTCGATAGTTGGTAGGGTCTTCTTTATTTCCCCCTTTATATATAGGTACTTTATTTCCTTTTTTCCAATCTTCTGGAACTTTTCCTTCTTTCAAGGAACTGTTTATTATGCTATGTATTTTGTCGGCCAGTTCATTCCTGCATTCTTTCAGAATCCGGTTTGCTTTTTCATCTGGTCCATGCGATTTTCTGACATCAAGATTACTCAAGTGTTTCATTATTTCATTCTTTGTTACTTCTATTTCTTTCATAGGGGGGACTTTCTCTTTCCATTCAATCTCTTCAGGTTGTATGTTCTCCCTTGTAAACACTGATTTCAAATGCTTGATCATAATTTCCGCTATTTCTATTTCCTTTGTGTATTCAACTCCTTGTCTGAATTTCTCCAAATCTTGTTTGTTTTTCACTTTGTTGTTTACAAATCTGTCAAATAAATTTGGTTGATCTTTACATTTTTCTATGACATCTTTTCCATATTTTCTCTTTTCCTCTCTTTTGATGTGCCAGCACTTTACATATTCTTTTTCTTGTTTTTGTCTTGGAACATACTTTTCCACTCCTTTTTTTTATCATTTTTTGTCAAAATATTCCATTTCTCTTCCACTGTTGTTTCTTCTTTGTATATTCCTTCCCAGTTTTCTTTTTGAAAGTCTCTTATTTTATCAACGTTTGTTTTTTCATACATCATTCTTCCTTTTCTATATTGTTCATTTCTTTTCATGTATTTTTCCTAAATTTAGTTCCAGTTCAATCAATATGTGGTCACTTTTACTTATTGGTGTTTTATATTCAATCTTTTCCACTATTCTAGGTTCAGATGTGATTATTAGGTCTAATCTCGATGGTTCTTCTTCATTTCTATACCTAGTGTTCTCCTGTATCCACTGTGTCATCGTATGGTCAATAATCATCTCGAGTAGAACATTTCCCCATGAGCCGTCACCACCCTTTACTGTCATCTCTTCCCGGCAGACTTCTTTGCTATTAAAGTCGCCCATCATAACTATTCTTCCTCCATCTTCCATTATCTTCTTTAATGTTATCCTTGTGTCTTCTAACATACTTTTATCTTCACTCTCTTCCCACGAGGCTGTTTTTGGAGGCACATAATTTATCACACACGTTCTGCTCTTCTTATCTCTGTCTTTCACTTCGATCATAATAATCTCTACTGTATTCTTTTCATATGTGACACACCTCACATTTATATCCTTCTTAGTCAGGAACAAAACTCCACCCCCTTCTTTTGTCTCTCTTTCTAATCCAATAATTATATGCATCATGTACTACACTGTTGGGTGGTAGTGGACCTTTTAATTTCGTTTCTACAATTCCTATTATGTCCGGTTCTTTTTCCTTCAGATAATCATTCAATCCTGTTATTAATCCATCTATCTTTGTGTAAAACACTCTTAGTTTTCTGCCACTTCCATTGTATTCTCTGTTTCCCTTTTGTTTTTCTCTAGTATGTCGTAATTTCTCTTTTTCTGATCCTGTTCTCTTCTCGTTTTT
>NC_134786.1:72100314-72107814 GCF_046742065.1 Oratosquilla oratoria
CTATCATTCAGTCCAGTATTTGATTTTCCATGGTCAACATGTTGCGTTCTCATCTTCGTGTTGTAGCAATTCCTCGTGAATATCTTGTAATGTTCCTTCTTTCTCTCGGACAATGTTGTGCAAAATACAACAAGCCAACGTAATAGTTGTAGCTTTTTCTGGGCTTACTAACATAACATTCTCGAGAACACGGAATTTTTTGGTCAACATACCGAATGCACATTCAACTATTCTTCTGGCTCTTGACAGGCGATAATTGTAGATCCTTTTCTGATTATTCAGTTGTTTCCTAGGAAATGGGCGCATCAGGTTTTTAGAAATAGGGTACGCTTCATCAGCAACAAAGACAAACGGAAATTGAATTTAAGTTTCTGTGCAAATATGCCTAGCCGGTGGAATATTCAATGATTGGCTAAAAACTAGTTTTCCAAAATTTGAATTACGGAAGACGCCACTGCCGCTATTTCGTCCATAATCTCCGATATCGACGAATAGAAATTTAGCTTCTGCATCCACAACCGCTTGTAGTACTATTGAATTAAATCCCTTGTAATTATAGAACGATGAACCAGAGTTGGGAGGGCATTGTATTCGGACATGTTTGCTATCTCCCAAACAATTCGGAAAGTTCCATATTGAATGAAATTTCTCTGCCACATCTTTCCATTTCTCAGTTGTCGGCTTCTTCATATAAATAGGAGATCATTTTTTCCAGATTACAGAGCATGTTTCCTCAACTAGTTTGCTGATCGTACTAGTTCCAATGCGAAAGTAATAATGAAGAGATTGAAAACGCTCTCCCATCGCCACAAACCTGAAATAAATTAACTCATGTAAATGATAACAACGGAATTATTTATATACATTAGTGGGGAAACCAAATATTGTTAAATTAGGTCTGACAGCACACATGTTGTAAATAATTTATTGATTACATTTTAACTTATAAATTCTTTTAACGTTCAATAATGTAGCGTAAATTCCGAATTACCGACTAGCGAAATCTGTTTCAAAATGCTGACATGTGTACCTCAGAGCAATAAAATACATGCTGCCATTGTCAATCAATATACGTTGCCGAACAATATGTACTTCATTGTTCTGAGTGATACTGGTAAACATTTTGAAACTGATGTCATTGGTCGATTAATTCAAATTTTACCATATGATACAATGCATATTGCCAATTATTTATATTGTTCCATTCTTTCAGGTGAAAAATGCAAAGCAAAATGGAACAGTATAAGAACATCATATTCAAGATTCTTAAGAGATGAAAAACAACCGAGTGGCTCAGGTGCCAGTAAGAAAAAGAAGTGGTACTTAGCAGAAAGTCTGGCATTTCTACGAGACTATATGGGAAAACACCGCAACCTTGGAAGCAATAGCAATGTAGTGGATGAAAATGAAGCAGAGCAAAATGCTGACGTCTCAGATTTTTCAGAAGAAGCAGATGGAATTGCAATCCCTGCAGAACGAAGTAGCCCTTGCCCTGACAATTTTGCACAACCACCCCCTAAGAAAAAAACGAAAGGGGTAGATCACAGATGTGGCGGGGCCAATGATAGAATTTCTAAAGAGTAGAACAAGTGTAGCCAAAACGGAAATGACTCAGAGTCACAATTCAAAATTCCTGGAAAGTCTTGTACCAGATATGGACAAATTGACGCCAAGAAGGCAGAGGCAGTTTAAAGAAAAAGTTCTTACGACTTTGAATCGGTTTTTGGATGAACAGGAGGAAGAGGCCGTCTGGCTCTCACGGAATCCCCAATGTACAACAACCCTAGCACCGTCTCCTCAATATGTAAATTCCCCTAGTCCACAGCATCTGATTAACACAGGAATAGAATCTGTGCAGCAACCCGTGCTATCTACCCCACACTTTTCTCAACAGAACTGCCAAGACAACACCACATGGAACAATTTGTAATTATATTATAATGTTGTTTAATAGCTACATGCAGTAGCAATGCAACAGTAATCACATAAAACACGTGAATAAAGATTTATGCTTGTAACCACGAGGAAAATAAAGATCGGAATACTGAACGTTTTCGTCTATTAAGACATTTTCAAAGTACATAGTGTCACAACAAAGAATAACTTAAATATGATAGTATAGAAAACAGGAGAGGTCACACAACGTAAATACGAAAGGAATATATTACAAAGAAACGAAAATATAAAAACAATAAATAAAATGGGTGACAATTGAAACAGGTGAAAAAATGTCACACAACATAAACCATAAGGATGACAAATGACAAGGTGAAAAAAAAGAACATTCAACATAAAAGATAATAACAAGAAATAAGAAGGGTGACAATTGACACATGTGATTCAACATGTTATATGTATATAATTTGTTTCTTTGTAAGTCAATCTTTATGTTGAATCACATGTATCAATTGTCACCCTTCTTATTTCTTGTTATTATCTTTTATGTTGTATGTTCTTTTTTTTCACCTTGTCATTTGTCATCCTTATGGTTTATGTTGTGTGACATTTTTTCACCTGTTTCAATTGTCACCCATTTTATTTATTGTTTTTATATTTTCGTTTCTTTGTAATATATTCCTTTCGTATTTACGTTGTGTGACCTCTCCTGTTTTCTATACTATTATATTTAAGTTATTCTTTGTTGTGACACTATGTACTTTGAAAATGTCTTAATAGACGAAAACGTTCAGTATTCCGATCTTTATTTTCCTCGTGGTTACAAGCATGCAGTAGTAAATAGTAATTACGAATTTATGTAGCGTCTACATACCTTAGAGTAACGAGCAGTCTTTCTTCAGGTGTTATGCTCCTTCGTATATTTGTATCACTTTTCCTGATGTTATATTCTATCATATTTAGAATATGATTAAAAGTACCAATTCTAAATCAAGTCAAATTTCTGAATTTTGTTTCGTCTTCTTTGAGTTCCTGTAAAAAGTATCTAATAGAATTTTGTTCATCTCTCTTCCGGTTAATGGGGTGGACCCACATGCGTTTGTCACTTTCTTCCAAATAAGTGTTTTGCATCCACTGCCACACAAGAACAGCACAAATTTCATCGTCTTCGGTGTTCATTCTGCCACTGTTCTACCAACAATGAGTTATGATTGAAAGCTTGTGTCTTGAACTATATAGGCCATCAATGATGACAAAAAGTTTTGCGTGAACGCAAAACGTTTTGTTTGAAGACGTTTTTGCTTGATCAGTGTGCAAATGACACAGCAAAATGTTTGGCAAGCAAACAAAACATTTTGAATGACGATGTTTTTTCATTCATTCCTTTCTACACTGATACAACAAAATGTTTTTACGTTAAGCAAAATGTTTTGTTTGAAGGCGTTTTTGCTTGATCAGTGTGCAATCAGCTTAAGACATTATTATTTACTTGCTCAACTGCAACGGTTGGTGGGAGTTGTGACAGGAGGGGGATGTCCGATGCCTGTCTCATACCACACAGACTTTTGACCCTGCTAAACCACATGCTGCTGTTCTGCAGCAAGTGCTTCATCTTGTTGGGGTGCGTGCGTGCGTGTGTGTGTGTGTCTGTATTTACCTAGTTGTATTTTACGGGAAAGGGAGCTATGCTCGTGGTGTCCCGTCTTCACATCTCATTTTATCTAAACTATTTTTAAATTCATACTACTTTCTCATCTAAGTTGTTCCAACTGTCTATTACTCTGTGAGGAAAGCTGTTCTTTTTCACATCTCTTCTATAGCTGTCTTTCTTGATTTTCTTCCCGTGTCCTCTTATATTTCTATTATCCCATTTTATTAGATCCTCTCTATCAATAACTTCTATGCCTTTCATGGTTCTGTAAATGGCTATCAAATCTCCTCTCTCTCTTCTTTGTTCTAGTGTCTGTAGCTCTAGTTTTGCTAGTCTCTCTTCATATGATAATTTTGAGAGTGTTGGTGCCAATATTGTAACTGCTCTTTGTATTCTTTCAAGGTTTTTATACATTTTTTTGTACTTGGTGACCACATCGTTTTTGCATATTCCAATCGTGGTCTTGTCAGAGTCATTAGTATTTTCTTCACCATTTCTTTATCCAGGTATGTAAATGCTACTTTGATTGTTCTTATTAAATTATAAGTTTCACCAAAAATCTTATTTATTTGTTTCTCAGGGGACATATTATTCATAACAATGACTCCCAGATCCTTCTCATTTTCAACTTTTTTATTCTTTCTTCTCACGATTTATATGATCCTGTTATTCTGTTTTTGCTTTTTCCAAATTCCATTAAACTACACTTTTCAGTATTGAACTCCATCTCCCTCTTCCTACTCCATTCCCAGACTTTATTTGGATCACTCTGTGGTGATTCACAATATTCTTCCATGTTCACTTTTTTTTTAATAGTTTTTGCATCATCTCCAAAGAAGCTCATATAACTTTCAATTTCTTCATCCATATCATTAATATATAGCAAAGATTATTGGGGCAAAAAAACTGTTCCTTGTGGAACACCACTTATTACTTCATCCCAATTTGAGTCTTTGTCTCTTATCACTACTCTCATTTTTCTTTCTTGCAAAAAGTCTTCCATCCATTTAAGCAGTTTGCCCTGTATTCCTCCTTCGGTTTCTAATTTCTTAAGCAACTTATTATGTGGTACTTTGTCAAAAGCTTTTTTTAGGACTAGAAATGCACAATCAGCCCATCCATCTCTTTCTTGTATTATATCTATTAGCCTTGAATAGAAACATATTAAATTGGTGTCGCATGATCGTCCTTATCTGAATCCAAATTGTCTTGGATTTAGCACGTTTTTTTCTAAATATTTTACCCATCTACTTTTGACAATTCTTTCACAAATTTTTGCTATTGTACTTGTTAGAGAGACTGCTCTATAGTTGGTAGGGTCTTCTTTATTTCCCCCTTTATATATAGGTACTATATTTCCTTTTTTCCAATCTTCTGGAACTTTTCCTTCTTTCAAGGAACTGTTTATTATGCTATGTATTTTGTCGGCCAGTTCATTCCTGCATTCTTTCAGAATCCGGTTTGCTTTTTCATCTGGTCCATGCGATTTTCTGACATCAAGATTACTCAAGTGTTTCATTATTTCATTCTTTGTTACCTCTATTTCTTTCATAGGGGGGACTTTCTCTTTCCATTTGATCTCTTTGGGTTGTATGTTCTCCCTCGTAAACATTGATTTTAAATGCTTGTTCATAATTTCCGCCATTTCTATTTCCTCTGTGTATTCAACTCCTCCTTGTCTTAATTTCTCCAAATCTTCTTTGTTTTTCAGTTTGTTGTTTACAAATCTGTCAAATATATTTGGTTGATCTTTAAATTTTTCTATGACAGCTTTTCCATATTTTCTCTTTTCCTCTCTGCACGCTTGTACATATTCGTTCCTATAACAAGTATATATTTTCAAATTTTCAGGTCTTTTGTCTTTCTTGCATTTGGTCCAAACTTTATCTCTTCTGTCTTTTAACTCCCTATAACTTTTGTTGTGCCAGCACTTTACATATTCTTTTTCTTGTTTTTGTCTTGGAACATACTTTTCCACTCCTTTTTTTTATCATTTTTTGTCAAAGTATTCCATTTCTCTTCCACTGTTGTTTCTTCTTTGTATATTCCTTCCCAGTTTTCTTTTTGAAAGTCTCTTATTTTATCAACGTTTGTTTTTTCATACATCATTCTTCCTTTTCTATATTGTTCATTTCTTTTCATGTATTTTTCCTCATTTAGTTCCAGTTCAATCAATATGTGGTCACTTTTACTTATTGGTGTTTTATATTCAATCTTTTCTACTATTCTAGGTTCAGATGTCATTATTAGGTCTAATCTCGATGGTTCTTCTTCATTTCTATACCTAGTGTTCTCCTGTATCCACTGTGTCATCGTATGGTCAATAATCATCTCGAGTAGAACATTTCCCCATGAGCCGTCACCACCCTTTACTGTCATCTCTTCCCAGCAGACTTCTTTGCAATTAAAGTCGCCCATCATAACTATTCTTCCTCCATCTTCCATTATCTTCTTTAATGTTATCCTTGTGTCTTCTAACATACTTTTATGTTCACTCTCTTCCCACGAGGCTGTTTTTGGAGGCACATAATTTATCACAAACGTTCTGCTCTTCTTATCTCTGTCTTCCACTTCGATCATAATCATCTCTACTGTATTCTTTCCATATGTGACACACCTCACCTTTATATCCTTCTTAGTCAGGAACATAACTCCACCCCCTTGTTTTGTCTCTCTTTCTAATCCAATAATTATATGCGTCATGTCCTACACTGTTGGGTGGTAGTGGACCTTTTAATTTCGTTTCTACAATTCCCATTATGTCCGGTTCTTTTTCCTTCAGATAATCATTCAGCTCATTCAATCCTGTTATTAATCCATCTATGTTTGTGTAAGACACTCTTAGTTTTCTGCCACTTCCATTGTATTCTCTGTTTCCCTTTTGTTTTTCTCTAGTATGTCGTATTTCCTTACTTTCATATTCACTACTCTCCAATAGAATTTCTCTTTTTCTGACCCTGTTCTCTTCTCGTTTTTTTCCTTAGCTTCATGTCTTTTCGTTTTTTCCTCCTCTCTTTCCTCTTTATTCATTTCTCTTTTTATCCATACCTTTTCATATTGTTCACTTGCTGCTAGTTTCCCTGTTTTTGCTAAGATATTCTCTGCCGTCGTTTGTGACCTGAATTTAATCTTAATTGGTCTGGTCTTATCTGTACTATACTTTCCGAGTCTAAACTTCTCTTCAATTTCTTTCATGATTTCAGGTTCATCTTCCTGAACTAATTCTAGTAATCTGCTTACCTTTTCATTTTCCTCATTGATTCTTGTGCTTCTATCTGGGTTGTGTTTCTCTTCCATTCCTAATATAGTTATATATTTCTTTTTATCTGCTAAGTCTCTTACTATATTCTCCTTCTGTCTCATCACTTTAATAACTGAGTCTTCAGTTTGTTCTTTCATTTGCTGTTTAATTATGTCAGTAAATGCAACTTTACTGTTTTCTTGGATTTTTTCCAACCCTGTCCTTCTTTTGCTATGGCCTCTTTGTTGTCTTTATAATTCCTCTTTAATTCTTCATTCTCCTCTTTTACTTCTTTTAACTGTCTTTATAATTCTTGTATTTCATTAGTTAAGTTTTTGTTGCCCTTCTCTAGTTCTTCCAATTTTTCAACTCTCTGCGCAATCTATGCTATATTACCGAACCTATTCTCCCAATGTTTGGTCATTTCTTCAAGTTTTTCCTCTAGTCTTGCTAATCGGGAGAGGTTGGTATCCGCCCCCCCCCCTCATTAAATCCCTGGAAATTATTATCCTCACCTTCCATTGTGCTGCTCTTATCTATATTTCTAATCTTTACATTTTTGTTAATCTCTTCACCAAAATCATCGGTCCTTCTCTTGTTTATATGACGCCTGGCCTCCTGGAACAAGTCCTCCCTTTCCTCATTTCCTTCCATTTCCCTCAGTAATCCCTCACTTTCCCACTACACCACGAGCTTTTCCCTTCACTGTAAA
>NC_134786.1:72112814-72125314 GCF_046742065.1 Oratosquilla oratoria
TCAGTGAGGAGCATGGCGAGAGATTTCATCAGGATATCGCATCTATGGAAAGAAGATATCAAAGACGATGGAATACTGCTATGATGGGAGATTACATATGGTCACTAGTCAGAAAAGACGAAAGCATGCATTCTAGAAAATCTCGATCGTCAAAGCACTTCTAATCATGAGAAGAGTCATCAAAACACTTGCAGTGCAAAGTTGTGTTGTTTATTTTGTTCTTACTAATATTGTAGCTCTTAAATACACTTCATATTATGAAAAAAAATACTAGATGTTGTATAATTATCCTTAGAATGCTAAAGTAGATTGAATCAAATAACTACTGTAGAGAAAGGTTGCGTATATAACAATAAAATATAGAATCAAGGTGGTGAGAGCGTTTCCCAAATGAAGATGCGGATTGATTCAGATCCCCGAGGAGAGGGACGGGGGGGAGGCAGAGGCAGAATCCATCCTCCAAGAAGTGTCCGGGGCCCGAGTGTGTGTCAAGGTACCTGGTAAGGAGCCCATTATTAACTATGGCCATCGTATCAATATGGGGGAATGATTAATTGACACTCGCTGCTCTCGTAACCGGATATGTACTTTCGGTGTCAATTAAGCTGCTGGATCCCCCGCACGGGATTCCTGCGTGTAGCGTCCTCCTCGCGAGCTTTGGCTTTGTAGTTAGTGGGGGTGGGTCTTGATAGGTGGAAAAGAAAGAACCTCTTTACCCACAACAGACACAAACAAGAGAAATCACAAGAGCAGTCATGTATCTCGTGGTGGAGAATATTAACAGGAGTGCGCGTCATCTTTCCTACACGGAAGATTTGGATTCTACATATCAAGAAATATTTTGTAAATGTATTTTTAAGTCAAATGTATGTTCATATGTTTTGTACTCTTTTCTCCCTCCGCTAAATCCTTAACGACATACACTGACTTATAATTTATAATTTGATTCGTGCCCTCCTTTCAAATATACAATCAATGTGCACGTAAAAAGTCTATTTGTTGTCATTCACATTTGCAAGGATTATCTTCTTCTTAAATGCGAGTTTATTTACCTCCTCTCTGAAATTAATTCTAGCTGTGCAATCTACCAATCTCTAGTCACTACCTATATCTACTTTACTTATAAGAGTAACACAACAGCGTTAATCTCACCTCTTAATATGAAATCTATTTCCTTCAATGTCGTTACTTTTGAATTTTCCATCCATATCTACAACCCACACGCTTTGAGATGACAGTCTTCATGATTCAGTCACTTCATTCATTAAATTCATCTGCAGTATTGTACTAGAAATTACAAGTCACGAGGCAACCTAGGCCCCAGAAATCATGGAACAGGTCAAACCACTTATTGAACAAGGAACATCGTTAAACCTTCTCAAACCCACAGATAATGAGGTTCATTGTATATTATTTCAATTATAAACCTAATGTACACGTAAGAAAAGCGTTCCTGAATCATAGTGTAATGCTATTGTAACTTTACTTCATTAAAAAAGAACCAGACCATCTGCACTATCACCAATATAAACAAAGTATTTTTAAAAAATCTCACAAATTGACTAAAAAATTTGTTGGATAAAAACATCAGGAAGACTTTAGAAATCAGTGACCCACTATAGACCGTCTACAGACGGTCTGTCTCGTCATCTCATCTCATCAAGAAAATAAAATGCAATAAGCTTCTGTGGTTACCGTTTATACATTAAGAAGAGCCGTTTGACGCAGTGGATCAAACGACAATAGTAAAATATATAGAGTGCCGCGGCATTGAAGAAATGAATCTGAGAGCGGGTTAGGGCGCCAGCGTCTGGAGGTCATTCTGCTAGTCACCCTGTGACGTCAACAATAGCCTACGGCGCCTCAACACCTTTCATACCATGACGCCTATGTCGGTGTCATTATGAGCAACTACAAAGATGCCGTCTGCGTCATTTGTTCAAGTCTTTCCTCTACTCGTAGTCTTGCTAATCGGGAGAGGTTGGTATCCCCCACCCCCTCATTAAGTCCCTGGAAATTATTATCCTCACCTTCCATTGTGCTGCTCTTATCTATATTTCTAATCTTTACATTTTTGTTAATCTCTTCACCAAAATCAACGGTCCTTCTCTTGTTTACATGACGCCTGGCCTCCTGGACCAAGTCCTCCCTTTACTCATTTCCTTTCATTTACCTCAGTAATCCCTCCCCTTCGCCTTTTCCCTTACTTTCCCACTACACCACGAGCTTTCCCCTTCACTGTAAATACAATAAGGTATTTCCTTTGCGTTGAGATCCACGAAAATTTCACTTTTTCTTCAGAACTCCAATCTTCGCAGTCCATCCGACGAAAGTGTGTGTGTGTGTGTTTGTGCATGCGTGTGTGTGTGTGTGTGTGTGTGTGTGTGTGTGTGTGTATGTGTGTGTATTAACCTTGGTCTTTGGATCATGTGTTGGACTCGTGATCGATAGCTATTTCCCTCCCGGAAGAGAGCTCAGAGGTCGTATGACCGATCTATGGGTAATGTGTGTGTGTGTGTGTGTGTGTGTGTGTGTGTGTGTGTGTGTGTGTGTGTGTGTGTGTGTGTGTGTGTGTGTGCACGTGTGTGTGCGCGCGTGTGTGTGTGTACGTGTATGTGCACGTGTGTGTGTGTACGTCTGTGTCTGTCCTTGTGTGTGTGTGATTTACCTCGGTCTTTGGAACACGTGTTGGACTTGTGACCGATAGCTATTTCCCTCCCGGAAGAGAGCTCAAAGCTCGTATGACCGATCTATGGGTAATGACGTGACCTTACACGCACCCACAAACACATCCAACTCCCCGACCACGAGTTGGAGTAACGACTCGAAGAGCAGCGATACTAAAATTACTTAAGCCCTGGGCAGGATTCGAGCCCGGACTCTACCAACCGCGCTACCGAGTCGTGTGTGTGTGTGTGTGCGTGCGTGCGTGCGTGCGTGCGTGTGTGTGTGTGTGTGTGTGTGGGGGTGGGTGTGTGTGTTCATTGGTGTGGTTGTGTGCTTGTATTTATTTTAATATATTATAATTTTTTACATATTAAGATAAAGCCTATCAGTATTATATCAAACATTTCGGGAGCCCCCGAGTACGAGTAAGAGGGAGAATTCATATTCAGTATGCGTTAGAGAGCTCGTACCTAAATCTAAATTAAATCCTTTAGCGTTAGAATATGCAATCCTCAATAAGGGGGATATCAACCCCTCATGTATGTATGTATATATGTATGGTATGTATGTATGTTTTTTTTTGCAGAAACCACCGGGAAATTGAAAAAATTCCCGGTGGTTTCTGCAAAAATATTTTATCACGTGTGTTTTTTTATTTCTTTGCATGTATGTATGTATGTACTGTATGTACGTAAGCATGCATATGTCGTATATGGATGTACATGATGGTAGGGGTTCGAGAAATGCATTTTCCTTCTTTCTGTTTGGTCGGCACAATTTTGCAAATCTGTCTCGTCCGCCTTTGGAGACGGGGAGCCTCACGTCTGGCGAAGGGGGACTCGAAGTTTGGGCAGGAGAATTTTTCGAGAGGACACACCGCAGCAAAAAATGAGAATCACTTACACTTGCGTCGGCCAAAGGGAGAGTCAATATTTGGCCAGCAGAACTTTTCAGGAGGCGCAGACAGAGAGGGAAATCACCTACACTTTAAGGATTAAAAATGTCCTTACTTGGTGGTTAGTTCAAGAGCAGCCAGCCTCGTTCCAGGAAAACCCAAGAAAGCGGAAGAGGAGCTTGGCTTTCGACGGAGAAGACAACGAGGGCTCCACAGCTAAAAGACGACGCGTGGAAAGCCCGACCTCCGTCAGCAGCAAAAGCCGTTGTACCTGCTGCGAACCCATGTCTGGGGTGGAGGAGGGACTGTGAGGTCCCCGGGTCGTTCTTGTCGAGAATTCCGACAACGATTCCCAACCAAAATTGAACAAGAGTTCCATCGGAAAAAAGAAGAAGAATAGGAGCATCGGCCAAGACTCTCAGAAAGAGAGAGGCCGCATCCTGCGCTGCTGAGTGAAAGCGCCTCCTGGCTCGAGCCACAGGAAAGAAGAAGTCCCTAGTGCCAATTTGGCCTCGGGAGGAGGGAGGTTCTCCCCTCGGCTGAATAAAATCGCCCGGCGGCAGACAGAAGCAACGCGCCGAATACCACTTCATCACTCGTCAAACGGTCTACACCATTGGATTCTAATCTTTTTTACCAGCAACCGAAATGAGAGTTGCAAGGGTATTTCTGAGGACCGCTGGACAGTCTTGGAGGAAAAGAGAAAAACAGAAATATGATATACTATATTGAAAAAGGCAGAATTTCGAAACAGCAGGAAAGTAAAGATGAGCAATATTTCAGTGGCGCAGTAGGATCAGTCCAATTAGCATACAACACGGGTTTCTCTTCTTTGTGTTCTTCGTGTGGAATCAATCAGCAAGGGATGCAGCACTCGGGGGATTTGTTTTCCAAGAAGTGTGTGTGTGTGTGTGTGTGTGTGTGTGTGTGTGTGTGTGTGTGTGTGTGTGTGTGTGTGTGTGTGTGTGTGTGTGTGTGTGTGTGTGTGTGTGTGTGTGTGTGTGTGTGTGTGTGTGTGTATGTGCGCGTGTGTGTTCGTGTGCGTTTGCGTGTGTGTGTGCGTTTGCGTGTGTGTGTGCGTGTGTGTGTGTGCGTCTGTGTGTGTGTGTGTGCGTGTGTGTGTGCGTGTGTGTGTGTGTGTGTGTGTGTGTATTTACCTAGTTGTATTTTGCAGGAAGGGGAGCTATGCTCGTGTTGTCCCGCCATTGTATCTCTCAGTGTCTAGTTTGCTTTTAAACTCATGAATGGTTTTTGCGCTTACTATTTCATTATCCAGTTTGTTCCAAGTGTCTAAAAATCTAAGTGGAAAACTGTTTTTCTTCAGTTCTCTTCTATAGCTATGTTTTCTTAATTTCCTTCCATGTCCTCTTGTGTTTCTCTTGTCCCAGTTTAGTAATTCTTCTCTATCAAGTATCTCTGTGCCTTTCATGATTCTATAGATGGTCATTAGGTCTCCTCTCTCTCTTCTTTGCTCCAGTGTCGGTAGCTCCAGTTTAGCCAATCTCTCCTCGTATGATAGGTTTGCAAGTGCAGGTGCCATTTTTGTAGCTGCTCTTTGGATTCTTTCTATTTTCTTTATGTTCTTTTTGGTACTGGGGGACCACAATGTCGCCGCATACTCTAGTCTAGGCCTTATCAATGTAACAAATTTTTTTTTTTTTATCATGTCTTCGTCCAGGTAAGCAAAAGCCACTTTTATTGATCTTAGCAAGTTGTAAGTCTCCCCGACAATTTTGTTAATCTGTGTATCATAGGACAAGTCGTTTGTGATAATAACTCCTAAGTCTTTTTCGGATCCTACTTTCTTTACTTCCTTGGTTCCAATTGTATAATTTCTTGATATTCTGTTTTTGATTTTTCCAAACTCCATTATGCTACACTTCTTAGTATTAAAATCCACTTCCCATTTCTGACTCCAGTTCCACACCCTATTCAGATCTTCTTGCAGTGCTTCACAGTCCTTATCAGTCTCTATTTTCCTTAACAGTTTGGCGTCATCAGCAAAGAAGCTCATGTAACAGTTCATGCCCTCGTCCATATCATTCATATAGATAGCAAACATTATTGGAGCCAGCACAGATCCTTGCGGTACTCCACTGATCACCTCTTTCCAATCTGAATATTTTTCTCTGAGTACTACTCTCATCTTTCTTCCAGTCAGGAAGTCCTCCATCCATTTTATTAGGTTCCCTTGTATTCCTCCTATGTGTTCCAGTTTTTTTAGTAGTTTTCTGTGTGGTACTTTGTCAAATGCTTTTTGCAAGTCTAGGAATGCACAATCAGCCCATCCGTTTCTTTCTTGCACTATGTCTATTAGTCTTGAGTAGAAGCATATCAAGTTTGTGGTGCATGATCTACCTTGTCTGAACCCGAATTGTCTTGGGTTTAATATGTTGTTATCTTCCAGGTGTTTTACCCATCTATTCTTGATGATTTTCTCACAAATTTTGGTTATAGTGCTTGTTAGTGATACTGGTTTATTGTTGGTGGGTTCTTCCTTGTTTCCTCCTTTATATATTGGTACAATGTTAGCATTTTTCCAGTCATTAGGTATCTTTCCTTCCTTGTATAGCCCTTGTCCAATATCAATAGATGGTATTTCTCCTCTTAGTTTAGTCTCTACAATTCCCATTATGTCTGATTTTTCTTCTAACAGATAATCATTGAGTTCGTTCAGACCTGAAATTAATCCGTCAATGTTAGTGTAGGCCACTTTTAGTTTTCTTCCTTCTCCATTTTCCTTTCTGTCCTTTGTTTTTTCGTTTTGATGTGCCACTTTTTCAATCTCATGTCGATTACTCTCCAATGGAATTCTTTGCATTCTGTCTCCGTTCTCAACAAGTTTTTTTCCTTTGCTTCTTTTCTTAGTGACTTTTCTTTTTCTAATTCCTCAGTACTCATTTCTCTTTTCATCCATATCTTATTGTACTTTTCACTCTTTGCCAAATTGTGTGTGTGTGTGTGTGTGTGTGTGTGTGTGTGTGTGTGGTGTGTGTGTATGTGTGTGTGTGTATGTGTGCGTGTGTTCGTGTGCGTTCGCGTGTGTGTGTGCGTTTGCGTGTGTGCGTTTGCGTGTGTGTGTGCGTGTGTGTGTGCGTCTGTGTGTGTGTGTGCGTGTGTGTGTGCGTGTGTGTGTGTGTGTGTGTGTGTGTGCGTGTGTGTGTGCGTGTGTGTGTGTGTGTGAGTGTGCGTGTGTGAGTGTGTGTCTGTGTGTGCGTGCGTGTGTATGTGTGTGTGTGTGTGTGTGTGTGTGTGTGTGTGTTTTATTATTATTACTAATATTATTACTAATATTACTTATATGAATATCATGCATATTATTAATAATATTATTAATAATATGATTAATATTGATAATATTATTAATAATATATACACACGTACAACCGTGATGACATATTATGATGCCATATGTACGCATCTGCATGAACGTTGTTTGCTTATGTACAAGAAGAAGCACGCCAAGTATCCATAAGTAGACTTGGTGGTAAGAGCGTTTCCCAAATGAAGATGCGGATTGATTCAGATCCCCGAGGAGAGGGACGGGGGGAGGCAGATGCAGAATCCTCGAAGAAGTCTCCGGGGCCCGAGTGTGTCAAGGTACCTGGTAAGGAGCCCATTAACTATGGCCATCATATGGGGGAATGATTAACATCTTCAGTTTTTTGGACTGTGGCGCAGACACCGACATCTGCACTGGGATGGTGGATGAATGCTTGCCGTGGCATTTGATGAGCCCTTCCACCAGATCCCTCACAAAGTTGAGGTAGTTGTGCTCATGCTTGTTGAAAGCAATCCCATGAGTCTTGAGGGCCATGTTTCTTAAGCGCCAGGCGTTTACGGCCGCCACATTTATTGACCAGGGAACGAAAGCAAACCACCATTTCTTCCTCTTGATTGTGGATCTGTAAAGAGCCACCATCCCGTCCAGCAGGTCTACTCCCCCCATGCCCTCATTGTATTTGGCTATGAGATCGGGTCTGTTGATGAAGATGTGTCCTCCGGCCTGCTTACTGTACCTTTTGGCCTGCGCTTAGTTGGACGTATTGTCTCCGTCCTTTCTGGTCACGTTGTGGACGTTGCTGGCTACATAAACAACTTTGTTGTGTCTCCAAACTGTACACACCTGGTTCCTCACATATACAGACTTTGAGGTGCCCCGCTCCATCTTCTCGACAGTTTTAGCATCAGGTAGGGGCACATGATGCAGTCTGTTCTTGCGCCACCGATGCCGAGATCGGACAACTTTTGCAGCAGAGGGAAGGAGGTGAACAAGTTGTCGAAGTATATCGCAGAGCCAGGTTGTACACCAGACTTTTCGACTAAGCTCATCACGACATTAGGACCTTGCCCTAGCCCAAAGTCTGTGATGTCAGTATCAGCCCCACAATAGGGCTCGAAGTACAGACCCATACCTTCGGCCGAACAGATGGTCCACACCTTGAAGCCATACCTGAAAAGAGAATTTGACAACATTATACAATATGATTATTCAATATATATAAAATACTATACATGTGTATTTTCGAAATGAATGTCTGTAATATTGCAAAAAAAAACATGAATGTGAAAATTCGATCATACCTGATTGGCTTGCCCCTGATGTACTGCTTTGTGTTGTGGCGACCAAAGTAAGGTATCATGGACTCATCAACAGAAAAGGAGTCGATGAAGCTGCTGTACTTGGAGCCCTGTTTGTTGAGGTTCTGGAAGATTGGCCGGACTTTGAAGTATTTGTCATTGTCAGACTGGCCATTATCGGCATAGTGAAGGCAACTGAGAATGTCTTCAAACTTGCTCTTGCTGATGTTTTCAGCTACCATCTTGTTGTACACATCATCCCTCTGTTCCCAGTAGAGGCGGCGGGAGGGTAAACTGTTGTATCCAGAGAGCAGCATGACACCCTCAACCACACGCAAGCTGTCCACAGTCACTTCCGCTTGCCATTTGGCCCACGACTTGTTCTTATGTTGCTCGGCATATAGCCTAGACTGATCAACAATCTGCTCCAGGAATTCGTCGGACATCATCTCCTAGTAAAACTGCAGTGGGGAGCCGATATTCATGCTTTGCAGGTGCTGCCAGTTGGAATCATTTTCATCAAACATGAATTCTGGGATTTCCTTGCCAACCTTTCCCTCATCCTGCTCTGAACAACCATCAGAATCAGCCTGGGGGGGGGGGGGCAGCTTTCATGGTTTGGCCTCCACTGGATCGAACACCACGGACACGACTTGTTGCACGTGCAGCTTTACTTCCACAAGTAGGTGCAGTAGCTGGTCCCCCAGCTCCTCTTAGTCCCCTCCGACGGCGTCTTGGAGGCCGGTCAGTTGGGCCCTCAAAGGCTTTGCCCTTGTTCTCATCATCACTTCCTTTGTCTTCACTCCCCTTCCTTTGGTCTTCTGTGCCTGAACCTGTGCCAAGACTGGTGCTATCTTCATCATCTTCATCATCCTCGTTGATTCCTCTCATGCCGATAATCTGTGGATTCTTGGTGGCTCTTATGCCCACCTCGGCAGGGGCAAGCAGAACACGACGAGGTAAGATTTCTGGGTTTACTGGCTGAACAAATTCATCTTCATCGTGCTCATCGTCGTCACAGTCAGTGTTGCCCTTCTGGTCGACGGGTGGTTGCAGGTAGACTCGGTACTCTCCTGTGTTCTTTTCCTCCAAGATATCATCGTCTTCGTCAAGTGTTTCCAGCATGTCCAAAATTTCATTAGTAGTGAGATTTTTTGACCTGAAACAACAAAAAAAGTGTAAAAAGTGTAAAAAAATAAAAAATAAAAAACAAACATCTAAGTCCTCGGAAACTTACCGGGACTCTAAAGTCCCAAGAATTTCAAATGTAAATTTTGTCCACTGTGATAAATATTTCATCAAATTTTTATATATATATCTGATCCTGATGCAATAGCCTAAAAATCCTTTAAAAAAGTTTTGAATTATATTGACTGGTATTTTAGAAAAATTACCTTTTTAGTCTCTTCATAAATTCCTTTGATTTTTCGGAAATTCCGAAGAGCAGTGTATAGCTTTATGATGTCAGTTCTGACTGGGAAGCTAAAGATAATTAGTTTAGACTTTTCTCTTTCCAAATCCAAAAACAATATTGCTGGAAAAATAAAAAAGTATATAAATATTTTAAAAGGTGGGACTTTAAAGTCCCTGCGGTACGGTCTTATCTGTACTATACTTTCCGAGTCTAAACTTCTCTTCAATTTGTTTCATGGTTTCAGGTTCATCTTCCTGAACTAATTCTAGTAATCTGCTTAGTTTTTCATTTTCCTCATTGATTCTTGTGGTTTTATCTGGGTTGTGTTTTTCTTCCATTCCTAATATAATTATACATTTCTTTTTATCTGCTAAGTCTCTTACTATATTCTCCTTCTGTCTCATCACTTTAATAACTGAGTCTTCAGTTTGTTCTTTCATTTGCTGTTTAATTATGTCAGTAAATGCAACTGTACTGTTTTCTTGGATTTTTTCCAACCCTGTGCTTTAGTGCTGTGCAAATACCGCTAATCTCAGTACCGGAATTACGGGTAAACAACAATGCCGTTACCGGAATTACCGGAATTCTACCGGTAAAAGACTCGTGAGGTAGTAGTCGCCTTTATGACTTAAATCTTTAAACAAATTTCATCCTACTATGGTGTGTAGTCACAACCCCATTGCATATTCTGTATATTGAAATAGAGTAAAAAATTCGATAGCCAGTTCTATTTTGTTTACGATATTGTGTTTATGGAGATATCTGGCAACTCCTCCCACCAATCGGAAGCAAGCTATGATTCTCAACAGTAAACACATGATTTTGAATTTTATAGATATCAGTGCGTTATCAAAGTTAGAGGTAGAAGCATGCCGCCTATCTACAGTATCCAGCCTCCCAGTTTAACTGTCTCTCCTGAAAAATCAATGTTTTTGTCCTTTGATAAGCTATATGTCTGGTTCTATTTTACATATTATTTTGATTGTTATGCCATTGTAAAGGGAAAAAGTCATACTTTAATTGGTGCTACTTTAGTATGCTACCTACCACGCAAGTGAGTAAAAGGAGGGTGTTTGAGGGTGGGTGTGGTGTATAAACTTTTGTCCGCATCTGCATGCATGGGTCAATGTTTGGAGGGTGCATGTGGGACTGGGAGTTTTGTTAATACACACACATACACATATAAAGCTTTGACTAAATTGTAATAAATGTTTTCTTAAAAACTAACCTAAACTGACTAATTTGTAATAGATGTTTTCCTAAAAACTGCTTTTAATGTTCCCATGTTTTAATAATTATTTCATACAAATTAGACCAGCACGTGATCCAAAGACCAAGGTGAATTCTCAGGGATATATCAAATTTCATTGTTAGCATATTTTTTACTTATTTCCTCAATTATCATTTCATACAAATTAGTTCATATTCTTATTTACAAACAGAAGCATATTGGCATTTTCATCACTAGCATATATAAATATATATATATATATATAATATATACATATATATATATATATATATATATATATATATACATATACATATATATATACATATATATATACATATATATATACATATATATACATATATATATACATACATATACATATATACATATATATATACATATATATATTTTCTTGCAGGCAGACGAGGTTAAATGCTATTGAAGATTCATTTGTGATTATCATCTGGCGTCGAGTCTCTATGCGACGAAGAGTTGACATATCATTTTCTGATTCGATATATATACATGTATATATATATATATATATATATATATATATATATATATATACATATATGAGTCTTGATTTGGCGACACGCGGAATTTTTCGATGAAACTTTCACAATTAATATAATTTCGTATGCTGATCACAGAAATAACATTAATTCTATTGAGAAATTGACAAAAATGACCCCAAAAAAACGGTTTTAATGGTAAAAAAAATTACCGAGACCTTAGCGGTACATACTTGCTTAATGGTAAAAGTTTAATCAGTAAAATTAGCGGTACAGTGGGCCGTCAGTACTGTCACTCAGTACCATCAAGCCGAGACGTGCTTACCGCTCTCTGAGTGTTATGGTATAGCTTATCGGTTAACGGAGCCTTAACGGTAGCAGAATTTTTGCTGGTAAGCTACCGTCAAGGTTGTTACCGATAAAACCCGTAACTATCGGTAGCTGCCCACCACTACCATCAGTACCATCACTCAGTACCACCAAGCCGAGCCGTGCTTACCGCTCTCCGAGTGTTATAGTATAGCTTATCGGTT
Organism: Oratosquilla oratoria; assembly: GCF_046742065.1. Lineage (NCBI taxonomy): Eukaryota > Metazoa > Arthropoda > Malacostraca > Stomatopoda > Squillidae > Oratosquilla > Oratosquilla oratoria. The sequence goes on from NC_134786.1 coordinate 72,124,654, forward strand.
AACGGAGCCTTAACAGTAGCAGAATTTTTGCAGGTAAGCTACCGTTAAGGTTGTTACCGATAAAACCGGTAACTTTACCGGTAGCTGCCTACCACTACTGTGCTTCTTTTGCTATGGCCTCTTTGTTGTCTTTATTATTCCTCTTTAATTCTTCATTCTCCTCTTTTACTTCTTTTAACTGTCTTTTTAATTCTTCTATTTCATTAGTTAAGTTTTTGTTCACCTTCTCTAGTTCTTCCAATTTTTCAACTCTCTGCGCAATCTATGCTATATTACCGAACCTATTCTCCCAATGTTCGGTCATTTCTTCAAGTTTTTCCTCTAGTCTTGCTAATCGAGAGAGGTTGGTATCGCCGCCCCCCCCTCATTAAATCCCTGGAAATTATTATCCTCACCTTCCATTGTGCTGCTCTTATTTATATTTCTAATCTTTACATTTTTGTTAATCTCTTCACCAAAATCATCGGTCCTTCTCTTGTTAACATGACGCCTGGCCTCCTGGACCAAGTCCTCCCTTTCCTCATTTCCTTCCATTTCCCTCAGTAATCCCTCCCCTTCTCTTTTTCCCTCACTTTCACACTATACCACAAGCTTTCCCCTTCACTGTAAATACAATAAGGTACTTCCTTTGCGTTGAGATCCACGAAAATGTCACTTTTTC
>NC_134786.1:72127814-72142814 GCF_046742065.1 Oratosquilla oratoria
TTTGGATCACGTGTTGCACTCGTGATCGACGGCTACTTCCCTCCCGGAAGAGAGCTCAGAGCTCGTATGACCGATCTATCGGTAATGTGTGTGTGTGTATGTGTGTGTGTGTGTGTGTGTGTGTGTGTGTGTGTGTGTTCGTGTGTGTGTGCGTGTGTGTGTGTGTGTGCGTCTGTGTGTGTGCGTGTGTGCGTGTGCGTGTGCGTGTGTGTGTGTGTGCGTCTCTGTGTGTGTGTGTGTGTGTGTGTGTGTGTGTGTGTGTGCGTGTGTGTGTGTGTGTGTGCGTCTGTGTGTGTGTGTGTGTGTGTGTGTGTGTGCGTGTGTGTGCGTGTGTGTGTGCGTGTGTGTGTGAGTGTTTTATTATTATTACTAACATTATTACTAATATTACATATATGAATATCATGCATATTATTAATATTAATATGATTAATATTGATAATATTATTAATAATATATACACACGTACAACCGTGATGACATATTATGATGCCATATGTACGCACGCATCTGTATGAACGTTGTTTGCTTATGTACAAGAAGAAGCACGCCAAGTATCCATAAGGCTGATTGCACACTGATCAAGCAAAAACGCCTTCAAACAAAATAATTTGCTTAAAGTTGTTTGAAATGGGCTTTTTACATGATATAAGTACCTATGTCTAGAGTCTATTACACACTGCTCAAACAAAAAACAAAAACAGCATCAAACAGTTTTCAACACATTCAAACAAAATCATTTTGCCAGAAATCTTTTGTATGATTCAGTGTGCCAGGACATCAAGCAAAACTGTATGATCAAGAAGCAAAATGTTTTGTATGACAACATTTTGTTTAGTCAATGTGAATCAGGTGGCAACGCGGTCAAACAGCTTCAAACAAGTTTCAACATGTTGGGAGCGCAAACACTGCTTTTTGCTTGATGAAGAAACATTCAGTTTGCATCGAGTGGATGTACCGACAAGATGGAAGTAGACGCTGAAAAACTTATAGTTTTGGTTGAAGCTAGGCCTTCAATTTATAACTATACACTGAAGGATCATCACAACAAAGACATTATCAATATGTTTTGGGACGAAATTGCAACGGAAGTTGGCTCGACCAGTAAGTACAATTTAGATCAAATACATACACAGTAGCTATCGATTTTCTATAGATAAGGACTAATGAAAACAGATTATTTTTGTTATATATTTAATTTTCCACATTATGTATTTCATTTATGTGAGCAAGCCTAGCCTGCCATTGAACAGCTCCTTCCCTTGAATTGAAATAAGTTACAAAGTTATTTCTAATATTCAGTCCAGTATTTGATTTTCCATGGTCAACATGTTGCGTTGCGTCGTTCTCATCTTCGTGTTGTAGCAATTCCTCGTGAATATCTTGTAATGTTCCTTCTTTCTCTCGGACAATGTTGTGCAAAATACAACAAGCCAACGTAATAGTTGTAGCTTTTTCTGGGCTTACTAACATAACATTCTCGAGAACACGGAATTTTTTGGTCAACATACCGAATGCACATTCAACTCTTCTTCTGGCTCTTAACAGGCAATAATTGTAGATCCTTTTCTGATTATTTAGTTGTTTCCTAGGAAATGGGCGCATCAGATTTTTAGAAATAGGGTACGCTTCATCAGCAACAAAGACAAACGGAAATTGAATTTCAGTTTCTGTGCAAATATGCCTAGCCGGTGGAATATTCAATGATTGGCTAAAAAATAGATTTCCAAAATTTGAATTACGGAAGACGCCACTGCCGCTATTTCGTCCATAATCTCCGATATCGACGAATAGAAATTTAGCTTCTGCATCCACAACCGCTTGTAGTACTATTGAATTAAATCCCTTGTAATTATAGAACGATGAACCAGAGTTGGGAGGGCATTGTATTCGGACATGTTTGCTATCTCCCAAACAATTCGGAAAGTTCCATATTGAATGAAATTTCTCTGCCACATCTTTCCATTTCTCACTTGTCGGCTTCTTCATATAAATAGGAGATAATTTTTTCCAGATTACAGAGCATGTTTCCTCAACTAGTTTGCTGATCGTACTAGTTCCAATGCGAAAGTAATAATGAAGAGATTGAAAACGCTCTCCCATCGCCACAAACCTGAAATAAATTAACTCATGTAAATGATAACAACGGAATTATTTATATACATTAGTGGGGAAACCAAATATTGTTAAATTAGGTCTGACAGCACACATGTTGTAAATAATTTATTGATTACATTTTAACTTATAAATTCTTTTAACGTTCAATAATGTAGCGTAAATTCCGAATTACCGACTAGCGAAATCTGTTTCAAAATGCTGACATGTGTACCTCAGAGCAATAAAATACATGCTGCCATTGTCAATCAATATACGTTGCCGAACAATATGTACTTCATTGTTCTGAGTGATACTGGTAAACATTTTGAAACAGATGTCATTGGTCGATTAATTCAAATTTTACCATATGGTACAATGCATATTGCCAATTATTTATATTGTTCCATTCTTTCAGGTGAAAAATGCAAAGCAAAATGGAACAGTATAAGAACATCATATTCAAGATTCTTAAGAGATGAAAAACAACCGAGTGGCTCAGGTGCCAGTAAGAAAAAGAAGTGGTACTTAGCAGAAAGTCTGGCATTTCTACGAGACTATATGGGAAAACACCGCAACCTTGGAAGCAATAGCAATGTAGTGGATGAAAATGAAGCAGAGCAAAATGCTGACGTCTCAGATTTTTCAGAAGAAGCAGATGGAATTGCAATCCCTGCAGAACAAAGTAGCCCTTGCCCTGACAATTTTGCACAACCACCCCCTAAGAGAAAAACGAAAGGGAAAACATCGATGATCACAGATGTGGCGGGGCCAACGATAGAATTTCTAAAGAGTAGAACAAGTGTAGCCAAAACGGAAATGACTCAGAGTCACAATTCAAAATTCCTGGAAAGTCTTGTACCAGATATGGACAAATTGACGCCAAGAAGGCAGAGGCAGTTTAAAGAAAAAGTTCTTACCACTTTGAATCGGTTTTTGGATGAACAGGAGGAAGAGGCCGTCTGGCTCTCACGGAATCCCCAATGTACAACAACCCTAGCACCGTCTCCTCAATATGTAAATTCCCCTAGTCCACAGCAGCTGATTAATTCACCTAGTCCACAGCATCTGATTAACACAGGAATAGAATCTGTGCAGCAACCCGTGCTATCTACCCCACACTTTTCTCAACAGAACTGCCAAGACAACACCACATGGAACAATTTGTAATTATATTATAATGTTGTTTAATAGCTACATGCAGTAGTAAATAGTAATTACGAATTTATGTAGCGTCTACATACCTTAGAGTAACGAGCAGTCTTTCTTCAGGTGTTATGCTCCTTCGTATATTTGTATCACTTTTCCTGATGTTATGTTCTATCATATTTAGAATATGATTAAAAGTATCAATACTTAATCTAGTCAAATTTCTTAATTTTGTTTCGTCTTCTTTGAGTTCCTGTACAAAGTTTCTAAGAGAATTTTGTTCATCTCTCTTCCGGTTAATGGGGTGGACCCACATGCGTTTGTCACTTTCTTCCAAATAAGTGTTTTGCATCCACTGCCACACAAGAACAGCACAAATTTCATCGTCTTCGGTGTTCATTCTGCCACTGTTCTACCAACAATGAGTTATGATTGAAAGCTTGTGTCTTGAACTATATAGGCCATGAATGATGACAAAAGGTTTTGCGTGAACGCAAAACGTTTTGTTTGAAGACGTTTTTGCTTGATCAGTGTGCAAATGACACAGCAAAATGTTTGGCAAGCAAACAGAACATTTTGAATAACGTTTTTTCATTCAATCCTTTCTCCACTGATACAACAAAATGTTTTTACGTTAAGCAAAATGTTTTGTTTGAAGGCGTTTTTGCTTGATCAGTGTGCAATCAGCTTAAGACATTATTATTTACTTGCTCAACTGCAACGGTTGGTGGGAGTTGTGACAGGAAGGGGATGTCCGATGCCTGTCTCATACCACACAGACTTTTGACCCTGCTAAGCCACATGCTGCTGTTCTGCTGTAAGTGCTTCATCTTGTTGGGGTGGGTGCGTGTGTGTGTGTGTGTGTGTGTGTGTGTATTTACCTAGTTGTATTTACCTAGTTGTATTTTACGGGAAGGGGAGCTATGCTCGTGATGTCCCGTCTTCGTATCTCATTTTATCTAAACTATTTTTAAATTCATGTATTGCTTTTGCACACACTACTTTCTCATCTAAGTTGTTCCAACGGTCTATTACTCTGTGAGGAAAGCTGTTCTTTTTCACATCTCTTCTATAGCTGTCTTTCTTGATTTTCTTTCCGTGTCCTCTTGTATTTCTATTATCCCATTTTATTACATCCTCTCTATCAATAACTTCTATGCCTTTCATGGTTCTGTAAATGGCTATCAAATCTCCTCTCTCTCTTCTTTGCTCTAGTGTCTGTAGCTCTAGTTTTGCTAGTCTCTCTTCATATGATAATTTTGAGAGTGTTGGTGCCAATATTGTAATTGCTCTTTGTATTCTTTCAAGTTTTTTATACATTTTTTTGTACTTGGTGACCACATCGTTTTTGCATATTCCAATCGTGGTCTTGTCAGAGTGATTAGTATTTTCTTCACCATTTCTTTATCCAGGTATGTAAATGCTACTTTGATTGTTCTTATTAAATTATAAGTTTCACCAAAAATCTTATTTATTTGTTTCTCAGGGGACATATTATTCATAACAATGACTCCCAGGTCCTTCTCATTTTCAACTTTTTTATTCTTTCTTCTCACAATTTATATGATCCTGTTATTCTGTTTTTGCTTTTTCCAAATTCCATTAAACTACACTTTTCAGTATTGAACTCCATCTCCCTCTTCCTACTCCATTCCCAGACTTTATTTGGATCACTCTGTAGTGATTCACAATATTCTTCCATCTTCACTTTTTTTTAATAGTTTTGCATCATCTGCAAAGAAGCTCATATAACTTTCAATTTCTTCATCCATATCATTAATATATATAGCAAAGATTATTGGGGCAAAAAACTGTTCCTTGTGGAACACCACTTATTACTTCATCCCAATTTGAGTCTTTGTCTCTTATCACTACTCTCATTTTTCTTTCTTGCAAAAAGTCTTCCATCCATTTAAGCAGTTTGCCCTGTATTCCTCCTTCGGTTTCTAATTTCTTAAGCAACTTATTATGTGGTACTTTGTCAAAAGCTTTTTTTAGGACTAGAAATGCACAATCAGCCCATCCATCTCTTTCTTGTATTATATCTATTAGCCTTGAATAGAAACATATTAAATTGGTGTCGCATGATCGTCCTTATCTGAATCCAAATTGTCTTGGATTTAGCACGTTTTTTTTTTTAAATATTTTACCCATCTACTTTTGACAATTCTTTCACAAATTTTTGCTATTGTACTTGTTAGAGAGACTGCTCTATAGTTGGTAGGGTCTTCTTTATTTCCCCCTTTATATATAGGTACTATATTTCCTTTTTTCCAATCTTCTGGAACTTTTCCTTCTTTCAAGGAACTGTTTATTATGCTATGTATTTTGTCGGCCAGTTCATTCCTGCATTCTTTCAGAATCCAGTTTGCTTTTTCATCTGGTCCATGCGATTTTCTGACATCAAGATTACTCAAGTGTTTCATTATTTCATTCTTTGTTACTTCTATTTCTTTCATAGGGGGGACTTTCTCTTTCCATTCGATCTCTTCAGGTTGTATGTTCTCCCTTGTAAACACCGATTTAAAATGCTTGATCATAATTTCCGCTATTTCTATTTCCTGTGTGTATTCAACTCCTCCTTGTCTTAATTTATCCAAATCTTGTTTGTTTTTCAGTTTGTTGTTTACAAATCTGTCAAATAAATTTGGTTGATCTTTACATTTTTCTATGACATCTTTTCCATATTTTCTCTTTTCCTCTCTGCACGCTTGTACATATTCGTTTCTATAACAAGTATATATTTTCCATTTTTCAGGTCTTTTGTCTTTCTTGCATTTGGTCCAAACTTTATCTCTTCTGTCTTTTAACTCCCTATAACTTTTGTTGTGCCAGCACTTTACATATTCTTTTTCTTGTATTTGTCTTGGAACATACTTTTCCACTCCTTTTTTTTTATCATTTTTTGTCAAAATATTCCATTTCCCTTCCACTGTTGTTTCTTCTTTGTATATTCCTTCCCAGTTTTCTTTTTGAAAGTCTCTTATTTTATCAACGTTTGTTTTTTCATACATCATTCTTCCTTTTCTACATTGTTCATTTCTTCTCATGTATTTTTCCTCATTTAGTTCCAGTTCAATCAATATGTGGTCACTTTTACTTATTGGTGTTTTATATTCAATCTTTTCCAGTATTCTAGGTTCAGATGTGATTATTAGGTCTAATCTCGATGGTTCTTCTTCATTTCTATACCAAGTGTTCTCCTGTATCCACTGTGTCATCGTATGATCAATGATCATCTCGAGTAGAACATTTCCCCATGAGCCGTCTCCACCCTTTACTGTCATCTCTTCCCAGCAGACTTCTTTGCAATTAAAGTCGCCCATCATAACTATTCTTCCTCCATCTTCCATTATCTTCTTTAATGTTATCCTTGTGTCTTCTAACATACTTTTATGTTCACTCTCTTCCCACGAGGCTGTTTTTGGAGGCACATAATTTATCACAAACGTTCTGCTCTTCTTATCTCTGTCTTCCACTTCGATCATAATCATCTCTACTGTATTCTTTCCATATGTGACACACCTCACGTTTATATCCTTCTTAGTCAGGAACATAACTCCACCCCCTTGTTTTATCTCTCTTTCTAATCCAATAATTATATGCATCATGTCCTACACTGTTGGGTGGTAGTGGACCTTTTAATTTCCTTTCTACAATTCCCATTATGTCCGGTTCTTTTTCCTTCAGATAATCATTCAGCTCATTCAATCCTGTTATTAATCCATCTATGTATGTGTAAGACACTCTTAGTTTTCTGCCACTTCCATTGTATTCTCTCTTTCCCTTTTGTTTTTCTCTAGTATGTCGTATTTCCTTACTTTCATATTCACTACTCTCCAATAGAATTTCTCTTTTTCTGACCCTGTTCTCTTCTCGTTTTTTTCCTTAGCTTCATGTCTTTTCGTTTTTTCCTCCTCTCTTTCCTCTTTATTCATTTCTCTTTTTATCCATACCTTTTCATATTGTTCACTTGCTGCTAGTTTCCCTGTTTTTGCTAAGATATTCTCTGCCGTCGTTTGTGACCTGAATTTAATCTTAATTGGTCTGGTCTTATCTGTACTATACTTTCCGAGTCTAAACTTCTCTTCAATTTCTTTCATGATTTCAGGTTCATCTTCCTGAACTAATTCTAGTAATCTCCTTACTTTTTCATTTTCCTCATTGATTCTTGTGCTTCTATCTGGGTTGTGTTTCTCATCCATTCCTAATATAATTATACTTTTCTTTTTATCTGCTAAGTCTCTTACTATATTCTCCTTCTGTCTCATCACTTTAATAACTGAGTCTTCAGTTTGTTCTTTCATTTGCTGTTTAATTATGTCAGTCAATGCAACTTTACTGTTTTCTTGGATTTTTCCCAACCCTGTCCTTCTTTTCCTATGGCCTCTTTGTTGTCTTTATAATTCCTCTTTAATTCTTCATTCTCCTCTTTTACTTCTTTTAACTGTCTTTTTAATTCTTGTATTTCATTAGTTAAGTTTTTGTTCACCTTCTCTAGTTCTTCCAATTTTTCAACTCTCTGCGCAATCTATGCTATATTACCGAACCTATTCTCCCAATGTTCGGTCATTTGTTCAAGTTTTTCCTCTAGTCTTGCTAATCGGGAGAGGTTGGTATCCGCCCCCCCCCTCATTAAATCCCTGGAAATTATTATCCTCACCTTCCATTGTGCTGCTCTTATCTATATTTCTAATCTTTACATTTTTGTTAATCTCTTCACCAAAATCATCGGTCCTTCTCTTGTTTATATGACGCCTGGCCTCCTGGAACAAGTCCTCCCTTTCCTCATTTCCTTCCATTTCCCTCAGTAATCCCTCACTTTCCCACTACACCACGAGCTTTTCCCTTCACTGTAAATACAATAAGGTACTTCCTTTGCGTTGAGATCCACGAAAATTTCACTTTTTCTTCAGAACTCCAATCTTCGCCGTCCATCCGACGAAAGTGTGTGTGTGTGTGTGTGTGTGTGTGTGTGTGTGTGTGTTTGTGCATGCGTGTGTGTGTATGTGTGTGCGTGTATTAACCTTGGTCTTTGGATCACGTGTTTGACTCATGATCGACAGCTATTTCCCTCCCGGAAGAGAGCTCAGAGGTCGTATGACCGATCTATGGGTAATGTGTGTGTGTGTGTGTGTGTGTGTGTGTGTGTGTGTGTGTGTGTGTGTGTGTGTACGTGTGTGTGTGCACGTGTGTGCGCGAGCGTGTGTGCGCGCGCGTGTGTGTACGTGTATGTGCACGTGTGTGTGTGTACGTCTGTGTCTGTCCTTGTGTGTGTGTGATTTACCTCGGTCCTTGGAACACGTGTTGGACTTGTGACCGATAGCTATTTCCCTCCCGGAAGAGAGCTCAAAGCTCGTATGACCGATCTATGGGTAATGACGTGACCTTACACGCACGCACACACACATCCAACTCCCCGCCCACGAGTTGGAGTAACGACTCGAAGAGCAGCGATACTAAAATTACTTAAGCCATGGGCAGGATTCGAACCCGGACTGCCGTAGTAACAGTCAGGGACTCTATCAACCGCGCTACCGAGTCGTGTGTGTGTGTGTGTGTGTGTGTGTGTGTGTGTGTGTGTGTGTGTGTGTGTGTGTGTGCGTGCGCGTGTGTGTGTGAGTGTACATGCGTGTGGTTGTGTGCTTGTATGTATTTGAATATCTCATACTTTGTTACATATTACGACAAAGCCGATGAATATTATATCAAACATTTCGGGAGCCCCCGAGTAGGAGTAAGAGGGCGAATTCATATTCAGTATGCGTTAGAGAGCTCGTACCTAATTCTAAATTAAATCCTTTAGCGTTAAAATATGCAATCCTCAATAAGGAGGATATCAACCCCTCATGTATGTATGTATATATGTATGGCATGTATGTATGTATGTACTGTATGTATGTACGTAAGCATACATATGTCGTATATGGATGTACATGATGGTAGGGGTTCGGGAAATGCATTTTCCTTCTTTCCGTTTGGTCGGCACAATTTTGCAAATCTGTCTCGTCCGCCTTCGGAGACGGGGAGCCTCACGTCTGCCGAAGGGCGACTCGAAGTTTGTGCGGGAGAATTTTTCAAGATGAGAATCACCTATACTTGCGTCGGCCAAAGGGAGAATCAATATTTGGCTAGAAGAACTTTTCAAGAGGCGCATTCAGAAAGAGAAATCACATACACTTTAAGAATTAGAAACGTCCGTACTTGGTGGTTAGTTCAAGAGCAGCCAGCCTCGTTCCAGGAGAACGCAAGAAAGCGGAAGAGGAGCTTGGCTTTCGACGGAGAAGACAACGAGGGCTCCACAGCGAAAAGACGACGCGTGGAAAGCCCGACCTCCGGCAGCAGCCAAACCCATTGTACCTGCTGCGAACCCATGTCTGGGGTGGAGGAGGGACTGTGAGGTCCCCGGGTCGTTCTTGTCGAGAATTCCGACAACGATTCCCAACCAAAATTGAACAAAAGCTCCATCGAAAAAAGAAAAAAAAGAAGAATAGGAGCATCGGCAAAGACTCTCAGGGAGAAAGAGAGAGGCCGTATCCTGCGCTGCTGAGTGAAAGCGCCTCCTGGCTCGAGCCACAGGAAAGAAGAAGTCCCTTGTGCCAATTTGGCCTCGGGAGGAGGGAGGTTCTCCCCTCGGCTGAATAAAATCGCCCGGCGCCAGACATAAGCAACGCGCCAAATACGAGTTCATCACTCGTCAAACGGTCTACACCATTGGATTCTAATTTTTTTTTTTTTTCACCAGCAACCGAAATGAGGGTTGCAAGGGTATTTATAAGGACCGCTGGACAGTCTTGGAGGGAAAAAGAAAAACAGAAATATGATGTATATTGAAATAGGCAGAATTTCGAAACAGCAGGAAAGCAAAAATGAGCAATATTTCAGTGGCGCAGTAGGATCAGTCCAATTAGCATATAACACGGGTTTCTCTTCTTTGTGTTCTTCGTGTGGAATCCATCAGCAAGGGTTGCAGCACTCGGGGGATTTGTTTTCCAAGAAGTGTGTGTGTGTGTGTATGTGCGTGCGTGTGTGTATTAACTTGGTCTTTGGATCAAGTGTTGGACTCGTGATCGACAGCTATTTCCCTCCTAGAAGAGAGCTCAGAGCTCGTATGACCGATCTATGGGTAATGCTATGACCTTGCACACACACACACACCCAACTCCCCGCCCACGAGAGTCAGAGTAACGATCCGAGGCACAACGATACCGAAATAACTTCGGCCCAGGGCAGGATTCGAACTGGCTACTGGGAGTACTACTTCCCAGTTCAGCGCTCTACCAACTGTGTGTGTGTGTGTGTGTGTGTGTGTGTGTGTGTGTGTGTGTGTGTGTGTGTGCGTGCGTGTGTGCATGCGTGTGTGTGTGTGTGTGTGTGTGTGTGTGTGTGTACGTGTGTGCGTATGTGTGTGTGTATGTGTGTATTCACCTTGGTCTTTAGATCACGTGTTGGACTCGTGATCGACAGCTATTTCCCTCTCGTAAGAGAGCTCAGAGCTCGTATGACCGATCTATCGGTAATGTGTGTGTGTGTGTGTGTGTGTGTGTGTGTGTGTGTGTGTGTGTGTGTGTGTGTATGTGTCTGTGTATATGTGTAGGTGTGTGCGTGTGTGTGTGTGTATGTATTGAACCTGGTCTTTGGATCACGTGTTGGACACGTGATCAACAGCTACTTCCCTCCCGGAAGAGAGCTCAGAGCTCGTATGACCGATCTATCGGTAATGTGTGTGTGTGTGTGTGTGTGTGTGTGTGTGTGTGTGTGTGTGTGTGTGTGTGTGTGTTTGTTTGTGTGTATGTGTGTGTGTGTGTGTGTGTGTGTGTGTGTGTGTGTGTGTGTGTGTGTGTGTGTGTGTGTGTGAGTGTGTATGTGTGTGTGTGTATGTGCGCGTGTGTGTTCGTGTGCGTTTGCGTGTGTGCGTGTGAGTTTGCTTGTGTGTGCGTGTGTGTGTACGTCTGTGTGTGTGCGTGTGTGTGTGTGTGTGTGTGTGTGTGTGTGTGTGTGTGTGTGTGTGTGTGAGTGTGTGTGTGTGTGTGAGTGTGTGTGAGTGTGTATGTATGTGTGTGTGTGTGTGTGTGTGTGTGTGTGTATGTGAGAGTGTGTTCGTGTGCGTTTGCGTGTGTGTGTGCGTTTGCGTGTGTGTGTGAGTGTGTGTGTGCGCGTCTGTGTGTGTGCGTGTGTGTGCGTGTGTGTGTGTGTGTGTGCGTGTGTGTGTGCAGAGGCTGAGGCAGAATTCATCCTCCAAGAAGTGTCCGGGGCCCGAGTGTGTGTCAAGGTACCTGGTAAGGAACCCATTAACTACATGGTAAGGAGCCCATTAACTACCTGGTAAGGAGCCCATTAACTACCTGGTAAGGAGCCCATTAACTACCTGGTAAGGAGCCCATTAACTACTTGGTAAGGAGCCCATTAACTACTTGGTAAGGAGCCCATTAACTACCTGGTAAGGAGCCAATTAACTACCTGGTAAGGAGCCCATTAACTACCTGATAAGGAGCCCATTAACTAACTATGGCCATCATATGGGGGAATGATTAATTAACACTCGCTGCTCTCGTAACCGGATATGTACTTTCGGTGTTAATTCAGCTGCTGGATCCCCCGCACGGGGTTTCTGCGGGTAGCGTCCTCCTCGCGAGCTTTGGCTTTGTAGTTAGTGGGGGTGGGTCTTGATAGGTGCAAAAGAAAGAACCTCTTTACCCACAACAGACACAAACAAGAGAAATCACAAGAGCAGTCATGTATCTCGTGGTGGAGAATATTAACTGGAGTGCGCGTCATCTTTCCTACACGGATGATTTGGATTCTACATATCAAGAAATATTTTGTAAATGTGTTTTAAAGTCAAATGTATGTTCATATGTTTAGTACTACTTTCTCCCTCCGCTAACTCCTTAATGACATACACTCAATTATAATTTATAACTTGAATCGTGTCCTCCTTTCAAAGATACAATCAATGTGCACGTAAAAATTGTATTTGTTGCAGGGAAGAAAAAAAAAATTCCAGAGCCATTTTTCATTTTTTTTTTTTTTTTACCAGAGCCATTTTTTTTAATTACCAGAGCCATTTGTTATACTTCCAGAGCCATGTTTTTGCAGGTTCAGTTTCTTAACATGTTGGCCTCCCAGTTGAAACTGATCGGCAGACACAGCACCTCTGTTTCCAATGGCAGTGGTTGGGGGTGGAAATGTACGACAAGCCTTGCAATACACCGTTAAGAGTACCATCATTGCCCTGATCCATTTCAAGCCAATCTAGGTTTCACGAGCGTATAGTAGATTCATGCTTTACTGGTTTTCGTTTTCCTTGGCCCTTGCCCGTAGTTTAAATTAGGCTTTGCAGGTCCAGAAGCGGTCCCTGCCTTTTAAATATTATCCCTCGATTCTGAAAACACTAAATCTGAGAGTAAACCATCTTAACTCAACTTCACTCGCTTCACTAGAAATCGCTCCATGATGTACGATCATCGAAAGTTTGGCATGGACGTGATGTACGAACGTAGACCTTGCTCCCGTAAACCTAAGCTAGCTAACGAACCTTTTTTTTTTTTTTGTATTTTTTATTCTCCCTCCAAAGATCCATATTATGAACTAAATATATAATAATCAAATGCTCATATTTATACTTAAATTTATCTACTTTCATTTACTAACCAAACATTTGATTCTATTTTTTCTCATAAATACGCGAACGAGGTTATAAAGGGGATTTCCCAGTTTCCCTCCTAGAACTCGAGTAAGTTTGCATATGTACAGTGTACGTTTGCATGCGGTGATGTGGTATTGGGTATAGTGCATTGTATATGTAGTCAGCGCGTTGATTGGGCAGCTAGCAGCATGACACCAATGAACTTCCATGCAAACAGGTACCATGCAATTTGCAACTAGCAACATTATGTAGCACGATAGTCGTGTAGAGTCTAGTCAACATGTAGTATACGCGCGCATGCAGCTGATACGAAGCTAGGCTAGTTAAGCCATTGAACTCTAGCAGCTATACCGCGTACACATACGTACGTATATCAACATATTAAAGTTGTTTGATGCGTTGCGTTTATGATATCGATTGATAATGCAATGATTGATCACGGGTAAGTTGTGTTTACTCTGATCCGTTCATCTATGGTGATGGGATTCGGGGATTGCCAAATGATGGATAATGCATGAAAAACGTTGAATCTGGCCGCGAGAGCGATTTTTTTGTGGGGGATCGCTCCCGCTATTGGATTAGCGAGAGCAGGATTGGAACTTTCCCGAGCGAAATCGCTCGTCGCTCCCGTTAATTTTTTCGCTGATTTGTTGTCATTCACATTTGCAAGGATTATCTTCTTCTTAAATGCGAGTTTATTTACCTCCTCTCTGAAATTAATTCTAGCTGTGCAATCTACCAATCTCTAGTCACTACCTATATCTACTTTACTTATAAAGAGTAACACAACAGCGTTAATCTCACCTCTTAATATGAAATCTATTTCGTTCAATGTCGTTACTTTTGAATTTTCCATCCATATCTACAACCCACACGCTTTTAGATGACAGTCTTCATGATTCAGTCACTCCATTCATTAAATTCATCTGTACTAGTGTACTAGAAATTACAAGTGACGAGGCAACCTAGGCCCCAGAAATCATGGAACAGGTAAAACCACTTATGGAACAAGGAACATCGTTAAACCTTCTCAAACCCACAGATAATAAGGTTCATTGTATATTATTTCAACTATAAACCTAATGTACACGTAAGAAAAGCGTTCTTGAATCATAGTGTAATGCTATTGTAACTTTACTTCATTAAAAAAGAACCAGACCATCTGCACTATCACCAATATAAACAAAGTATTTTTTAAAAATCTCACAAATTGACTAAGAAATTTGTTGAATGAAAACATCAGGAAGACTTTAGAAATCAGTGACCCCCTATAGACCGTCTACACACGGTCTGTCTCGTCATCTCATCTCATCAAGAAAATAAAATGCAATAAGCTTCAGTGGTTACCGTTTATACATTAAGAAGAGCCGTTTGACAAAGTGGATCAAACGACAATAGTAAAATATATAGAGTGCCGCGGCATTGAAGAAATGAATCTGAGAGCGGGTTAGGGCGCCAGCGTCTGGAGGTGATTCTGCTAGTCACCCTGTAACGTCAACAAGAGTCTACGGCGCCTCAACACCTTTCATACCATGACGCCTATGTCGGTGTCATGATGCGCAACTACAAAGATGCCGTCTGCGTCGCGTCGGCGTCTTGGTTATATCTATTTTGTAGTAGTAGTAGTTGCCTTACCCCCATATTCTGTCAACTGGCCTCATCATATTTTCTGTAGTTATTAATATTCAGAGTGAAAGAGAACGAGTAGTACAGCTGTAACTTTATATCTTACGCATTGTCATGCATCATCGTACATCAGGCAGTTGATATTGCCAGGGAGATGTTGACTCGTATTGAAGGGGCTAAATTCCCAAACCCGGACAACGGGCTGTCATACCAAGCCACTTCGAAAGCGGATAACGGCTGAGTTGTTGAAAAAAAAATAATAAATGAAAAAAATAACATGTGACACACGCCTTGGCAAAAACTGGTCTGACCTGTGGTCATATGATTTTATTCGCTTAAGACATTATTATTTACTTGCTCAACTGCAACGGTTGGTGGGAGTTGTGACAGGAGGGGGATGTCTGATGCCTGTCTCATACCAGTAATCCCTCCCCTTCTCCTTTTCCCTCACTTTCCCACTACACCACGAGCTTTCCCCTTCA
>NC_134786.1:72147814-72152814 GCF_046742065.1 Oratosquilla oratoria
ACACGTGCTATAACTTTTCCTGCAGTATCTAGGAGAGAGATTGCGCGATAGTTAGCACATTCAGCTGCGTTCCCCTTCTTCTTGTATATCATTACCATGATTGGATCTTTGAGTGATTGTGGTAAATAGCCAGCTTCCCAAAATACCTTAGTCCACTTGTGGAGTCACCGAGTCACAGCATGGCCGCCAAACTTGAATAATTAAGCTGGTATGCCATCAGGTCCTGCAGCTTTGTTGTTTCTCAAGCTTTTGCAGGCTGCTTGAACTTCGGTAAAGGTGGGTGCAGCATCTAGGTGGTCAAGAAGGGGTAGACATGGAAGGCGGTCAGCAAATTGTGCATATTATTAATAATATTATTAATAATATTATTAATATTGATAATATTATTAATGATATTATTAATATTGATAATATTAATAATATTATTAATATTGATAATATTATTAATAATATATACACATGTACAACCGTGATGACATATTATGATGCTATATGTACGCATGCATCTGTATGAACGTTGTTTGCTTATGTACAAGAAGAAGCACGCCAAGTATCCATAAGTCTGGATTCTGGATTCTGGATTCCAAGAAAAGACCACCTCGCTTGCGCGGGATCGGGTTTTGTGGGAGGGGAAGAATGTCTGTTAGAAAATGAAAAGATAGTGGTGTATAAAAGAGGGCTATTGCCACCGGGCGAATTGCGAGCGATTAGGGGCTAGATTGTTGTCGTGGCTTAGGAGGACTGGACCAGGAGCTTGGAGGGAAGCGCCTTACGCCGGAGGTTAGGATTACTAACGGGGTTAGGATCACCAACGAAAGTTTGGAAAATGGTAGGAGGCGTAGTAGTAGAGAAAGGTGGAAAAACG
This sequence comes from Oratosquilla oratoria, assembly GCF_046742065.1. Classification (NCBI taxonomy): domain Eukaryota; kingdom Metazoa; phylum Arthropoda; class Malacostraca; order Stomatopoda; family Squillidae; genus Oratosquilla; species Oratosquilla oratoria. The sequence goes on from NC_134786.1 coordinate 72,148,680, forward strand.
GAAAAATCTTTAGTGGGAGGTAAACTGAAATGAGAAGATGCAGTAGAAGAGAAAGTTAGAAAGGAAGCGAATTTTAGTCGAAGAAAAAGTAAGTGTATATGTTTGTGCGTGATTTGTGGCTCTGTTCGTGAGAGGTGTATGTGTGTATCTTACGAGAAGTGAGTTGATTTCACTTTCCGCGTGTAGAGGGCGAACCTGATAAGCCACAGGTGGGGCGAGCGTACCCTGATTATCCCAGGTTTTGGGTTTGAAGTCCTTTTAGAGCTGATCAAGGGGCGGAGCGAGGGGGGCAGACGGGCGGTGTACACCCGCCTGCCGACGTCAACGGAGAGATCAGTGACCAGAACGGGAGCGGCAAGGAGATAACTCCACGCCGCCACCGCTGGCGAGGGCGAACCTGATAAGCCACAGGTGGGGCGAGCGTTGTCTGTTTATCCCCAGACTGGGTTTGAAGTCCTTTTAGAGCTGATCAAGGGGCGGTGCGAGGGGGGGCAGACGGGCGGTGTACACCCGCCTGCCGACGTCAACGAAGAGATCAGTGACCAGAACGGGAGCGGCAAGGAGATAACTCCTCGCCGCCACCGCTGGCGAGCGCGAACCTGATGAGCCACAGGTGGGGCGAGCGTTGTCTGTTTATCCCCAGACTGGGTTTGGAATTCGGAAGAGTAGATTCAGTGGCGATGCGAGGGAGGGGCAGACGGGCGGGTGTTGTATGGTCTCTTTCCTTCCAATCACAACTCTGAAAACAGAGAATTACGCGATTGGGAATTGTGTAAATGTCAGAAGTGTAAACTCGCTCACCAGCGTCAGCGAGAGGCCAGCGTTTGGTTGCGGGCCGGTCGGACAGAAAGGTGTCCCAAGTCTCTCCGTCAACCAGCCTGCGGTCAGATTGGGCGTACTGAGAGAGACGATTGGGCCTCTGCTTTGCTAGCGAGAAAGTGTGCATGTGCCTCTTTTCTTCCAAGCACTACTCTGAAAACAGAGATTTACGTGACTTGGGAAATGTGTGTGTGTATTTGTATTGGTGTAAACCCGCCTGCCGACGTCAGCGTAGAGGTCGGCCATGCCAGACCGGCGGCAGCTAGGAGATGTATCTCCCAGCCACCACCGGCCGGCGATGATACTTGGAGCTTGTTGAGAGAGCTGGTTGAAGAGACGTCCGACCTCTAGGAGCGCTGAGTTGATTCTCAAGTACAAGTTGACTTGGTGGTAAGAGGGTTTCCCAAATGAAGATGCGGATTCAGATCCCCGAGGAGAGGGACGGGAGGAGGCAGAGGCAGAATCCATCCTCCAAGTGTCCGGGGCCCGAGTGTGTGTCAAGGTACCTGGTAAGGAGCCCATTAACTACCTGGTAAGGAGCCCATTAACTACCTGGTAAGGAGCCCATTAACTACCTGGTAAGGAGCCCATTAACTACCTGGTAAGGAGCCCATTAACTAACTATGGCCATCATATGGGGGAATGATTAATTAACACTCGCTGCTCTCGTAACCGGATATGTACTTTCGGTGTTAATTAAGCTGCTGGATCCCCCGCACGGGGTTTCTGCGTGTAGCGTCCTCCTCGCGAGCTTTGGCTTTGTAGTTAGTGGGGGTGGGTCTTGATAGGTGCAAAAGAAAGAACCTCTTTACCCACAACAGACACAAACAAGAGAAATCACAAGAGCAGTCATGTATCTCGTGGTGGAGAATATTAACTGGAGTGCGCGTCATCTTTCCTACACGGAAGATTTGGATTCTACATATCAAGAAATATTTTGTAAATGTATTTTTAAGTCAAATGTATGTTCATATGTTTTGTTCTACTTTCTCCCTCCGCTAACTCCTTAATGACATACACTGAATTATAATTTATAATTTGATTCGTGTCCTTTCATATATACAATCAATGTGAACGTAAAAAGTGTATTTGCTGTCATTCATAGTTGCAAGGATTATCTTCTTCTTAAATGCGAGTTTACTTACCTCCTCTCTGAAATTAATTCTAGCTGTGCAATCTACCAATCTCTAGTCCCTACCTATATCTACTTTACTTAAACCTCTTGGTATGAAATCTATTTCGTTCAATGTCGTTACTTTTGAATTTTCCATCCATATCTACAACCCACACGCTTTTAGATGACAGTCTTCATCATTCAGTCACTTCATTAATTAAATTCATCTGTACAAGTGTACTAGAAATTACAAGTCACGAGGCAACCTAGGCCCAGAAATCATGGAACAGGTCAAACCACTTATTGAACAAGGAACATCGTTAAACCTTCTCAAACCCACAGATAATGAGGTTCATTGTATATTATTTCAATTATAAACCTAATGTACACGTAAGAAAAGCGTTCTTCAATCACAGTGTAATGCTATTGTAACTTTACTTCATTAAAAAAGAACCAGACCATCTGCACTATCACCAATATAAACAAAGTATTTCTAAAAAAAATCTCAAAAATTGACTAAAACATTTGTTGGATAAAAACATCTGGAAGACTTTAGAAATCAGTGACCTACTATAGACCGTCTACAGACGGTCTGTCTCGTCATCTCATCTTATCATAATCATCTCATCGGGAAAATAAAATGCAATAAGCTTCAGTGGTTACCGTTTATACATTAAGAAGAGCCGTTTGACGCAGTGGATCAAACGACAATAGTAAAATATATAGAGTGCCGCGGCATTGAAGAAATGAATCTGAGAGCGGGTTAGGGCGCCAGCGTCTGGAGGTCATTCTGCTAGTCACCCTGTGACGTCAACAAGAGTCTACGGCGCCTCAACACCTTTCATATAAGGTAAGCAGTGTAAGCTTCGCGTATTTAGTTTATTAGAGACCGCTTTGATTTTTTGTTGTTGTTGATTTGCATTTTCTCTTTGCCGTTTTTATTACTAAAGGGGGAGCGAAATGGCTTGTGAAGGTTGCGTGAACCTAGAGGTCCGTCTCAGGATGTGTGAGGAGGAAATTCGTCTTCTCAGCAGTGCGCTCCGTGAGAAGAGTGAACCCTCCCCTCCCCACAACCCAAAGAGCGTTCCACTTCTTCCCCTACTGTCACTACCGTGAGCGAGTGGCGCTCCGTGGGGTCCCGTTTGTCGAGCCCGTGTTCGATGGACGTGTGCCCTGTGGAGCAACCGCTGGCTCTAGCCAATCGTTTTGCTCTACTGGAGGATGAAGTGGCTGAAAACCAGGAGTTCTTGGTGGTGGGGGACTCCATGGTGCGAGGCTATGACGACATCCTGCAGCGGAAGACTAAGCGACGTTGCAAGCTTGTATGTCAACCGGGCCGTGGGATCGCCGATTGTACCCGGTCCATCAGGGAGCAAGGACGGAAGAACACGGTTACGATTGTTCATACGGGAAGTAACGATGTAGGTAGGGTGAGATCAGAGGAGCTTGTTCGGAATTACAAGGTCCTCCTTCAGGAGATGAAGGAACGTGGGAGCCGTCACGTAGTCTGTGGGATCCTCCCGAGGATCTACGCAGGCTCGTGTTGGAACAGTAGAGCCATTGGGTTCAATGATAGGATATCGCAGTTGTGCACACAATTGGGATACCACTTTCTTGATCCTTGGTATCTCTTTTCTAGGCGCTATGACCTCTACGCTTCTGATGGGATCCACCTTATCCGCAGAGGCAAAGATGTTCTTACAAACCTCATTGTGGGAGTTTGTAATGAATTAGCTCCTTTTTTAGGGTAGAAGCCCAAAGGGAAGGGGAAATAGAATGTACTTGGGAAAACAGTGTAGAGTATAGCATTAATGTAGAACAATATGCCAGTATAGGACAAAATATAATTTTAGGATATAATGTCGCTAGAGGACGAAATGTCACATTAGGATGTAATGTCATAGGACAAAATGTCGCAATGGGATGTAATGACAGTGGAGGACAAAAGATCACGATGGGAAGTAATGATAGTGGAGAACTAAATATCACGATAGGATGTAATGATAATGGAGGAGAAAATATCACGGTAGGATATAATGTCAGTGAAGGACAAAATATAATTTTAGGAAGGGATACCAGACAGAATATCAAAGAATGCCAAAATATCATGATAGGATGTAATGACAGTGGAAGACAAAAGATCACGATGGGATGTAATTATAGTGGAGGAAAAAATATCACGGTAGGATATAATGTCACTGG
>NC_134786.1:72157814-72175314 GCF_046742065.1 Oratosquilla oratoria
AGATAAAAAGGTTGTTAGGAATCACATTGGTCCACTATTATCTGCTGACGGTCAACTTGAATATTCAAATGAAGGAATGTGTAATCTCTTAAACAATTATTTTAGCTCGGTATTCGTAAACGAAACACCTCAAAGTGAATTCCAAACTGAAACCTGTGAAAAGTCTGGGGTAAACTTACTCACTACGGTAAATATAACAAAAGAAACAATTAAAAGGTGTATAGACAAACTCAAAGTTAATAAAACACCAGGGCCTGACGGTTGGCATCCAAGAATCTTAAAGGAAATGAAAAATGAGATTGTTGTTCCATTAGAAATTATTTTCAAGAAATCCATCATATCCGGAGATGTCCCAAGAGAATGGAAGCTAGCTAACGTTACTCCCATATTCAAAAAAGGTGACAAAAAGAAACCAAATAACTATAGGCCTATTAGTTTGACTTCGATCGTAGGAAAAATAATGGAAACTATCATCAGAGATGCTTTCGAATATCATTTAGAAAGTAACCGTTTGATAAATGATAGCCAACATGGTTTCAGACGGAAACGTTCTTGCGTGACTAACTTACTCGAATTCTACAACACAGTTGTCTCGAATTATGACAAAAGAAACAATATTGATTTAATATATCTAGACTTTGCAAAAGCTTTTGATACCGTCCCACACGAAAGACTACTCACTAAATTAGCTTTGCATGGAATAAGTGGTAGCCTATTAGGTTGGACTAGTAATTGGTTGAAAGGTCGAAAACAGAGAGTTGTTTTAAATGGAAAAACTTCTGGATGGAAAAGTGTTGCAAGTGGAGTTCCTCAGAGTTCCGTTCTTGGGCCACTTCTATTCATAGTATATATAAATGATATAGACCATGGACTAAAATCTACTGTTTCCAAATTTGCTGATGATACAAAACTGTGCGGAGTGGCAAATGATCACTCAAACCAATTAGATATTCAAGAAGATTTAGATCAATTACAGCAATGGTCTGAAAAGTGGCTAATGAAATTTAACACAAGTAAATGCAAGGTAATGCACATAGGTAAAAATAACAGAAAGTACGATTACAAGTTATTTGGTAATTCGTTAACAAAAGTGGATAGTGAAAAAGATCTCGGCGTAATTATCAGTAACGACCTCAAATCATCCAAGCAGTGTATTTCAGCCTCAGAGAAAGCAAATAAGATTCTGGGATTGATTGCGCGATCTTTTGACTTCAAAAGTCCATCACTCATTAACTAGCTATTTAAATCGTTAGTTCGTCCACATTTGAAATATGCTGTTTCCGTATGGTCACCGAATCTCATTAAAGATATTGACAGATTGAAAAAAATACAACGGCGAGCCACAAAACTGATTCCAAATATCAAAAATAAATTATACGAAAATCGACTTAAGCACATGAATCTGTTTTCCCTAAAAAAGCGTAGACTCAGAGGTGACTTGATACAGGTCTTTAAGATTTTAAAGGGAATTGACAACATCAAAAGTGACCAAATTTTCACATTGAATGAGAATCAGACAAGAAACAATGGTCTCAAACTGTCCGGAAATAGATTCAATTTGGAAGTAGGTAGAAACAACTTTGCCAACCGTGTAGTTAATGAATGGAATAAACTTCCTGCACAGGTAGTGCAATGTAGTTCAGTTCGAAGCTTTAAGAATCATTTAGATAAATACCTAAGTAAGATGCTGTAATTATTATAATTTATGTTATATTATTTGTTTTTGTTTTGTTATAATTTGTCTGTCTGATTTTCATTTATTATTAGTTATATGTCAATTTATTATCATTTACTATTTACCTGTTTGTTTGTTATTCAACTATACCAATGCATTTATTTATGTATTTTAATTGTTATTTACATTGTTATAGTTTTAATTTATTATTAATGATTTTTTTTTTTTCCATCCGACCTAGATATGGATCAAAAGGTCTCCTGTCGGCATGCTTTGCCTTTGTAATCCTTTGTCTGTGTATGTGTACGTGTGTGCGTGTGTGTGTATGTGTGTATGTATTCACCTTGGTCTTTGGATCACGTGTTGCACTCGTGATCGACAGCCACTTCCCTCCCGAAAGAGAGCTCAGAGCTCGTATGACCGATCTATCGGTAATGTGTGTGTGTGTGTGTGCGTGTGTGTTCGTGTGCGTTTGCGTGTAGGTGCGTGTGTGTGTGCGTGTGTGTGTGCGTCTGTGTGTGTGCGTGTGTGCGTGTGTGTGTGTATTTACCTAGTTGTATTTTGCGGGAAGGGGAGCTATGCTCGTGTTGTCCCGCCATTGTATCTCTCAGTGTCTAGTTTGCTTTTAAACTCGTGAATGGCTTTTGCGCTTACTATTTCATTATCCAGTTTGTTCCAAGTGTCTAAAACTCTATGCGGAAAAACTGTTTTTCTTCAGTTCTCTTCTTCAGTTTTCTTCAGTTCTCTTCTTCAGTTTTCTTCAGTTCTCTTCTTCAGTTTTCTTCAGTTTGACGCAGTAGATCAAACGACAATAGTAGAATATATAGAGTGCAGCGGCATTGAATCAAATGAATCTGAGAGCGGGTTAGGGCGCCAGCGTCTGCAGGTGATTCTGCTAGTCACCCTGTGACGTCAACAAGAGTCTACGGCGCCTCAACACCTTTCATACCATGACGCCTATGTCGGTGTCATGATGCGCAACTACAAAGATGCCGTCTGCGTCGCGTCGGCGTCTTGGTTATATCTATTTTGTAGTAGTAGTTGCCTTACCCCCATATTCTGTCAACTGGCCTCATCATATTTTCTGTACTTATTAATATTCAGAGTGAAAGAGAACGAGTAGTACAGCTGTAACTTTATATCTTACGCATTGTCATGCATCATCGTACATCAGGCAGTTGATATTGCCAGGGAGATGTTGACTCGTATTGAAGGGGCTAAATTCCCAAACCCGGACAACGGGCTGTCATACCAAGCCACTTCCAATGCGGATAACGGCTGAGTTGTTAAAAAAAAAAAAATAACATGTGACGCTCTTGGCAAAAACTGGTTTGACCTGTGGTCATATGATTTTATTCGCTTAAGACATTATTATTTACTTGCTCAACTGCAACGGTTGGTGGGAGTTGTGACAGGAGGGGGATGTCTGATGCCTGTCTCATACCAGTAATCCCTCCCCTTCTCCTTTTCCCTCACTTTCCCACTACACCACGAGCTTTCCCCTTCACTGTAAATACAATAAGGTACTTCCTTTGCGTTGAGATCCTCGAAAATTTCATTTTTTCTTCAGAACTCCAATCTTCGCCGTCCATCCGACGAAAGTGTGTGTGTGTGTGTGTGCATGCGTGTGTGTGTGTGTGTGTGTGTGTGTGTGTATGTGTGTGTGTGTGTGTGCGTGTATTAACTTTGGCCTTTGGATCACGTGTTGGACTCGTGATCGACAGCTATTTCCCTCCCGGAAGAGAGCTCAGAGGTCGTATGACCGATCTATGGGTAATGTATGTGTGTGTGTGTGTGTGTGTGTATTCACTTGGTCTTTGGATCACGTGTTGGACTCGTGATCGACAGCTATTTCCCTCCTGGAAGAGAGCTCAGAGCTCGTAGGTCCGATCTATGGGTAATGCTATGACCTTGCACACACACACACACCCAACTCCCCGCCCACGAGAGTTGGAGTAACACACCTCAGCGCTGCGATACTGATATTATTTCAGCCCCGGGCGAGGGTCGAACCCGGACCTCCGTAGTGGCAGGCCAGAGCTCTAACCACAGCGCCATGAGAGGTGTGTGTGTGTGTGTGTGTGTGTGTGTATGTGTGTGTGTACGTGTGTGTGTGCACGTGTGTGTGCGCGCGTGTGTGTGTACGTGTATGTGCACGTGTGTGTGTGTGTACGTCTGTGTCTGTCCTTGTGTATGTGTGATTTACCTCGGTCTTTGGAACACGTGTTGGACTTGTGACCGATAGCTATATCCCTCCCGGAAGAGAGCTCAAGGCTCGTATGACCGATCTATGGGTAATGACGTAACCTTACACGCACGCACACACACATCCAACTCCCCGCCCACGAGTTGGAGTAACGACTCGAAGAGCAGCGATACTAAAACTACTTAAGCCCTGGGCAGGATTCGAACCCGGACTGCCGTAGTAACAGTCAGGGACTCTACCAACCGCGCTACCGAGTCGTGTGTGTGTGTGTGTGTGTGTGTGTGTGTGTGTGTGTGTGTGTGTGTGTGTGTGTGTGTGTGTGAGTGTACATGCGTGTGGTTGTGTGCTTGTATGTATTTGAATATCTTATACTTTGTTACATATGACGATAAAGCCTATGAATATTATATCAAACATTTCGGGAGCCCCCGAGTACGAGTAAGAGGGAGAATTCATATTCAGTATGCGTTAGAGAGCTCGTACCTAATTCTCAATTAAATCCTTTAGCGTTAAAATATGCAATCCTCAATAAGGAGGATATCAACCCTTCATGTATGTATGTATGGTATGTATGTATATATGTATGTATGTATATATGTATTAGGGTGGCACTGAACATGGAGGTAATTTTTAAAAGTTGGAATTTTTATACGGCCCTTTGGGGGATCATAGGTATTTATACGAAAATAAGTTACGTAAATTTTCAGCTTAATCGGTGCATATTAAGAACTGCCACATCGGTCATGTTTGCACGACTAGTGTTCCGTTTGAGTCTCTTCCCTCCTTTCATCCTTTATTTCTGCTTTCGGGATTTTAATACCGGTACCACCAAAAGGCCATGCCTTAATAAATGTTATTTACATTCAGTAATCAACTGTACTAATCCATCCATCTCCATCGTTTTTTCACAGGTTGACATGGCTAAAAAAACGAAGCGAAAGTGTGTTGCCTCTGATTGGCAGTCCGATAGAAGAAATTCTCGGCTCCAAACTTCCATCAAATGGCGATATTCTGCGTCATTTTATGTACCACCACAAGACGCTGAAGAAAGCAGACCTTAGTTCGGCACAAGCTGTGATTTTTCGTGTACAAGAATTCTGGAATCGTGCCCGGATTCCCACGATTACAGCTAAGAGTGCTACGAGGAAAGTTCTCGCACTCAAAGAGGAATGGAGGGTAATTCAGAAGTCAGCAAAGAGAAAGGGACCAACGCAGGAGAAGAAGGAGCAAGAGTTCTCGGAGAAACTGAACAACTTGTTCGACATTGCTTCTGCGGATGCGCTTGAGGTCAGTTTCTGAGGTCACGTTTTTGCAAGATGTTCGACGTCCGTTCAGCAGATTTATCTATGTTAACACTAGTTTTATTTGTTCTTAGGTGATCACTATAACCGAGGACAAGGAGTTCCTCATCGCCCAACGAGAGCCAGGAAGACAAGGATCCATGCTTGGTGTCGACAAGAACCTCGCGAATGCAGAGAAGAGAAAGGCGACGCGACAAAAGGAGGATCTCCAAAGGCAGGAAGTGGAAAAACACCAAGCAGAGAAACGGGATGCAACGGTCGAACTAGCATCATCCTCTTCCTCGACGTCGACAAGCCCCGACGAAGACAGCAAAGGTGGAATGTCTACTCCAAAACAACGGCGAACAGGTCCTCGTCCTTCAACTTCGTATATGAGCCCAGAACTGGTGGCAGCCCTCGACCGGACGAAAACAAGCAATCGGGGTGCTGTTCATCTGGTAGAAGCAACTGTCTCCAGTCTGGGACATGATAAAGCAACACTCGCACTGAATCGAGAGTCTATCCGTCGATCCCGAAGGTCCCATCGAGCTTTGTTGGCAGAAGAGATAAAAAAGAACTTCTCTCCAGACACTCCACTGATTGTCCACTGGGACGGGAAAAATCGTTCCACATGTCACTGGCGGAGTTGTGGATCGCTTAGCCATCTTGGTCTCGGGAGATGGAGTGGACAAGCTTCTTGGTGTACCTATGCTCCCGTCTGGAACCGGAAAAGCCCAGGCTGACGCTGTGATGGAAGCTTTACAGGACTGGGGCCTTGAAGACCGTGTAATTGGGCTCGGCTTCGATACCACGGCTTCGAACACGGGGATCATTGGAGGAACGTGCATCCTTCTAGAGCAAGCGCTTGGACGACAGCTTCTCAATCTTGCGTGCCGACATCACATGCATGAACTCGTTGCAATGAAAGCCTTCACAGAATGTATGGGACCGTCGACGGGACCTGAGATAGTTCTATTCTCAAGATTCAAGAACCAATGGATGTTCCTGGCAACGACATCAGAAGACGTTCGCCCTCTTCTCGACGAGGAGATTGTTGCCCCTCTTCTCGAAAAGCGAAAGGAATTTCTGGAGCTCTTTGGTCGACATCTCACCAAAAGTCAACCGCGTGATGACTACAAGGAACTGCTGGAACTCTCTATCATCACTTTGGGAGGCTTGCCTCCTCGAGGGGTACATCTTCGTCGCCCTGGAGCGTTACACCGAGCCAGATGGATGGTGACGCTGATCTACGGAATGAAGATTTGGGTTCTGAGGGACCAGTTCCAGCTCACTAGTTCAGAAAGAAAAGGACTAAAAAGATTCATCAACTTCGTGCTGTTTCTGTATGTGCCAGCATGGTACTCGGCTGTAGAGGCTACGGCAGCTCCAGCAAGAGACCTTCGATTTTACCAGTCTCTCGTGAAGTATGAGGATGTTGACAAAGGGCTTTCAAAAGCCGTTGTTGGAACCTTTGGAAGGCACCTTAGGTACCTCAGCGAGCACCTTGTGGGCCTGGCTCTCTTTGATTTTGAAACGCCAGAGACGGTTCTTGAAGAACTTGCGAAAGCCATGAAGGAAGTTGGTGCGGAAGGAGGAAAGCAACCCCCTAAACGAATCAAGTTGAACCCTTCTGGAGCAACGTCCAAGAGGCTCTCAGACTTTGCAACGCCTGCGAGTTCCCTTCTTCTCGATCGACTTGGATGTGGTCGAAAGTTCCTGGAACTCCCGGTGGAAGACTGGAAAAATGATACGCAATACCTTCATGGTCAACGACGTGCCAAAGCTCTTGGAGTCATCAATGATCGTGCCGAGAGAGGTGTCGCTTTGATGCAGGATTTCAATTTGCAGTTGACCAGAGATGAGTCTCAGCATCAGTTCATCCTTCAAGTAGTTGAGCAACATCGGAAGGAAAATCCCTCCAAGTGAAGTGCTGATTGATCAATGATGAGACTTTCTTCTGTTTTTTGTTCTGTATTTGTTCTGTTTTTGAAGAGAAATTGACCGTTTCAGTTAGTTCAAATTTTCTATCCGATGTTTTCTCTTTTTCTTTCCTTATAACCAATTCTCGAAACTTCAACATCGATGCGGCAGTTCTAAATATTAACCGATTTCACTCAAATTTTGCAAGAAATATTTTTTCAACTATACAAACAACTTGATTAAAGGCAGCAAGAAAAATCGAAAATAATTTTTTCAGTGCCACCCTAATATGTATGGTATGTATGTATATATGTATGTACTGTATGTATGTACGTGAGCATACATATGTCGTATATGGATATACATGATGGTAGGGGTTCGAGAAATGCATTTTCCTTCTTTCCGTTTGGTCGGCACAATTTTGCAAATCTGTCTCGTCCGCCTTCGAAGACGAGGAGCCTCACGTCTGCCGAAGGGCGACTCGAAGTTTGTGCGGGAGAATTTTTCAAGAGGACACACCGCAGTTAAAAATGAGAATCACCTATACTTGCGTCGGCCAAAGGGAGACTCAATATTTGGCCAGAAGAACTTTTCAAGAGGCGCATTCAGAAAGAGAAATCACATACACTTTAAGAATTAGAAACGTCCGTACTTGGTGGTTAGTTGAAGAGCAGCCAGCCTCGTTCCAGGAGAACCCAAGAAAGCGGAAGAGGAGCTTGGCTTTCGACGGAGAAGACAACGAGGGCTCCACAGCGAAAAGAAGACGCGTGGAAAGCCCGACCTCCGTCAGCAGCCAAACCCGTTGTACCTGCTGCGAACCCATGTCTGGGGTGCAGGAGGGACTGTGAGGTCCCCGGGTAGTTGTTGTCTAGAATTTCACCAACGATTCCTTTGCAAAATTGAACAAGAGCTCCATCAAAAAAGAAAAAAAAAAGAAGAATAATAGGAGCATCGGCAAAGACTCTCAGGGAGAAAGAGAGAGAGAGAAGCCTGCGCTGCTGAGTGAAAGCGCCTCCTGGCTCGAGCCACAGGAAACAAGAAGTCCCTTGTGCCAATTTGGCCTCGGGAGGAGGGAGGTTCTCCCCTCGGCTGAATAAAATCGCCCGGCGGCAGACAGAAGCAACGCGCCAAATACCAGTTCATCACTCGTCAAACGGTCTACACCATTGGATTCTAATCTTTTTTACCAGCAACCGAAATGAGGGTTGCAAGGGTATTTCTGAGGACCGCTGGACAGTCTTGGAGGAAAAAAGAAAAACAGAAATATGATATATATTGAAAAAGGCACAATTTCGAAACAGCAGGAAAGTAAAAATGAGCAATATTTCAGTGGCGCAGTAGGATCAGTCCAGTTAGCATATAACACGGGTTTCTCTTCTTTGTGTTCTTCGTGTGGAATCAATCAGCAAGGGATGCAGCACTCGGGGGATTTGTTTTCCAAGAAGTGTGTGTGTGTGTGTGTGTGTGTGTGTGTGTGTGTGTGTGTGTGTGTGTGTGTGTGTGTGTGTGTGTATGTGCGTGCGTGTGTGTGTGTGTGTGTGTGCATGCGTGTATGTGTATGCGCGCGCGCGCGCGCGCGCGTGTGTGTGTGTGTGTGTGTGTGTCTGTGTGTGTGTATGCGTGTGTGTGTGTGTACGTGTGAGTGTATGTGTACGTGTGCGCGTGTGTGTGTGTATGTGAATATTCACCATGGTCTTTGGATCACATGTTGGACTCGTGATCGACAGCTATTTTCCCTCCCGAAAGAGAGCGTAGAGCTCGTATGACCGATCTATCGGTAAATGCTGTGTGTGTGTGTGTGTGTGTGTGTGTGTGTGTGTGTGTGTGTGTGTGTGTGTGTGTGTGTGTGTGTGTGTGTGTGTGTGTGTGTGTGTGTGTGTGTGTACGTCTGTGCGTGTGTGTGTGTATGTGTGTGTATTCACCTTGGTCTTTGGATCACGTGTTGCACTCGTGATAGACAGCCATTTCCCTCCCGGAAGAGAGCTCAGAGCTCGTATGACCGATCTATCGGTAATGTGTGTGTGTGTGTGTGTGTGTGTGTGTGTGTGTGTGTGTGTGTGTGTGTGTGTGTGTGTGTGTGTGTGTGTGTGTGTGTGTGTATTTACCTAGTATTTACCTAGTTGTATTTTGCAGGAAGGGGAGCTATGCTCGTGTTGTCCCGCCATTGTATCTCTCAGTGTCTAGTTTGCTTTTAAACTCGTGAATGGTTTTTGCGCTTACTATTTCATTATCCAGTTTGTTCCAAGTGTCTAAAACTATGTGGAAAACTGTTTTTCTTCAGTTCTCTTCTATAGCTATGTTTTCTTAATTTCCTTCCATGTCCTCTTGTGTTTCTCTTGTCCCAGTTTAGTAATTCTTCTCTATCAAGTATCTCTGTGCCTTTCATGATTCTGTAGATGGTCAGTAGGTCTCCTCTCTCTCTTCTTTCCTCCAGTGTCGGTAGCTCCAGTTTAGCCAATCTCTCCTCGTATGATAGGTTTGCAAGTGCAGGTGCCATTTTTGTAGCTGCTCTTTGGATTCTTTCTATTTTCTTTGTGTTCTTTTTGGTACTGGGGGACCACAATGTCGCCGCATACTCTAGTCTAGGCCTTATCAATGTAACCAATTTTTTTTTATCATGTCTTCGTCCAGGTAAGCAAAAGCCACTTTTATTGATCTTAGCAAGTTGTAAGTCTCCCCGACAATTTTGTTAATCTGTGTATCATAGGACAAGTCGTTTGTGATAATAACTCCCAAGTCTTTTTCGGATCCTACTTTCTTTACTTCCTTGGTTCCAATTGTATAATTTCTTGATATTCTGTTTTTGCTTTTTCCAAACTCCATTATGCTACACTTCTTAGTATTAAAATCCACTTCCCATTTCTGACTCCAGTTCCATACCCTATTCAGATCTTGCAGTGCTTCACAGTCCTTATCAGTTTCTACTTTCCTTAACAGTTTGGCGTCATCAGCAAAGAAGCTCATGTAACAGTTCACGCCCTCGTCCATATCATTCATATAGATAGCAAACATTATTGGAGCCAGTACAGATCCTTGCGGTACTCCACTGATCACCTCTTTCCAATCTGAATATTTTTCTCTGATTACTACTCTCATCTTTCTTCCAGTCAGGAAGTCCTCCATCCATTTTAGTAGGTGTGTGTGTGTGTGTGTGTGTGTGTGTGTGTGTGTGTGTGTGTGTGTGTGTGTGTGTGTGTGTGTGTGTGTGTGTGTGTTCGTGTGTGCGTGTGTGCGTCAGCGAAAAAATACACGGGAGTGACGAGCGATTTCGCTCGGAAAGTTCCAATGTCGCTCTCGCAAATCCAATAGCGGGAGCGATGCGGCCCCCCGAGAGAAAAAAATCGCTCCCGCGGCAGGATGAAACGTTTGTGATGCGTTATGCATCATTTGGCAAGCCCTGAATCCCATCACCATTGTTGAAAGGATCAGAGCAAACACAACTCACCCGTCATCAATCATTGCATTATCAATCGATATCATTAACGCAACGCATCATCAGGGGAATGTCTGTTGCGGAAGGAAGGGAGAGGACGGAAGACAGAGATGAGTGGTGAATGGTTGTATATGGATGATGTGATTGCATGAGGAGGAATTGGAGGTGGGGTGGGGTAGTATGTGAGAGTAAATTTTGACGCAGCCCGAAGGGATTTCTCCCCGTCCTCTCCTTATATGCAAGGGGGGACGGAGAGGGGGGGTCGCCGATTAAATGAAGCAGCCTAGCTGTGGATGTGCTGTCTTGCGACACTGCTTCTGACCCAGGGCAGTGGGCAGGGTGCAGGGATGACCCGTCATCCAGGAGGTGCTCAGATGAGAGGGAGGGTGGGAGGGGTGTGGAGTGTATCTAGGGATGAAATGGGTGGGAGTGTTTTTATGTCTTTCCCTTTTTGGCTACCTCCCTTGAAAGGGGGAAAAAGCCTTGGTATATGTATGTATGTATCAATCAACTTTAATTTGTTGATGTACGTACGTATGTGTACGCGGTATAGCTGCTAGAGTTCAATGGCTTAACTAGCCTAGCGTCGTATCAGCTGCATGCGCGCGTATACTAGTACATGCTGACTAGACTTTACACGACTATCGTGCTACATAATGTCGCTAGTTTTGAATTGCATGGTACCTGTATGCAGGGAAGTTCATTGGTTGCATGCAGCTAGCTGCCCAATCAACGCGCTGACTACATGTACAATGCACCATTGACTAAATAACAGTAACTGGATCGAATCATTAAAAATTCAAAGTGCAAGAGTTGAAGAGTGAGTAAAACTGATTAAGAGAGCATTGGGAATGAGAAGTTGAGAACTACATGCTAATGGATTAATCAAATAATCATATAAACAGGTTTAACCCATTAGGTTGCTATAGCTACATTAATATCAAGTAATGAAAATTACATAGTGACCTTGTACTGCTACCATAGAAGACCTGCATAGTACTATGCAGAACAGCAGGAAGTCAGAAACTACTAATTTTATTCTACAAAACTCTGCAAGTGGATCTCATACAACTTAACAAGGAAACTCAGTAATTTGCGTCATATTGATATCCATTAAAGGTCAGATATCAACAGATATACCATTCGCTAAAAATCATCGTATTGCTCGAAAAAGTACTTTTTAAAAGCATACAAATAAAGTTTTTACCTGTTACAGAAGAATCTATTCAGAAAATTCACTTTTAATTGCGCCTCACAAACCACTTTTCCGAAGTCTAGATGTTCTAGTCGATTAGTAATTAGTACCAGTAATCGCCGCTAGGTGAACCGGCGGTGACGTCACAGTTGCCAAACAATCGGACAAAGAAACACACGCTGTAGTTCAGCTCAGTCATTCCAATCGAGTTATTCATCTTCATGTTCGTTTTTAATCCAAATTTGTTCGCAAAAATGGCCCATTGTGCATTCCAATTCGGAAGGATAGTATGTATGGTGGAAGAAAAAGAGGAAGAGGAGTTTGATATCGCCGAACATCGCATTGTAAAGCCTTATCAGTTCGAACTGATAATTAATAGGACAGCCCGTTTCTTCGTCGGAATACAGTGCAAGTGAAGATGAAGAAAGTGGTGAACAAAATAGCAAAAAAGAAGGGGAAAGCGATTTGTCAGATTCAGAACCCGAGACCACGGGGGAGGAGACGGAATTCGACGGCGACGTTGATTTAGACGGTGCCGAGAATCAAGATGGGTCTACCACCCCTCCTAGATGCAAACGCAAAAGATCTGACCACTCTCATAGGATTGGGATTACCAACTGGTATGAAATTCAGTGCATTATTCCTACCTTATTTAGGCTATCATTGCAAGCATGGGATGGGGTCCTTTGTTTTTATGTCGACAATCATGTCAGTCTCTCTCTAAAATTCCAAACATGGGGGGAAAATTAAATGATATGAATTGCCTTGTGGCCATTTCTTCCTGCAAGATCGAGATTATTCATTTAAAATACTGGAATAAATGAATGAATACATGTAAATAAAATGAAGCCAAATAATCTTTTAATAAGTACTGTCAACTGTGTATTTTCTATTTTACTAAACACAGTAAAGTGCATAAAAATAAAAATATGTACAAGGAAAAACATCATAAAATGACTATCAATATCTATGCAGTTGTTTCTTTCAGGCTATACAGATATATTGCTTACCGGCACTTCACCAGATGGATTTACCACATCCTTGGTAAAAAAAAAAACAGAAAAGTTTTGCCATCTTGTGCAGTCTCACGAATTCGTGCACAGTGGGAAAGTGAGGACTATACATACTGTGGTTTCAAATATCCCCAAGTTTGATGTGAACGCAATGACATGTGATATAGATATCAGGAAGCAATGTGGACTTATGAAATCACTGTTAGTTTGATTACAAAGTCATGTACCATGTACTAGTCTGTTGACTCTTTATCATGTTTATGTGATGGCAATACTGCTGCTGTACACAACCTAGTCAGTGCTTCAATGATTAAACCGTGTTCGCGATTGTCTTTCAGACACTACATCTGATTTAGTGTGTCTTTTGTAGGTATCTGCAATATTTTATACCGGTCCAGCGGCGGCGCCAGGAATTTTTAATTGGGGAGGCTAAGGGGGGGGGGGCTGAGCAAATTTTTGGGGGCTAATAGTAATATGATAATACACATATTATCCTCATTTCAGAAGGGGAGGGGGTTAATGGTAGGGCTAGCACTGATGGCTGACAAATCTTTAGCCCTGGCAATTAAAAATTCCACTTAATAAAATTATTTCAATAAGTGTTTTAAATTTTCAATTTGCTCATTTCAGTTGGGGGGGCTAATGGGGGGGCGCTGGCTTCAGGGCCAGTTTAATTCACTAGGCCTATATAGGCCATCCTGCATGTCCATGGAATTTATAACAAGCCCTCTCTGACATAGGCATAGGCCTAAGCCTAACGCATGCACATGATGCATGGAGTCAGAAAAAGTAAACTGCCTATGGTACCTCAAGCCTCCGGCGTTTATCAAACGCTGCCCCCCTACTTTTCTTTTTTTGGTTTCGGCGTGGAATGCTTTGTAGTAGCTGCAAAAATTGAGGGCACGGCATCAGGTTCTAGATGTCTCCTGGTCTTCTCCATAAATCCAATCGATAACGCTAGATTCATTTCGAAGCATTCCTCTTCGAAGTGGTCAGAGCAAAGTTCTGAAAACTTCGAAGGCTCCCACAGTTTGCCCGGTCTTTTACCTGCTCTGTTCACCTTTCTATCCATTCTGATCGTCGGGCTGGCTCCGTAGGAAATTTAAAGAAACTCCTCCCACTTCCACTACCATTGTTGCAGCCTGCGGCAACGCAGTACACCATTATTATCACAATTTTGTGACAATAAAATAATAAAAAAAATTGAGACACTCGAGAGACGACACACGACTGACAATGCAAAAGCGATACGATGCATACATACATATACATACATATACCAAGGCTTTTTCCCCCTTACAAGGGAGGTAGCCAAAAAGGGAAAGGCATAAAAACACTCCCACCCATTTCATCCCTACATACACTCCACACCCCTCCCACCCTCCCTCTCATCTGAGCACCTCCTGGATGACGGGTCATCCCTGCACCCTGCCCACCGCCCTGGGTCAGAAGCAGTGTCGCAAGACACAGCACATCCACAGCAAGGCGATACGATGCACTCTCAGAATAACAATATTGTTTGGCAACTGTGACGTCACGAACGCGGAATTCCCAGAACATTCCCGAAGCGCACGGGCGGGTTGTTTCGAATAGCAGACGACGCAATGAGATGAAGACAAACAACTGTTTTTGCCAAATTTGTTAAGATGTAGATGATGGAATTATATAGAATACTGTCAGTATGCTTTTTTATGTACATTAAACTGTAAATACAAAAAGTTACGGAAGTCTTGATATCTGACCTTTAACTAATTTGACATGTTTGTATCAATACATTAAAATAACCTGTAAATTTGCATGTATCTTATTTTCCCCCCACCCATCCCACTCCCCCCAAAATTAATGGCTGATTTGTTAAAAAAAAAAAAAAAAAAAAAAAAAAAAGTTATTTGAAGAAAATCGAACCTGCAAAAACATGGCTCTGGAAGTATCAAAAATGGCTCCGATAATTAGAAAAATGGCTCTGGTGAAATAAAAACAAAATGAAAAATGAGTCTGGAAATAAAAAAGTTTTTTTTTTCCTGGCGTGCGCGCGCGCGCGCGTGTGTGTGTGTGTGTGTGTGTGTGTGTGTGTGTGTGTGTGTGTGTGTGTGTGTGTGTGTGTATTCACTTGGTCTTTGGATCACGTGTTGGACTCGTGATCGACAGCTATTTCCCTCCTGGAAGAGAGCTCAGAGCCCCGCCCACGAGAGTCAGGGGTAACGACCCGAGGCACAGCGATACCGAAATAATTTCGGCCCTGGGCAGGATTCGAACTGGGCACTGCGAGCACTATTGTACTTCACGACTGAGTTGTTGAAAAAAAAAAAAAAAAAAAAAATATATAACATGTGACGCTCTTGGCAAAAACTGGTTTGACCTGTGGTCATATGATTTTATTCCCTTAAGACATTATTATTTACTTGCTCAACTGCAACGGTTGGTGGGAGTTGTGACAGGAGGGGGATGTCCGATGCCTGTCTCATACCACACACACTTTTGACCCTGCTTAACCACATGCTGCTGTTCTGCTGTAAGTGCTTCATCTTGTTGGGGTGCGTGCGTGCGTGTGTGTGTGTGTGTGTGTGTGTGTGTGTGTGTGTGTGTGTGTGTATTTACCTAGTTGTATTTTACGGGAAGGGGAGCTATGCTCGTGGTGTCCCGTCTTCATATCTCATTTTATCTAAACTATTTTTAAATTCATGTATTGCTTTTGCACACACTACTTTCTCATCTAAGTTGTTCCAACTGTCTATTACTCTGTGAGGAAAGCTGTTCTTTTTCACATCTCTTCTATAGCTGTCTTTCTTGATTTTCTTTCCGTGTCCTCTTGTATTTCTATTATCCCATTTTATTAGATCCTCTCTATCAATAACTTCTATGCCTTTCATGGTTCTGTAAATGGCTATCAAATCTCCTCTCTCTCTTCTTTGCTCTAGTGTCTGTAGCTCTAGTTTTGCTAGTCTCTCTTCATATGATAATTTTGAGTGTTGGTGCCAATATTGTAATTGCTCTTTGTATTCTTTCAAGTTTTTTATACATTTTTTTGTACTTGGTGACCACATCGTTGCTGCATATTCCAATCGTGGTCTTATCAGAGTGATTAGTATTTTCTTCACCATTTCTTCATCCAGGTATGTAAATGCTACTTTGATTGTTCTTATTAAATTATAAGTTTCACCAAAAATCTTATTTATTTGTTTCTCAGGTGACATATTATTCATAACAATGACTCCCAGGTCCTTCTCATTTTCAACTTTTTTATTCTTTCTTCTCACAATTTATATGATCCTGTTATTCTGTTTTTGCTTTTTCCAAATTCCATTAAACTACACTTTTCAGTATTGAACTCCATCTCCCACTTCCTACTCCATTCCCAGACTTTATTTAGATCACTCTGTAGTGATTCACAATATTCTTCCATGTTCACTTTGTTTTAATAGTTTTTCATCATCTGCAAAGAAGCTCATATAACTTTCAATTTCTTCATCCATATCATTAATATATATAGCAAAGATTATTGGGGCAAAAAACTGTTCCTTGTGGAACACCACTTATTACTTCATCCCAATTTGAGTCTTTGTCTCTTATCACTACTCTCATTTTTCTTTCTTGCAAAAAGTCTTCCATCTAATTAAGCAGTTTGCCCTGTATTCCTCCTTCGGTTTCTAATTTCTTAAGCAACTTATTATGTGGTACTTTGTCAAAAGCTTTTTTTAGGACTAGAAATGCACAATCAGCCCATCCATCTCTTTCTTGTATTATATCTATTAGCCTTGAATAGAAACATATTAAATTGGTGTCGCATGATCGTCCTTATCTGAATCCAAATTGTCTTGGACTTAGCACTTTTTCTTTCTAAATATCTTACCCATCTACTTTTGACAATTCTTTCACAAATTTTTGCTATTGTACTTGTTAGAGAGACTGCTCTATAGTTGGTAGGGTCTTCTTTATTTACCCCTTCAGTGCTGTGCACATACCACTAATCTCAGTACCGGAATTACCGGTAAACAACAATGCCGTTACCGGAATTACCGGTATTTTACCGGTAAAAGACTCGTGAGGTAGTAGTCGCCTTCATGACTTAAATCTTTAAACAAATTTCATCCTACTATAGTGTGTAGTCACAACCCCATTGCATATTCTGTATATTGAAATAAAGTAAAAAAAAAAATTCGATAGCCAGTTCTATTTTGTTTACGATATTGTGTTTATGGAGATATCTGGTAACTCCTCCCACCAATTGGAAGCAAGCTATGATTCTCAACAATAAACACATGATATTGAATTTTATTGATATCAGTGCGTTATCAGAGTAAGAGGTAGGAGTACGCCGCCTATCCAGCCTCCCAGTTTAAATGTCTCTCCTGGAAAATCATTGTTTTTGTCCTTTAATAAGCTATATCTCTGGTTCTATTTTACATATTATTTTGATTATGTCATTGTAAAGGGAAAAAGTCATACTTTAATTGGTGCTATAGTATGCTATCTACCGCGCAAGTGAGTAAAAGGAGGGTGTTTGAGGGTGGTTGTGGTGTATAAACTTTTGTCCGCCTCTGCATGCATGGGTCTATGTTTGGAGGGTGCATATGGGACTGGGAGTTTTGTTAATACACACACATACACATATAAAGCTTTGAATAAATTGTAATAAATATTTTCTTAAAAACTAACCTAAACTGACTAATTTGTAATAGATGTTTTCCTAAAAACTGCTTTTAATGTTCCCTTATTTTAATAATTATTTCATACAAATTAGACCAGCACGTGATCCAAAGACCAAGGTGAATTCTCAA
>NC_134786.1:72177814-72190314 GCF_046742065.1 Oratosquilla oratoria
GTATGTATGTATGTATGTATGTATGTACTGTATGTATGTACGTAAGCATACATATGTCGTATATGGATGTACATGATGGTAGGGGTTCGAGAAATGCATTTTCCTTCTTTCCGTTTGGTCGGCACAATTTTGCAAATCTGTCTCGTCCGCCTTCGGAGACGGGGAGCCTCACGTCTGCCGAAGGGCGACTCGAAGTTTGTGCGGTAGAATTTTTCAAGAGGACACGCCGCAGTCAAAAATGAGAATCACTTGCGTCGGCCAAAGGGAGACACAATATTTGGCCAGCAGAACTTATCAAGAGGCGCAATCAGAAAGACAAATCACCTACACTTTAAGGATTAAAAATGTCCTTACTTGGTGGTTAGTGGAACATCAGCCAGCCTCGTTCCAGGAGAACCCACGAAAGAGAAAGAGGACTCTGGCTTTCGACGGAGAGGACAACGAGGGCTCCACAGCGAAAAGAAGACGCGTGGAAAGCCCGACCTCCGTCAGCAGCAAAAGCCGTTGTACCTGCTGCGAACCCATGTCTGGGGTGGAGGAGGGACTGTGAGGTCCCCGGGTCGTTCTTGTCTACAATTCCGCCAACGATTCCCAATGAAAATTGAAGAAGAGCTCCATCGAAAAAAGAAAAAAAAGAAGAATAGGAGCATCGGCCAAGACTCTCAGGGAGAAAGAGAGAGGCCGCATCCTGCGCTGCTGAGAGAAAGCGCCTTCTGGCTCAAGCCACAGGAGAGAAGAAGTCCCTTGTGCCAATTTGGCCTCGGGAGGAGGGAGGTTCTCCCCTCGGCTGAATAAAATCGCCCGGCGCCAGACAGAAGCAACGCGCCAAATACCACTTCATCACTCGTCAAACGGTCTACACCATTGGATTCTAATCCTTTTTACCAGCAACCGAAATAAGTGTTGCAAGGGTATTTCTGAGGACCGCTGGACAGTCTTGGAGGAAAAAAGAAAAACAGAAATATGATATATATTGAAAAAGGCACAATTTCGAAACAGAAGGAAATTAAAAATGAGCAATATTTCAGTGCCGCAGTAGGATCAGTCCAGTTAGCATATAACACGGGTTTCTCTTCTTTGTGTTCTTCGTGTGGAATCAATCAGCAACGGATGCAGCACTCGGGGGATTGGTTTTCCAAGAAGTGTGTGTGTGTGTGTATGTGCCTGCGCGCGCACGCGTGTGTGTGTGTATGTGCGTGCGTGTGTGTGTGCATGCGTGTGTGTGTATTTACCTAGTTTTGTATTTACCTAGTTGTATTTTGCGGGAAGGGGAGCTATGCTCGTGATGTCCCGCCTTTGTATCTTGCAGTGTCTAGTTTGTTTTTAAATTCATGAATGGTTTTTGCGCATACTATTTCATTGTCCAGTTTGTTCCAAGTGCCCAAAACTCTATGAGGAAAACTGTTTTTCTTCAGTTCTCTTCTATAGCTATGTTTTTTTATTTTCTTTCCATGTCCCCTTGTGTTTCTTTTGTCCCAGTTAAGTAAGTTCTCTCTATCGAGTACCTCTGTGCCTCTCATGATTCTGTAGATGGTCAATAGGTCACCTCTCTATCTACTTTGCTCCAGTGTCGGTAACTCCAGTTTAGCCAATCTCTCCTCGTATGATAGGTTTGCAAGTGCAGGTGCCATTTTTGTAGCTGCTCTTTGGATTCTTTCTATTTTCTTTATATTCTTTTTGGTACTGGGGGACCACAATGTCGCCGCATACTCTAATCTAGGCCTTATCAATGTAATTAATATTTTTTTTATCATGTCTTCGTCCAAGTATGTAAACGCCACTTTTATTGATCTTAGCAAGTTGTAAAACTCCCCGACAATTTTGTTAATCTGTATATCATAGGACAAGTCGTTCGTGATAATTACTCCCAAATCTTTTTCGGATCCTACTTTCTTTACTTCTTTGGTTCCAATTGTATATTTTCCTGATATTCTGTTTTTGCTTTTTCCAAACTCCATTATGCTACACTTCTTAGTATTAAAGTCCACTTCCCATTTCTGACTCCAGTTCCATACCCTATTTAGGTCTTCTTGCAGTGCTTCACAGTCCTCCTCAGTTTCTATTTTCCTTAGCAGTTTGGCGTCATCGGCAAAGAAGCTCATGTAGCAGTTCACGTCCTCGTCCATGTCATTCATATAGATAGCAAACATTATTGGTGCCAGCACAGATCCTTGCGGTACTCCACTGATCACCTCTTTCCAATCTGAATATTTTTCTCTGAGCACTACTCTCATCTTTCTACCAGTCAGAAAGCCCTCTATCCATTTTAGTAGGTTTCCTTGTATTCCTCCTATGTGTTCCAGTTTTTTTAGTAGTTTTCTGTGTGGTACTTTGTCAAAGGCTTTTTGCAAGTCTAGGAATGCACAATCAGCCCATCCATTTCTTTCTTGCACTATGTCTATTAGTCTTGAGTAAAAGCATATTAAGTTTGTGGAGCATGATCTTCCTTGTCTGAATCCGAATTGTCTTGGGTTTAATATGTCATTGTCTTCCAGATGTTTTACCCATCTATTCTTGATTATTTTCTCACAAATTTTGGCTATGGTGCTTGTTAGTGATACTGGCCTATAGTTGGTGGGTTCTTCTTTGTTTCCTTTGTGTATTGGTACAATGTTAGCGTTTTTCCAGTCCTCGGGTATCTTTCCTTCTTTGAGTGAGCTGTTTATTAAGATGTGTGTGTGTGTGTATGTGTGTGTGTATGTTTGTATTCACCTTGGTCTTTAGATCACGTGTTGGACTCGTGATCGACAGCTATTTCCCTCTCGTAGGAGAGCTCAGAGCTCGTATGACCGATCTATCGGTAATGTGTGTGTGTGTGTGTGTGTGTGTGTGTGTGTGTGTGTGTGTGTGTGTGTGTGTGTGTGCAAAATAATAATAATAATAATAATAATAATGATAATAATAGGTTTATTGAGATAGCAGTGATACACTGACAATAATACAATTGAGCACTTTTATGAGTAATATAGTAATTATAAGAGTGATATGCTTAGTCTAAAATTTATAATGAGTTTATTGTGCGGACAATGGATGGAAGGGCACTGTTCTTGTATCGGTCAGTCCTCGGCGCTCTGATGGGCTTGATTTTGTTAGAATGCCGTGTTGCATGGCGGGTGGTTGTGGTGTTAGGTGGGAGGAAGTGACGGTGACGTGGGCGTAGCATTTGGTCCTGCCCAAACTTATTCAGTGCCTCACTGTGTTTGTCGGACAATCTTGGCAAGCTGAGGGTGGTGAGGGCGTGTTCGTATCCCTCATACTGACTACCCAAGATAATTCTGCACGCTCTTCTTTGTACTTTCTCTAATTTGCTCCTCTGTGTAATGTTGAGTGATGATGACCAGGCTGGGGAGGCGTACATGAGGGTGGGGAGTACGAAGGTGGTGTATACTCCCTTTAGATCTGGTGATGGGGTACCAAGGGACTTCAATCTGCGCAGCATGAAGATGATGTTGCTGATGTGCTGGTTCCAGTTAAGGTTGTCGTCTATTGTGATCCCTAGTAGCTTAGCGGACTGGACCACCTGAAGGGAATGGGTTCCTAATGACAGTTGAGGTGGTGCCACCGCCTGTTTGGATGTGTGTGTGTGTGTGTGTGTATGTGTACGTATGTGCGTGTGTATGTATGTATTCACCTTGGTCTTTGGATCACGTGTTGCACTCGTGATCGACAGCTACGTATGACCGATCTATCGGTAATGTGTGTGTGTGTGTGTGTGTGTGTGTGTGTGTGTGTGTGTGTGTGTGTGTGTGATGTGCGCGTGTGTGTTCGTGTGCGTTTGCGTGTGTGTGTGCGTGTGCGTGTGTGTGTGCGTTTGCGTGTGTGCGTCTGTGTATGCGCGCGTGTGTGTGTGCGTGTGTGTGTGTGCGTGTGCGTGTGTGTGTGTCCATGTGTGTGTGTGTGCGGGATGTAATGACAGTGGAGGACAAAAGATCACGATGGGAAGTAATGATAGTGGAGAACAAAATATCACCATAGAATGTAATTACAAAGGCAAAGGATTACAAAGGCAAAGCATGCCGACAGGAGACCTTTTGATCCATATCTAGGTCGGATGCAAAAAAAAAAAAAAAAAAAATCATATTAATAATAAATTAAAACTATAACAATGTAAATAACAATTAAAATACATAAATAAATGCATTGGTATAGTTGAATAACAAACAAACAGGTAAATAGTAAATGATAATAAATTGACATATAACTAATAATAAATGAAAATCAGACAGACAAATTATAACAAAACAAAAACAAATAATATAACATAAATTATAATAATTACAGCATCTTACTTAGGTATTTATCTAAATGATTCTTAAAGCTTCGAACTGAACTACATTGCACTACCTGTGCAGGAAGTTTATTCCATTCATTAACTACACGGTTGGCAAAGTTGTTTCTACCTACTTCCAAATTGAATCTATTTCCGGACAGTTTGAGACCATTGTTTCTTGTCCGATTCTCATTCAATGTGAAAATTTGGTCACTTTTGATGTTGTCAATTCCCTTTAAAATCTTAAAGACCTGTATCAAGTCACCTCTGAGTCTACGCTTTTTTAGGGAAAACAGATTCATGTGCTTAAGTCGATTTTCGTATGATTTATTTTTGATATTTGGAATCAGTTTTGTGGCTCTCCGTTGTACTTTTTCCAGTCTGTCAATGTCTTTAATGAGATTCGGTGACCATACGGAAACAGCATATTCCAAATGTGGACGAACTAACGATTTATATAGCTTGTTAATGAGTGATGGACTTTTGAAATCAAAAGATCGCGCAATCAATCCCAGAATCTTATTTGCTTTCTCAGAGGCTGAAATACACTGCTTGGATGATTTGAGGTCGTTACTGATAATTACGCCGAGATCTTTTTCACTATCCACTTTTGTTAACGAATTTCCAAATAACGTGTAATCGTACTTGCTGTTATTTTTACCTATGTGCATTACCTTGCATTTACTTGTGTTAAATTTCATTAGCCACTTTTCAGACCATTGCTGTAATTTATCTAAATCTTCTTGAATATCTAATTGGTTTGAGTGATCATTTGCCACTCCGCACAGTTTTGTATCATCAGCAAATTTGGAAACAGTAGATTTTAGTCCATGGTCTATATCATTTATATATACTATGAATAGAAGTGGCCCAAGAACGGAACCCTGAGGAACTCCACTTGCAACACTTTTCCATCCAGAAGTTTTTCCATTTAAAACAACTCTCTGTTTTCGACCTTTCAACCAATTACTAGTCCAACCTAATAGGCTACCACTTATTCCATGCAAAGCTAATTTAGTAAGTAGTCTTTCGTGTGGGACGGTATCAAAAGCTTTTGCAAAGTCTAGATATATTAAATCTATATTGTTTCTTTTGTCATAATTCGAGACAACTGTGTTGTAGAATTCGAGTAAGTTAGTCACGCAAGAACGTTTCCGTCTGAAACCATGTTGGCTATCATTTGTCAAACGGTTACTTTCTAAATGATATTCGATAGCATCTCTGATGATAGTTTCCATTATTTTTCCTACGATCGAAGTCAAACTAATAGGCCTATAGTTATTTGGTTTCTTTTTGTCACCTTTTTTGAATATGGGAGTAACGTTAGCTAGCTTCCATTCTCTTGGGACATCTCCGGATATGATGGATTTCTTGAAAATAATTTCTAATGGAACAACAATCTCATTTTTCATTTCCTTTAAGATTCTTGGATGCCAACCGTCAGGCCCTGGTGTTTTATTAACTTTGAGTTTGTCTATATACCTTTTAATTGTTTCTTTTGTTATATTTACCGTAGTGAGTAAGTTTACCCCAGACTTTTCACAGGTTTCAGTTTGGAATTCACTTTGAGGTGTTTCGTTTACGAATACCGAGCTAAAATAATTGTTTAAGAGATTACACATTCCTTCATTTGAATATTCAAGTTGACCGTCAGCAGATAATAGTGGACCAATGTGATTCCTAACAACCTTTTTATCTCTAATGTAACTATAGAATTCTTTGGGATTCTCTTTGGATTTCTCAGCGATGTTCATTTCGTATTGTCGTTTTCTTTTTCTTATTGTCTTTTTTAAATCTCTCTGTATTGATACATAACTTTCATAGTCATTAGATGCACCCGAGCACTTATATTTCTTATAAGCCTGTCTCTTTTAGCAATACTTTTTTCAGTTTCTTTGTCGAGCCACTTTGGGCGAGCCTGATTTGGGGGACGTCTGTCCTTAAAAGGAATGTAAGTTTGAATCATCTTAGTGAGCGTATTTTGAAATATTTCCCACATCTGATCTACAGGCCTTTCGTTTAATTTTTCCTCCCAATCTGTAAGCTGAAGCTCCTGACGTAGTTCTATGAACTGAGCTTTACTGAAATCGGGTATTTTAGAAGCACAAGTATCTATTCTAAAATTGTTTAGGAGTTTGAATCTGACTAAGTTGTGATCGCTATTTGCAACAGCTTTATGATAATGGAGGAGAAAATATCACGGTAGGATATAATGTCAGTGAAGGACAAAATATAATCTTAGGAAGGGATACCGGACAGAATGTCAATGAAGGCCAAAATATCATGATAGGATGTAATGTCGCAAGAGGACGAAATGTCACATTAGGATGTAATGCCATAGGACAAAATGTCACAATGGGATGTAATGACACTGGAGGACAAAAGATCACGATGGGAAATAATGATAGTGGAGAACAAAATATCACGATAGGATGTAGATAATGTAGGAGAAAATATCACGGTAGGATATAATGTCAGTGAAGGACAAAATATAATTTTAGGAAGGGATACCGGACAGAATGTCAATGAAGGCCAAAATATCAAGATAGGATGTAATGACAGTGAAAGACAAAAGATCACGATGGGATGTAATTATAGTGGAGGAAAAAATATCACGGTAGAATATAATGTCACTAGACAAAATATAATTTTAGAAAGGGATGCCGGACATAATGTCACTGAACGATGGGAGGCCGGCGTGAATCACGGTGACGTAGGGGGACAAAATGTAAAAAAGAGATCGGATGACCGTGATCGACCAGATGTCCGTGATGGGGGAAATGTTAATTTTGATAGGAGAAATGTTAATGAGGAATTGAATGTCAATGAAGGACCAAATGATAATAATATAGAGCAAGGTATAAATAAAAAACAAAATGATAATATAAGACATGATATTGAAACTCAAAATGTGTCAAAAAGAAATAATCACGAGTTTCTTAAAACCATGTACTTTAATGCTCGTAGTGTTAGGAACAAATTTCAAGAAATACAGGCGTATGTCAAAAGCGAAAATCTCGATATGATAGGAATAACTGAGACATGGTTAAATGGTACAGAGTTCGAAGCTGAATTTAATATTGCCGGATTTAAACACTTTCATCAGGATAGAAACCACAAGAAAGGTAGGGGTGTTCTATTGTACGTTAAAAACAATGTTCATGCTTGTGTTTTAGAGAAAGTGAAACAGGATGCATATGATAGTTTGTGGGTTGAGTTAACAAAAACAAATGGACAAAAAATGAATATAGGTGTAATATATAGGCCAAAGACATTATCATTAGCAGACGACAAACTGTTATTTCAAGAACTGTCTAGTTTCTGCAACCGGGATTTATTGATAATGGGTGATTTCAATTTTACTGACATTGATTGGATGACCCTTGAACATGGCCATATAGGTAATCGCTTGATTGGTTTTCTTGGTGACAATTACTTAATTCAGCATGTAAAAGAGCCCACAAGATATGGAAACTTACTCGATCTATTGATCACTAGCCGCGAAAGCATGGTAAGTGATGTAGAAGTCGGTGAATCTGTTGCAAATAGCGATCACTGCTTATTCAGATTCAAACTCCTAAACAATTTTAGAATAGATACTTGTGCTTCTAAAATACCCGATTTAAGTAAAGCTCAGTTCATAGGACTACGTCAGGAGCTTCAGCTTACAGATTGGGAAGCAAAATTAAACGAAATGCCTGTACATCAGATGTGGGAAATATTTCAAAATACGCTCACTAAGATGATTCAAACTTACATTCCTTTTAAGGACAGACGTCCCCCAAATCAAGCTCGCCCAAAGTGGCTCGACAAAGGAACTGAAAAAAGTATTGCTAAAAAGGGACAGGCTTATAAGAAATATAAGTGCTCGGGCGCATCTGAAAAGTGGCTAATGAAATTTAACACAAGTAAATGCAAGGTAATGCACATAGGTAAAAATAACAGTAAGTACGATTACAAGTTATTTGGTTATTCGTTAACAAAAGTGGATAGTGAAAAAGATCTCGGCGTAATTATCAGTAACGACCTTAAATCATCCAAGCAGTGTATTTCAGCCTCTGAGAAAGCAAATAAGATTCTGGGATTGATTGCGCGATCTTTTGATTTCAAAAGTCCATCACTCATTAACAAGCTATATAAATCGTTAGTTCGTCCACATTTGGAATATGCTGTTTCCGTGTGGTCACCGAATCTCATTAAAGACATTGACAGACTGGAAAAAGTACAACGGCGAGCCTCAAAACTGATTCCAAATATCAAAAATAAATCATACGAAAATCGACTTAAGCACATGAATCTGTTTTCCCTAAAAAAAGCGTAGACTCAGAGGTGACTTCATACAGGTCTTTAAGATTTTAAAGGGAATTGACAACATCAAAAGTGACAAAATTTTCACATTGAATGAGAATCAGACAAGAAACAATGGTCTCAAACTGTCCGGAAATAGATTCAATTTGGAAGTAGGTAGAAACAACTTTGCCAACCGTGTAGTTAATGAATGGAATAAACTTACTGCACAGGTAGTGCAATGTAGTTCAGTTCGAAGAATTAAGAATCATTTAGATTGATTTATGTTATATTATTTGTTTTTGTTTTGTTATAATTTGTCTGTCTAATTTTCATTTATTATTAGTTATATGTCAATTTACTATCATTTACTATTTACCTGTTTGTTTATTATTTTAACTATACCTATGCATTTATTTATGTATTTTATTTGTTATTTACATTATTATATTTTTTATTTATTATTAATATGATTTTTTTTTTTTTTTTTTTTTTGCATCCGACCTAGATATGGATCAAAAGGTCTACTGTCGGCATGCTCCGCCTTTGTAATCCTTTGTAATCTAATGACTATGAAAGTTATGTATCAATACAGAGAGATTTAAAAAAGACAATAAGAAAGAGAAAACGACAATACGAAATGAACATCGCTGATAAATCCAAAAAGAATCCCAAAGAATTCTACAGTTACATTAGAGATAAAAAGGTTATTAGGAATCACATTGGTCCACTATTATCTGCTGGCAGTCAACTTGAATATTCAAATGAAGGAATGTGTAGTATCTTAAACAATTACTTTAGCTCAGTATTCGTAAACAAAACACCCCAAAGTGAATTCCAAACAGAAACCTGTGAAAAGTCTGGGGTAAACTTACTACGGTAAATAAAAATAAATAAATAAATAAATAAAAATAAATAAAAGGTGTATAGACAAACTCAAAGTTAATAAAACACTAGGGCCTGACGGTTGGCATCCAAGAATCTTAAGGAAATGAAAAAATGAGGTTATTCCATTGGAAATCATTTTCAAGAAACCCATCATATCTGAAGATGTCCCAAGAAAATGGAAGCTAGTAAACGTTACTCCCATATTCAAAAAAGGTGACAAAAAGAAACCAAATAACTATAGGCCTATAAGTTTGACTTCAATCGTAGGAAAAATAATGGAAACTATCATCAGAGATGCTATCGAACATCATTTAGAAAGTAACTGTTTGATAAATGATAGTCAGCATGGCTTCAGACGGAAACGTTCTTGCGTGACTAACTTACTCGAATTCTACAACACAGTTATCTCGAATTATGACAAAAGAAACAATATAGATTTAATATATCTAGACTTTGCAAAAGCTTTTGATACCGTCCCACACGAAAGACTACTTACTAAATTAGCTTTGCATGGAATAAGTGGTAGCCTATTAGGTTGGACTAGTAATTGGTTGAATGGTCGAAAACAGAGAGCTGTTTTAAATGGAAAAACTTCTGGATGGAAAAGTGTTGCAAGTGGAGTTCCTCAGGGTTCCGTTCTTGGGCCACTTCTATTCATAGTATATATAAATGATATAGACCATGGACTAAAATCTACTGTTTCCAAATTTGCTGATGATACAAAACTGTGCGGAGTGGCAAATGATCACTCAAACCAATTAGATATTCAAGAAGATTTAGATCAATTACAGCAATGGTCTGAAAAGTGGCTAATGAAATTTAACACAAGTAAATGCAAGGTAATGCACATAGGTAAAAATAACAGTAAGTACGATTACAAGTTATTTGGAAATTCGCTAACAAAAGTGGATAGTGAAAAAGATCTCGGCGTAATTATCAGTAACGACCTCAAATCATCCAAGCAGTGTACAGTATTTCAGCCTCTGAGAAAGCAAATAAGATTCTGGGACTGATTCCGCGATCTTTTGATTTCAAAAGTACATCACTCATTAACAAGCTATAAATCGTTAGTTCGTCCACATTTGGAATATGCGGTTTCCGTATGGTCACCGAATCTCATTAAAGACATTGACAGACTGGAAAAAGTACAACGGCGAGCCTCAAAACTGATTCCAAATATCAAAAAAAAATCATACGAAAATCGACTAAAACACATGAATCTGTTTTCCCTAAAAAAGCGTAGACTCAGAGGTGACTTGATACGGGTCTTTAAGATTTTAAAGGGAATTGACAACATCAAAAGTGACAAAATTTTCACATTGAATGAGAATCAGACAAGAAACAATGGTCTCAAACTGTCCGGAAATAGATTCAATTTGGAAGTAGGTAGAAACAACTTTGCCAACCGTGTAGTTAATGAATGGAATAAACTTCCTGCACAGGTAGTGCAATGTAGTTCAGTTCAAAGCTTTAAGAATCATTTAGATAAATACCTAAGTAAGATACTGTAATGATTATAATTTATCTTATATTATTTGTTTTTGTTTTGTTATCATTTCTCTATCTGATTTTCATTTATTATTAGTTATATGTCAAGTTATTATTTACTATTTACCTGTTTGTTTATTATTTTAACTATACTTATGCATTTATTTATGTATTTTATTTGTTATTTACAATATTATAGCATTTTTTTTTTTTTGCATCCGACCTAAATATGGATCAAAAGGTCTCCTGTCGGCATGCTCCGCCTTTGTAATCCTTTGTAAGTATTTTTGAAAAATCTTACAAATTGACTAAAACATTTGTTGGATAAAAACATCAGGAAGACTTTAGAAATCAGTGACCCACTATAGACCGTCTACAGACGGTCTGTCTCGTCATCTCATCTCTTTTTATCCATACCTTTTCATGTTGTTCAATCGCTGCTAGTTTCCCTGTTTTTGCTAAGATATTCTCTGCCGTCGTTTGTGATCTGAATTCAATCTTAATTGGTCTGGTCTTATCTGTACTATACTTTCCGAGTCTAAACTTCTCTTCAATTTCTTTCATGATTTCAGGTTCATCTTCCTGAACTAATTCTAGTAATCTGCTTACTTTTTCATTTTCCTCATTGATTCTTGTGGTTCTATCTGGGTTGTGTTTCTCTTCCATTCCTAATATAATTATACATTTCTTTTTATCTGCTAAGTCTCTTACTATATTCTCCTTCTGTCTCATCACTTTAATAACTGAGTCTTCAGTTTGTTCTTTCATTTGCTGTTTAATTATGTCAGTAAATGCAACTTTACTGTTTTCTTGGATTTTTTCCAACCCTGTGCTTCTTTTGCTATGGCCTCTTTGTTGTCTTTATTATTCCTCTTTAATTCTTCATTCTCCTCTTTTACTTCTTTTAACTGTCTTTTTAATTCTTGTATTTCATTAGTTAAGTTTTTGTTCACCTTCTCTAGTTCTTCCAATTTTTCAACTCTCTGCGCAATCTATGCTATATTACCGAACCTATTCTCCCAATGTTCGGTCATTTGTTCAAGTTTTTCCTCTAGTCTTGCTAATCGGGAGAGGTTCGTATCGCCGCCCCCCCTCCCTCATTAAATCCCTGGAAATTATTATCTTCACCTTCCATTGTGCTGCTCTTATTTATATTTCTAATCTTTACATTTTTGTTAATCTCTTGACCAAAATCATCGGTCCTTCTCTTGTTTACATGACGCCTGGCCTCCTGGACCAAGTCCTCCCTTTCCTCATTTCCTTCCATTTCCCTCAGTAATCCCTCCCCTTCTCCTTTTCCCTCACTTTCCCACTACACCACGAGCTTTTCCCTTCACTGTAAATACAATAAGGTACTTCCTTTGCGTTGAGATCCACGAAAATTTCACTTTTTCTTCAGAACTCCAATCTTCGCCGTCCATCCGACGAAAGTGTGTGTGTGTGTGTGTGTGTGTGTGTTTGTGCATGCGTGTGTGTGTATGTGTGTGTGTGTGTGTGCGTGTATTAACCTTGGTCTTTGGATCACGTGTTGGACTCGTGATCGACAGCTATTTCCCTCCCGGAAGAG
>NC_134786.1:72202814-72235314 GCF_046742065.1 Oratosquilla oratoria
GATTTTATAAGAATCTGTGCTTTTTACAAGAATCTGTACTTCATGTGTTTCTATTTTGAACACGTATCTTAGATTGACAGAAAATGGAACGCAAATGCACAAATCATCCTGATAGGTTCTGCTACATATGTGGTAATGTGATTCTTCCTCGTCGACTAACAAATATAACTGATTTTGTGAAGAAGGCATATCATGCTTACTTTGGAGTTAAGCTTGGGGACCAGGACAAGCCATTTGCACCCCATGTTAGCTGCAAAACATGTTTAGAGAACTTGCGTGATTGGAGAAATAAAAAAAGGAAGAGTATGCCATACGCAGTTCCAATGGTTTGGAGCGAGGGTAAAGATCATGTATCAGACTGCTATTTCTGCATGACTAATCTTAAAGGAGTCAACCGCAAGAACAAGCATTGTATTCAGTATCCTAATGTTCCGTCTGCCATACGACCAGTACCTCATGGTCCAGGCCTGCTCGTTCCCGAGCAAGATGTTGCAATGGAATCTAGCTCTGAATCGGAATCTGATAACGCACTAGACAGGGCAGAGGGTGGAGAATACATGCCAGAAGAGAATGACCGGCCAGTGCCTCTAACACAAGCAGATCTCAATGACCTGACACGGGATCTAAACCTATCAAAGGAATCAGCACAGCTTCTGGGTTCTCGTCTTCGTGAGAAAAATTTGCTAGCACCTGAGACAACATTCTTTTGGTACCGAGAGCGTGAAAGAGAATTTAGACAGTTCTTCACAACCCAGAAGGACTCGTCATTAGTTTACTGCAACAACATTGCTGGTTTGATTCAGTCAATGGGGCTGGACTATGTTGCTATTGAATGGAGACTGTTCATCGACTCTTCCAGCAGAAGTCTCAAGGCAGTCCTCCTTCACAACGGAAATAAATACTCTTCAATTCCAATCGGTCATTCTGTGAAAACATGGATCAGCTACTGTCTTCTCTGAACTACAATGAAAATGGTTGGTTGATCTGTGGAGATATTAAGGAAGTTGGATAGGTTTAGTGACAACAGGGTGGGTAAACAAAGTATCCATGCTTTTTGTGCTTGTGGGATAGTCGGGCTGATGATCAACAATTTGACAGAAAATAATGGCCACCACGACCACGTATGGAACCTGGTTCACACAATGTTCAGGCTCGTTCTCTTGTTGAACCAAACAAGGTCTTACTCCCACCATTACATATCAAACTGGGACTGATGAAGAACTTTGTGAAGGCAATGGACAAGGACGGCATGGGATTTACTTTTCTTCAGCAGAAGTTTCCTCGGATCAGTCTGGAAAAGCTTAAGGCTGGCATCTTTGATGGGCCTCAGATAAGGGAACTTATGAAGGACTCAATGTTTGACGATGCACTGAATGCAGCTGAGCTGTCCGTTTGGTGGTCGCTTAAGTCAGTGATAAGAAACTTTCTAGGAAATAACCGAAGTGCAGAATACGAGAAAGAAGTCGATGAGCTCTTGAACAGCTATCAAAAATTAGGGGCTCGCATGTCAGTCAAAATGCACTTTCTACGGTCCCACTTAGACTATTTCCCTCAGAACTGTGGTGACTTCAGTGAGGAACAGGGAGAACGTTTCCACCAGGATATTCGTGTCATGGAAGAACGCTACCAAGGCCGGTGGGGTGTGAACTTTCTTGCGGACTACTGTTGGTGTTTGAAACGAAACGTGGTGGCTGCCCAACACAGGAGAAAGTCACTGAAAAGGCCCTTCATCCATGATTAGATTTCCTGTAATATATCCTCTTTATCTTCTGAACTATGCAAGAAAAAATTATTTCTTTTGTCAAGAATTTTTTTCCAAAATTAAAGGGAATAAATAGCACTAAATGGCGTTTTTAATTATTTTTACCACCTCGTATCTCAAAAACGTGACCTGAACAAAATGAGAGTGATTTTTAGATTCTGCATAGCAAATTACCCTAGGATCAGTTATCAGATGCTTTACCTTTGAAACTTCGCAGGCCAGTGTTATTAACTATGGCCATCGTATAAATATGGGGGAATGATTAATTAACACTCGCTGCTCTCGTAACCGGATATGTACTTTCGGTGTTACTTAAGCTGCTGGATCCCTCGCACGGGATTCCTGTGTATAGCGTCCTCCTCGCGAGCTTTGGCTTTGTAGTTAGTGGGGGTGGGTCTTGATAGGTGGAGAAGAAAGAACCTCTTTACCCACAACAGACACAAACAAGAGAAATCACAAGAGCAGTCATGTATCTTGTGGTGGAGAATATAAACTGGAGTGCGCGTCATCTTTCCTACACGGAAGATTTGGATTCTACATATCAAAAAATATTTTGTAAATGTATTTCTAAGTCAAATGTAGGTTCATATGTATTGAACTACATTCTCCCTCCGCTAACTCCTTAATGACATACACTGAATTATAATTCATAATTTGATTCGTGTCCTCCTTTCAAATATACAATCAATGTGCACGTAAAAATTTGATTTGTTGTCATTCACATTTGCAAGGATTATCTACTTCTTAAATGCGAATTTATTTACCTCCTCTCTGAAATTTATTCTAGCTGTGCAATCTACCAATATCTAGCCACTACCTATATCTACTTTACTTATAAAGAGTAACACAACAGCGTTAATCTCACCTCTTAGTATGAAATCTATTTCCTTCAATGTCGTTACTTTTGAATTTTCCATCCATATCTACAACCCACACGCTTTTAGATGACAGCGTTCATGATTCAGTCACTTCATTAATTAAATTCATCTGTACTAGTGTACTAGAAATTACAAGTGACGAGGCAACCTAGGCCCCAGAAATCATGGAACAGGTAAAACCACTTATGGAACAAGGAACATCGTTAAACCTTCTGAAACCCACAGATAATGAGGTTCATTGTATATTATTTCAATTATAAACCTAATGTACATGTAAGAAAAGCGTTCTTCATTCAAAGTGTAATGCTACTGTAACTTTACTTCATGAAAAAAGAACCAGACCATCTGGACTATTACCAATGTAAACAAAGTATTTTTCAAAAATCTCACAAATTGACTCAAAATTTTGTTGGATAAAAACATCAGGAAGACTTTAGAAATCAGTGACCCACTATACACCGTCTACAGACGGTCTGTCTCGTCATCTCATCTCATCGATAAAATAAAATGCAATAAGCTTCTGTGGTTACCGTTTATACATTAAGAAGAACCGTTTGACGCAGTGGATCAAACGACAATAGTAAAATATATAGAGTGCCGCGGCATCTACATCACCACCATTTCCCACGCATTGTGAACGATGTCACTGTAAATACAATAAGGTACTTCCTTTGCGTTGAGATCCACGAAAATTTCACTTTTTCTTCAGAAAGTGTGTGTGTGTGTGTGTGTGTGTGTGTGTGTGTGTGTGTGTGTGTGTGTATGTGTATGTGTGTGTGTGTGTGTGTGTGTGCGTGTATTAACCTTGGTCTT
Organism: Oratosquilla oratoria; assembly: GCF_046742065.1. Taxonomy (NCBI): domain Eukaryota; kingdom Metazoa; phylum Arthropoda; class Malacostraca; order Stomatopoda; family Squillidae; genus Oratosquilla; species Oratosquilla oratoria. The sequence continues at coordinate 72,206,268 of NC_134786.1, forward strand.
TGGATCACGTGTTGGACTCGTGATCGACAGCTATTTCCCTCCCGGAAGAGAGCTTAGAGGTCGTATGACCGATCTATGGGTAATGTGTGTGTGTGTGTGTGTGTGTGTGTGTGTGTGTGTGTGTGTGTGTGTGTGTGTGTGTGTGTGTGTGTGTGTGTGTGTGTGTGTGTGTGTGTGTGTGTGTGTGTGTGTGTGTGTGTGTGTGTGTACATGTGTGTGCGCGCGCGTGTGTGTGTGTACGTGTATGTGCACGTGTGTGTGTGTACGTCTGTGTCTGTCCTTGTGTGTGTGTGATTTACCTCGGTCTTTGGAACACGTGTTGGACTTGTGACCGATAGCTATTTCACTCCCGGAAGAGAGCTCAAAGCTCGTATGACCGATCTATGGGTAATGACGTGACCTTACACGCACGCACACACACATCCAACTCCCCGCCCACGAGTTGGAGTAACGACTCGAAGAGCAGCGATACTAAAATTACTTAAGCCCTGTGCAGGATTCGAACCCGGACTGCCGTAGTAACAGTCAGGGACTCTACCAACCGCGCTACCGAGTCGTGTGTGTGTGTGTGTGTGTGTGTGTGTGTGTGTGTGTGTGTGTGTGTGTGTGTGTGTGTGTGTGTGTGTGTGGGGGTGTGTGTGTGTGTGTGTGCGTGCGTGCGTGCGTGCGTGAATGTACATGCGTGTGGTTGTGTGCTTGTATGTATTTGAATGTCTCATACTTTGTTACGATAAAGCCTATGAATATTATTATATCAAACATTTCGGGAGCCCCCGAGTACGAGTAAGAGGGAGAATTCATATTCAGTATGCGTTAGAGAGCTCGTACCTAATTCTCAATTAAATCCTTTAGCGTTAAAATATGCAATCCTCAATAAGGAGGATATCAACCCCTCATGTATGTATGTATATATGTATGGCATGTATTTATGTATGTATGTACTGTATGTACGTAAGCATACATATGTCGTATATGGATGTACATGATAGTAGGGGTTCGGGAAATGCATTTTCCTTCTTTCCGTTTGGTCGGCACAATTTTGCAAATCTGTCTCGTCCGCCTTCGGAGACGGGGAGCCTCACGTCTGGCGAAGGGCGACTCGAAGTTTGTGCGGGAGAATTTTTCAAGATGAGAATCACCTATACTTGCGTCGGCCAAAGGGAGACTCAATATTTGGCTAGAAGAACTTTTCAAGAGGCGCATTCAGAAAGAGAAATAACCTACACTTTAAGAATTAGAAACGTCCGTACTTGGTGGTTAGTTCAAGAGCAGCCAGCCTCGTTCCAGGAGAACCCAAGAAAGCGGAAGAGGAGCCTGGCTTTCGACGGAGAAGACAACGAGGGCTCCACAGCTAAAAGAAGACGCGTGGAAAGCCCGACCTCCGTCAGCAGCCAAACCCGTTGTACCTGCTGCGAACCCATGTCTGTGGTGGAGGAGGGACTGTGAGGTCCCCGGGTCGTTGTTGTCGAGAATTCCACCAACGATTCCTTAGCAAGAGCTCCATCGAAAAAAGAAAAAAAAAGAAGAATAGGAGCATCGGCAAAGACTCTCAGGGAGAAAGAGAGAGGCCGCATCCTGCGCTGCTGAGTGAAAGCGCCTCCTGGCTCGAGCCACAGGAAAGAAGAAGTCCCTTGTGCCAATTTGGCCTCGGGAGGAGGGAGGTTCTCCCCTCGGCTGAATAAAATCGCCCGGCGGCAGACAGAAGCAACGCGCCAAATACGAGTTCTTCACTCGTCAAACGGTCTACACCATTGGATTCTAATCTTTTTTACCAGCAACCGAAATGAGGGTTGCAAGGGTATTTCTGAGGACCGCTGGACAGCCTTGGAGGAAAAAAGAAAAACAGAAATATGATATATATTGAAAAAGGCACAATTTCGAAACAGTAGGATCAGTCCGATTAGCATATACTTAACACGGGTTTCTCTTCTTTGTGTTCTTCGTGTGGAATCAATCAGCAAGGGATGCAGCACTCGGGGGATTTGTTTTCCAAGAAGTGTGTGTGTGTGTGTGTGTGTGTGTGTGTGTGTGCGTGCGTGCGTGCGTGTGTGTGTGTGTATGTGCGTGCGTGTGTGTGTGCATGCGTGTGTGTGTGTGTGTGTGTGTGTGTGTGTACGTGTGTGCGTATGTGTGTGTGTATGTCTGTATTCACCTTAGTCTTTAGATCACGTGTTGGACTCGTGATCGAAAAGCTATTTCCCTCTCGTAAGAGAGCTCAGAGCTCGTATGACCGATCTATCGGTAATGTGTGTGTGTGTGTGTGTGTGTGTGTGTGTGTGTGTGTGTGTGTGTGTGTGTGTGTGTGTGTGTGTGTGTGCGTCTGTGTGTGTGTGTGTGCGCGCGCATGCGTGTGTGTGTGTGTGTGTGTGTGTGTGTGTGTATGTGTACGTGTGTGCGTGTGTGTGTATGTATTCACCTTGGTCTTTGGATCACGTGTTGCACTCGTGATCGACGGCTACTTCCCTCCCGGAAGAGAGCTCAGAGCTCGTATGACCGATCTATCGGTAATGTGTGTGTATGTGTGTGTGCGTCTGTGTGTGTGTGTGCGTGTGTGCGCACATGCGTGTGTGTGTGTGTGACTGTATGTGTGTGTATGTGTGTGTGTGTGTTCGTGTGTGTGTGTTTGTGTTGCGTGTGTGTTTGCGTGTGTGTTTGCGTGTGCGTGTGTGTGCGTGTGCGTGTGTGCGTGTGCGTGTATGCGTGTGTGTGTGTGTGTGTGTGTGTGTGCGTCTGTGTGTGTGTGTGCGTCTGTGTGTGTGCGTGTGTGTGTGTGTGCGCGTGTGTGTGTGTGTGTGTGTTTATTATTCCTAATATCATTACTAATATTACTTATATGAATATCATGCATATTATCAATATTAATAATATGATCAATATTGATAATATTATTAATGATATATACACACGTACAACCGCGATGACATATTATGATGCCATATGTACGCACGCATCTGTATGAACGTTGTTTGCTTATGTACAAGAAGAAGCACGCCAAGTATCCATAAGGCTGATGGCACACTGATCAAGCAAAAACGTCTTCAAACAAAATAATTTTGCTTAAAGTTGTTTGAAATGGGCTTTTTACATGATATAAGTGTCTATGTCTAGAGTCTATTACACACTGCACAAACAAAAAACAAAAACAGCATAAAACAGTTTTCAACACATTCTAACAAAATCATTTTGCCAGAAATCTTTTGTATTATTCAGTGTGCCAGGACATCAAGCAAAACTGTATGATCAAGAAGCAAAATGTTTTGTATGACAACATTTTGTTTAGTCAATGTGAATCAGGTGGCAAGGCGGTCAAACAGCTTCAAACAAGTTTCAACATGTTGGGAGCGCAAACACTGCTTTTTGCTTGATGAAGAAACATTCAGTTTGCATCGAGTGGATGTACCGACAAGATGGAAGTAGACGTTGAAAAACTTATAGTTTTGGTTGAAGCTAGGCCTTCAATTTATAACTATACACTGAAGGATCATCACAACAAAGACATTATCAATATGTTTTGGGACGAAATTGCAACGGAAGTTCGCTCGACCAGTAAGTACAATTCAGATCAAATACATACACAGTAGCTATCGATTTTCTATAGATAAGGACTAATGAAAACAAATTATTTTTGTTATATATTTAATTTTCCACGTTATGTATTTCATTTATGTGAGCAAGCCTAGCCTGCCATTGAACAGCTCCTTCCCTTGAATTGAAATAAGTTACAAAGTTATTTCACATTCAGTCCAGTATTTGATTTTCCATGGTCAACATGTTGCGTTGCGTCGTTCTCATCTTCGTGTTGTAGCAATTCCTCGTGAATATCTTGTAATGTTCCTTCTTTCTCTCGGACAATGTTGTGCAAAATACAACAAGCCAACGTAATAGTTGTAGCTTTTTCTGGGCTTACTAACATAACATTCTCGAGAACACGGAATTTTTTGGTCAACATACCGAATGTACATTCAACTATTCTTCTGGCTCTTGACAGGCAATAATTGTAGATCCTTTTCTGATTATTCAGTTGTTTCCTAAGAAATGGGCGCATCAGGTTTTTAGAAATAGAGTACGCTTCATCAGCAACAAAGACAAACGGAAATTGAATTTCAGTTTCTGTGCAAATATGCCTAGCCGGTGGAATATTCAATGATTGGCTAAAAAATAGTTTTCCAAAATTGAATCACGGAAGACGCCACTGCCGCTATTTCGTCCATAATCTCCGATATCGACGAATAGAAATTTAGCTTCTGCATCCATAACCGCTTGTAGTACTATTGAATTAAATCCCTTGTAATTATAGAACGATGAACCCGAGTTGGGAGGGCATTGTATTCGGACATGTTTGCTATCTATCGCTCCCAAACAATTCGGAAAGTTCCATATTGAATGAAATTTCTCGGCCACATCTTTCCATTTCTCAGTTGTCGGCTTCTTCATATAAATAGGAGATCATTTTTTCCAGATTACAGAGCATGTTTCCTCAACTAGTTTGCTGATCGTACTAGTTCCAATGCGAAAGTAATAATGAAGAGATTGATTGATTGATTGATTGATTAATTAGAGTGGCCAAAAGCCCGGCACAGGGTCGTTAGACCATTCGTGCCATGGGATAAAATAGATAACGAGATTAGAATATTAGATTCTAAAAATTAAAACAACTACAACGTTATTGTCTGACTAATTATTAAAATAATCTACGAAATATATACGAAGCCTAGACATTAAGTAGCGAACTACAATAGAAGTAAGATTACCAATACATAGGTACGACACAGTTAAGATTAAATATAATAGAATAAATTAGCGTCTTTTAAAAATCCTACAAGGGGTTGTATCATGGGTGTAGCACCAAGCATCTTACGGAGGTCAGGAGGGAGGCCCCACTTCCGCCGCCAATGCTCGTAGTATCTGCACTCGAGCAGGAAATGACGAACGGAAAAGGGAGAGAGCCACACCTCTCGCAAGAAGGGGGAATCCGGGGAAGAGAGAATAAAAATTCGTGGGTTATCTTTGTATGTCCAATACGTAAACGCTTTAAAAGTTTCGGACTGAAACGGTTGTGGTGGGAAAGAAGTGGCCAGCGATCTGCAGAACATTTTATGCTCCGTAGCTTTTGGTTCGTTCTAATATTGTCCCAGGTGGTGTCAAACTTTCTACGCACGCGGGAGATGATGGTAGTGCGGATGTCGGAAAAGGGAGAGTCCCCGCGCGATGGTAAGGGACGGGCCACCGCAGATTTGGCCGCTTTGTCCGCCTTCTCATTGCCAATGATACCAACGTGTCCAGGGGACCAGCAGAATCGGACAGTTTTTTCCCTGGCTGCTGTTCTCGTTAGCCACTCTTGGATCTCAGATATCACGGGGTGGGACGGAATAAAATTAGTAAGTGCTAAAATTGATGATTGAGAGTCGCTATAAATGGTAAAATCATTAAAATCTGAATTGAGGATAAAGTGCTTCAAAGCGAGTAAAATTGCGTAAAGTTCAGCCGTAAAGACAGATGAGGTGAAGGGTAATTTTGCCGTGAAAGTTTGAGACGATGTTACGGCTGCGCAGCCCACACCAGCGGGAGATTTTGACCCGTCAGTATAGACCGCGATGGAGTCGGCATGTGATTCTTTATGCTCCTCAAACGAGGCAGCAACGATGTAGGGCAGGTGTCCACTTTTTGATTGTTCCATGGGGCAGAACTCGGGAATGGGCTTGCACCAAGGTGGGGTATCAAAGTTTCTGGATTCGGACACCTTAAGGGGGCAGTCGCTTCCCTCCTCAAGTAGACGGAGCGCGCGTATGTGTGCTGGGACTGAAGCCGATCTTTTGGTGGTGTATTATCCGGAGTCTCACGTTATTAACCACGTCAAAAGATGGTATCTTTCTGAACGATTTGCACTTGAAGTAAAAGGAGAGTAAAAGTTGCTCCCTTCGGTTAGAGAGCGGCAAATCGCCAGAGAGGACGTAGAGGGATTCGACAGGAGAGGTACGGTAGGCACCAGTACACAGTCGCAAAGCCTGGTGGTGTACTGTATCGAGGGAGCGGAGGGACGTCGCACTTGCCGAGGAATAGATCTGGCACGCGTAATCCAGCCGTGATCTCATGAGGGCGTGGTATAATCTGAGGAGCGAAGGCTGGTCCGCTCCCCAGTCGCGTCCAGAAACCGTCTTTAAGATGTTGAGGGCGGAGAGGGAAGATTGTCTAAGATTGAGTATGTGGTTGTTCCACGTAAGGTTTTGGTCAAAAATGACCCCAAGAAACTTAGTCGACTGCTCATAGGGTATTGGAATGCCTCCCAGAATAATATGTGGAGGAACTTTCTGGCGCGGTCGTTGTTGAGACTTGCAAAAGTGCATCGCCACCGTCTTCGATGAGGAGAATCGGCAGCCTCTGCGAGAGGCCCAGGAAGTAGCAGCATTTACACCGCTCTGAGTGCGTGTGATTGCTGTGAAAAGGTTTATGGAGGAGAAGTACAAAAGGAAGTCATCAGCGAAGAGTGAGCACTGGAGTGAAGTGTCTGCCTCAGCGACCGCCTGGACTATTCCATTGATGCTGACCAAGAACAAGGTGGGGCTGATGACGCTGCCTTAGGGGACACCTTGCTCCTGGGGTTTGGGCGACGAATATGCTCCACCGATCTTCACTCTCAGAGTCCTATCTGATATGAAAGCTCGAAGGAAGGAAAACATCCTACCCCTTACTCCCATCTCGAGGAGGTTCATCAAGATACCCCCTCTCCAAGTCGTGTCGTACGCCTTCTCCAGGTCGAAGAAGACGGCGATGGTATTCATGTTGCGCACTAGGGCGTCCTGCACGTGTGTCGAAAAAACGGAGTAGAGGATCTAAGGTGTAGCGGTGTCGACGAAAGCCGAATTGGTAAGGGGTGAGGTGGTCTCTACTCTCCAGGTAGTGGGTAAGTCGAAGGTTGACCATCCTCTCAAATATCTTGCATAATACACTCGTCAGGGCGATCGGCCGGTAACTAGAAGGGATCTGGTGATCCTTGCCTGGCTTGGCTATGGGGATGATCGTAGACAATCGCCAAGATAATGGTAAGAGACCAGAGTACCAAATCCTGTTATATATCGCTAGAAGGGTTATGAGAGTCTCCGAAGGAAGGTGTTTAATCATGTCCACACTAATCGTGTCGTCGCCTGGGCTAGTATTCGGCGTCTGGTCGATAGCATGCTTGAGTTCGCGGAGGGAGAAGGGCAGATTGTAAGTTTCAGTGTCGGTAGGAGCGTGGTCATCAGAATTCGTCACGTGATCCGGTAGCTGGAGTTCTCGATGTAGGGCAGTAGAGCTGGAAATACGGGAGAAGTGTGTGGCGAGTTCCTCGACCACCTCGCACGGGTCTGAGATAACGGTGTTATTTATAAGGAGAGACGGTTGAGGAGATGGTATGTACCTGCCGGAAAGCTTCTTCACTCGGTTCCAAACTGACGCCGAAGGCGTCGACGTTTTAATGGTCGATACGTAGTTCTGCCATGATATGCGCTTCGCCTCCTTCATATACTTTCGTTTGGTCGCAACCGCTTTCTGGTATACCATCTTATTGGTCTCCGTCGGAAGGCGACGGAAACGCCGGTAGCAGGAACGAGCGGTGTCACGAAGCTTCCGGCAGGTGTTGTCCCACCAGGGAACAGGTGGTCTGCCAATCGGTGGGCGGCTAACCGGTATAGAACCGCCGGCGGCGTTAAGAATAATTGAGACGAATTGATTATAAGCTTGAATCGGGTCATCCACTCGCAAGCCACTTAGTTCGGAGCACAGCTCCCCAAAGAGTGGCCAATTTGCCGCTTTCAACTTTCACCTTTGGGGCTGGGAGATGGGGGGAGGAGAAACACGAGAGACTACTATCGGGTAGTGGTCGCTGCCGTGTAAATCCGCACACACCCTCCAGGAGAAGTCCACGAGGACCGCTGAAGTGCAGATTCCGAGGTCCAGGACAGAAGTAGTGTTGAGGAAGATGTTATGATAAGTCGGGTTTTCATCGTTAATGAGGGAGACCTCGTTCTCCTCTAAAAGTTTTTCAATGGCGCGGCCCTTCTCGTTACGGGAAGAGCTATGCCACAAAGGACTGTGTGCGTTCAGATCACCAAGAATGATAAATGGGGGTGGGAGTGCATCGACAAGTTCTTGGATGTCGGAAGCATTAACGCTAGAGCTTCGTGGCAGGTATAGGGAGCAGATTGTGTAGCTCTTGCTAAGGATGGCCCGTACAGCGGTCGCCTGGAGAGTTGTGCGCAAAGGGATGGTTGAATGTTGAACGCTTGCGTGGACGACTATTGCAGCACCGCCCCTGCTTGGAGAACCGGCTGCAGGAACGGTACCGTAGAACCTGTAGTTCATACCTAGATTATAGTGACTGGAGGGAAGCATAGTTTCTTGAAGACAGACAACTCCGGGGTTGTGTTCACGGAGGAGGTACTTCAATGACTCACAGTTCGCACGAAGACCTCGGATGTTCCATTGAAGGAGTGTCGTGGGTGGTGAGAATTTGAAGAATTAATTAGAGTGCCGCCCCCCGATGGGGGACGGCTTAAGTTGGCCATCATGGGGTTTACGAGATTCGCGTCCCATAGGAGTTTTTTGAGGTAAGGTCTTGGCTCTCTGGTCTCTTTCTTTCGGTCTTTGTTCTGGTGATTTAGAAGATGGATCGGGATTAGGTGGCGGTTGTTTCCTCAACGGATCTGGCGTGGTTTTGATAGGGTGAGGTTGTGTGTAAGCTTTTTATTGGATTTGGGGGACACTGAGGGAGGAGGCTGAAGGGAGGTGTTGGAGGGCGCGGTCTTGGATGGGCGGTCGTTCGAGTCGCCGTCGGGCAGGGGTCGTTTCTGGGGAAGCTTCTTGCCGGAAAGGGCAGGGTGATGTTTAGGTAACTGCGGGAATGATGGAAGGTCCAAGAGCGAAGTTGTGGAGTTGCTTGGGCTCTTCATCATAACGTCTTCGGTGTCAGGAATCTCCCCATCCTGCACAGACGACGGGGTGGAAATGGATGTCATCTGGGGGAAGTCACTCATTGATGAAGAGTTTGCGCTAGATTGCGCCAATGGGGGCTGAGAGCACGATTGTCCCGAAGAGGGGGGCTTTTTCTCAAAGGATGGTGTGGGCGATCTATAGACCTTAGTTGAAGATTTTGATGACTTGCTGGGCTTAGAGTTGTTCTGGGGCGATTGTGACTTACTGGCTTCAGGGCGCTTCTTCGGTGATCTATCAGAAGACATTACGGGTCGAGAAGAAGGATTAACTGGATCCAGAGTGCCAAGATTGGGTGTATTTGTCAGATGTGGAGGGGGAGAATCAAGTATGAGATTACCGTCGGTGACGCGAGATATGACACGTTGGGAGGTCGACTGGCGTGAAGATTGAGAGGATTGTGCGGGGACGGTCGCGGCGGATGATGTGGTATCCGGATGTGATGATGAGGGAAGGAGCGACGGGTTAGCCTTTACTGAAGCCTTCGTTGCCGATGCGTAAGACGTGGGGCGCTGACCCCCCCGTAGGATGGCTGCCGCACCGCGAAAGCTGGTTCGGTTATTGTACGCAGTTTCCGAGACCAGTCTTTGCCAGGAGTGTTCCTCACACTCCCTCGAGAATGTGCGGTGAGTGCCATTACAAGCAGCGCAGTTTGGCGCAAGATCGCAGCATTCACCCTCAGTGACGTGGGATGGTTTGGCGCAGTTGCGGCAGAGGGCAGGAGAACTACAGATCTTGGAGGAGTGACCGTACCGCAGGCAGCGGGTGCATGTCCTTGGCGATTGAACGTAGGACCTAACCGTACAGCGGTGGGGCCCAATCACGATCACGTCTGGGGGATTTGAGTTGGAGAACTTTAATATTATCAGCGGTGTTGGGACAAACTTTTGTTCTTCTGGGCTATACTTGGATACTACGTGGGCATCCAAGACGTTCTGGGGGCACATGTTAAGAAGGGTAGTGGTTGGAAGGCTACTAAGGGAAGAGTTAAAAATCTTACCCTTTGAGCCATTATAGTCATCATATGGAGAAATCTTGAGGATTCCGCTGCCATAAAAATCTCCGGACGTACCCTGGAGCATAAATCCCTGGTGGGGTTTTACCTTCACTAGGTAGGTGTTGCGACCAAAGCGCGTGAAGGTTTCTGGAGTGAGTGGAGGGTTGGCGATCATTTTGTTGATCATATTAAATACTAGGACATCGTTACTGCCCTCCTCGACAGTCACTAGGTTATACACGGGGGCTAAAGCATAGGGATGGGGACGTTCAGGGAGCTCGGGAGTAAGGTATGTATCATTAGGGACGAAGTCATCGTCTTGTTCTTCAATATTTGATATTTTTAGGATGGAACATTTCAAGGTCGAATCCGCGATTTTATTACCATTGAGGGCAACGCTGGCTGCAATGCATTCTGATGGAGCTAAGAAACGCACATAAAAGTTGTTATAATTTGACTTAACACGAAGAGAAATACGTTCGATAGTACCAAAAGGGGTAACTAGCTTCATGAGCTCGAAAAAGTTTAGGCGCCTTGGGGCATGTTCGATGCCAAGGAGTCTTTTATTCGGGGTAGACGACGCTGTCTTACCAGCTGCGTCAGCTGGAGCCGGATTTGGGGGGCCGGCCACCCCACTACAAGATTTTTTCATGGTTGGCTGCCAGGGCCAGGTTGTAGTGAGGATAGGGAGGACGGCACCAGGCGGAGCCTCACGCCTGGGCTAGGACTTGGATCGTAATCCTACTGCACTGGCTTACCGTGCTGCAATGCAGGCGCCCTTCGAGGTGGCATGATACCCTGCCACCAACAAACCTATTGGCAGGGACGTATTACCGTAGGATGGGTGTAGCGCCGCTACTGAGAGGGGCGGTTGAAAGTTAGGTCGGAGGGAGGGGACAGCAAGCGGAAGAGAAGGAAAGAGTGGAAAAGGAAGTCTTAGAGGAAGCCCTGTGCGGGGAAACAAGAGCCCAACCCGGGGATCGGCATTAGTCGCCTCTTACGACACGCAGCCGACGTGGCGGGGGCTATATTCTATACTACACCCCCTAGCCCCAGGGGGTGGTAAACATTTTGAAACAGATGTCATTGGTCGATTAATTCAAATTTTACCATATGGTACAATGCATATTGCCAATTATTTATATTGTTCCATTCTTTCAGGTGAAAAATGCAAAGCAAAATGGAACAGTATAAGAACATCATATTCAAGATTCTTAAGAGATGAAAAACAACCGAGTGGCTCAGGTGCCAGTAAGAAAAAGAAGTGGTACTTAGCAGAAAGTCTGGCATTTCTACGAGACTATATGGGAAAACACCGCAACCTTGGAAGCAATAGCAATGTAGTGGATGAAAATGAAGCAGAGCAAAATGCTGACGTCTCAGATTTTTCAGAGGAAGCAGATGGAATTGCAATCCCTGCAGAACAAAGTAGCCCTTGCCCTGACAATTTTGCACAACCACCCCCTAAGAAAAAAACGAAAGGGAAAACATCGATGATCACAGATGTGGCGGGGCCAATGATAGAATTTCTAAAGAGTAGAACAAGTGTAGCCAAAACGGAAATGACTCAGAGTCACAATTCAAAATTCCTGGAAAGTCTTGTACCAGATATGGACAAATTGACGCCAAGAAGGCAGAGGCAGTTTAAAGAAAAAGTTCTTACCACTTTGAATCGGTTTTTGGATGAACAGGAGGAAGAGGCCGTCTGGCTCTCACGGAATCCCCAATGTACAACAACCCTAGCACCGTCTCCTCAATATGTAAATTCCCCTAGTCCACAGCAGCTGATTAATTCACCTAGTCCACAGCATCTGATTAACACAGGAATAGAATCTGTGCAGCAACCCGTGCTATCTACCCCACACTTTTCTCAACAGAACTGCCAAGACAACACCACATGGAACAATTTGTAATTATATTATAATGTTGTTTGATAGCAGTAGTAAATAGTAATTACGAATTTATGTAGCGTCTACATACCTTAGAGTAACGAGCAGTCTTTCTTCAGGTGTTATGCTCCTTCGTATATTTGTATCACTTTTCCTGATGTTATGTTCTATCATATTTAGAATATGATTAAAAGTACCAATACTTAATCTAGTCAAATTTCTGAATTTTGTTTCGTCTTCTTTGAGTTCCTGTACAAAGTTTCTAAGAGAATTTTGTTCATCTCTCTTCCGGTTAATGGGGTGGACCCACATGCGTTTGTCACTTTCTTCCAAATAAGTGTTTTGCATCCACTGCCACACAAGAACAGCACAAATTTCATCGTCTTCGGTGTTCATTCTGCCACTGTTCTACCAACAATGAGTTATGATTGAAAGCTTGTGTCTTGAACTATATAGGCCATGAATGATGACAAAAGGTTTTGCGTGAACGCAAAACGTTTTGTTTGAAGACGTTTTTGCTTGATCAGTGTGCAAATGACACAGCAAAATGTTTGGCAAGCAAACAAAACATTTTGAATGACGATGTTTTTTCATTCATTCCTTTCTACACTGATACAACAAAATGTTTTTACGTTAAGCAAAATGTTTTGTTTGAAGGCGTTTTTGCTTGATCAGTGTGCAATCAGCTTAAGACATTATTATTTACTTGCTCAACTGCAACGGTTGGTGGGAGTTGTGACAGGAGGGGGATGTCCGATGCCTGTCTCATACCACACAGACTTTTGACCCTGCTAAACCACATGCTGCTGTTCTGCTGTAAGTGCTTCATCTGGTTGGGGTGCGTGCGTGTGTGTGTGTGTGTGTGTGTGTGTGTGTGTGTGTGTGTGTGTGTGTATTTACCTAGTTGTATTTACCTAGTTGTATTTTACGGGAAGGGGAGCTATGCTCGTGATGTCCCGTCTTCGTATCTCATTTTATCTAAACTATTTTTAAATTCATGTATTGCTTTTGCACACACTACTTTCTCATCTAAGTTGTTCCAACTGTCTATTACTCTGTGAGGAAAGCTGTTCTTTTTCACATCTCTTCTATAGCTGTCTTTCTTGATTTTCTTTCCGTGTCCTCTTGTATTTCTATTATCCCATTTTATTAGATCCTCTCTATCAATAACTTCTATGCCTTTCATGGTTCTGTAAATGGCTATCAAATCTCCTCTCTCTCTTCTTTGCTCTAGTGTCTGTAGCTCTAGTTTTGCTAGTCTCTCTTCATATGATAATTTTGAGAGTGTTGGTGCCAATATTGTAATTGCTCTTTGTATTCTTTCAAGTTTTTTATACATTTTTTTGTACTTGGTGACCACATCGTTTTTGCATATTCCAATCGTGGTCTTGTCAGAGTGATTAGTATTTTCTTCACCATTTCTTTATCCAGGTATGTAAATGCTACTTTGATTGTTCTTATTAAATTATAAGTTTCACCAAAAATCTTATTTATTTGTTTCTCAGGTGACATATTATTCATAACAATGACTCCCAGGTCCTTCTCATTTTCAACTTTTTTATTCTTTCTTCTCACAATTTATATGATCCTGTTATTCTGTTTTTGCTTTTTCCAAATTCCATTAAACTACACTTTTTAGTATTGAACTCCATCTCCCACTTCCTACTCCATTCCCAGACTTTATTTAGATCACTCTGTAGTGATTCACAATATTCTTCCATCTTCACTTTTTTTTTAATAGTTTTGCATCATCTGCAAAGAAGCTCATATAACTTTCAATTTCTTCATCCATATCATTAATATATATAGCAAAGATTATTGGGGCAAAAAACTGTTCCTTGTGGAACACCACTTATTACTTCATCCCAATTTGAGTCTTTGTCTCTTATCACTACTCTCATTTTTCTTTCTTGCAAAAAGCCTTCCATCCATTAAAGCAGTTTGCCCTGTATTCCTCCTTCAGTTTCTATTTTCTTAAGCAACTTATTATGTGGTACTTTGTCAAAAGATTTTTTTAGGACTAGAAATGCACAATCAGCCCATCCATCTCTTTCTTGTATTATATCTATTAGCCTTGAATAGAAACATATTAAATTGGTGTCGCATGATCGTCCTTATCTGAATCCAAATTGTCTTGGATTTAGCATTTTTTTTTTTTTAATATTTTACCCATCTACTTTTGACAATTCTTTCACAAATTTTAGCTATTGTACTTGTTAGAGAGACTTCTCTATAGTTGGTAGGGTCTTCTTTATTTCCCCCTTTATATATAGGTACTATATTTCCTTTTTTCCAATCTTCTGGAACTTTTCCTTCTTTCAAGGAACTGATTTAAAATGTTTGTTCATAATTTCCGCTTCTTCTATTTCCTCAGTGTATTCAACTCCTTGTCTTAATTTCTCCAAATCTTGTTTGTTTTTCAGTTTGTTGTTTACAAATCTGTAAAATAAATTTGGTTGATCTTTACATTTTTCTATGACATCTTTTCCATATTTTCTCTTTTCCTCTCTGCACGTTTGTACATATTCGTTTCTATAACAAGTATATATTTTCCATTTTTCAGGTATTTTGTCTTTCTTGCGTTTGGTCCAAACTTTATCTCTTCTGTCTTTTAACTCCCTATAACTTTTGTTGTGCCAGCACTTTACATATTCTTTTTCTTGTTTTTGTCTTGGAACATACTTTTCCACTCCTTTTTTTTAATCATTTTTTGTCAAAATATTCCATTTCTCTTCCACTGTTGTTTCTTCTTTGTATATTCCTTCCCAGTTTTCTTTTTGAAAGTCTCTTATTTTATCAACGTTTGTTTTTTCATACATCATTCTTCCTTTTCTACATTGTTCATTTCTTTTCATGTATTTTTCCTCATTTAGTTCCAGTTCAATCAATATGTGGTCACTTTTACTTATTGGTGTTTTATATTCAATCTTTTCCACTATTCTAGGTTTAGATGTGATTATTAAGTCTAGTCTCGATGGTTCTTCTTCATTTCTACACCTAGTGTTCTCCTGTATCCATTGCGTCATTGTATGGTCAGTAATTATCTCGAGTAGAACATTTCCCCATGAGCCGTCTCCACCCTTTACAGTCATCTCTTCCCAGCAGACTTCTTTGCAATTAAAGTCGTCCATAATAACTATTCTTCCTCCATCTTCCATTGTCTTATTTAATGTTATCTTTGTGTCTTCTAACATACTTTTATGTTCACTCTCTTCCCACGAGGCTGTTTTTGGAGGCACATAATTTATCACAAACTTTCTGCTCTTCTTATCTCTGTCTTCCACTTCGATCATAATCATCTCTACTGTATTCTTTCCATATGTGACACTCTTCAGTTTATAACCTTCTTAGTCAGGAACATAACTCCACCCTCTTGCTTTGTCTCTCTGTTTCTAATCCAATAATTATATGCTTCATTTCTTACACTGTTGGGTGGTAGTGGACCTTTTAATTTCGTTTCTACAATTCCCATTATGTCCAGTTCTTTTTCCTTCAGATAATCATTCAGCTCATTCAATCCTGTTATTAATCCATCTATATTTGTGTAAGACACTCTTAGTTTTCTGCCACTTCCATTGTATTTTTCTCTAGTATTTCGTATTTCCTTAATTTCATAATCACTACTCTCCAATAGAATTTCTCTTTTTCTGACCCTGTTCTCTTCTCGTTTTTTTCCTTAGCTTCAAGTCTTTTCGTTTTTTCCTCCTCTCTTTCCTCTTTATTCATTTCTCTTTTTATCCATACCTTTTCATATTGTTCTCTTGCTGCTAGTTTCCCTGTTTTTGCTAAGATATTCTCTACCGTCCTTTGTGACCTGAATTTAATCTTAATTGGTCTGGTCTTATCTGTACTATACTTTCCGAGTCTAAACTTCTCTTCAATTTGTTTCATGGTTTCAGGTTCATCTTCCTTAACTAATTCTAGTAATCTGCTTACTTTTTCATTTTCCTCATTGATTCTTGTGCTTCTATCTGGGTTGTGTTTCTCTTCCATTCCTAATATAATTATACATATCTTTTTATCTGCCAAGTCTCTTACTATATTCTACTTCTGTCTCATCACTTTAATAACTGAGTCTTCAGTTTGTTCTTTCATTTCCTGTTTAATTGTGTCAGTAAATGCAACTTTACTGTTTTCTTGGATTTTTTCCAACCCTGTGCTTCTTTTGCTATGGCCTCTTTCTTGTCTTTATTATTCCTCTTTTAATTCTTCATTCTCCTCTTTTACTTCTTTTAACTGTCTTTTTAATTCTTGTATTTCATTAGTTAAGTTTACAAAGGATTACAAAGGCAAAGCATGCCGACAGGAGACCTTTTGATCCATATCTAGGTCGGATGCAAAAAAAAAAAAAAAAAAAAAAAAATACATATTAATAATAAATTAAAACTATAACAATGTAAATAACAATTAAAATACATAAATAAATGCATTGGTATAGTTGAATAACAAACAAACAGGTAAATAGTAAATGATAATAAATTGACATATAACTAATAATAAATGAAAATCAGACAGACAAATTATAACAAAACAAAAACAAATAATAACATAAATTATAATAATTATAGCATCTTACTTAGGTATTTATCTAAATGATTCTTAAAGCTTCGAACTGAACTACATTGCACTACCTGTGCAGGAAGTTTATTCCATTCATTAACTACACGGTTGGCAAAGTTGTTTCTACCTACTTCCAAATTGAATCTATTTCCGGACAGTTTGAGACCATTGTTTCTTGTCTGATTCTCATTCAATGTGAAAATTTGGTCACTTTTGATGTTGTCAATTCCCTTTAAAATCTTAAAGACCTGTATCAAGTCACCTCTGAGTCTACGCTTTTTTAGGGAAAACAGATTCATGTGCTTAAGTCGATTTTCGTATGATTTATTTTTGATATTTGGAATCAGTTTTGTGGCTCGCCGTTGTACTTTTTCCAGTCTGTCAATGTCTTTAATGAGATTCGGTGACCATACGGAAACAGCATATTCCAAATGTGGACGAACTAACGATTTATATAGCTTGTTAATGAGTGATGGACTTTTGAAACCAAAAGATCGCGCAATCAATCCCAGAATCTTATTCAACTCTCTGCGCAATCTATGCTATATTACCGAGCCTATTCTCCCAATGTTCGGTCATTTCTTCAAGTTTTTCCTCTAGACTTGCTAATCGGGAGAGGTTGGTCTCCGCGCCCCTCCCTCATTAAATCCCTGGAAATTATTATCCTCACCTTCCATTGCGTTGCTCTTATTTATATTTCTAATCTTTACATTTTTGTTAATCTCTTCACCAAAATCATCGGTCCTTCTCTTGTTTACATGACGCCTGGGCTTCTGGACCAAGTCCTCCCTTTCCTCATTTTCTTCCATTTCCCTCAGTAATCCCTCCCCTTCTCCTTTTCCCTCACTTTCCCACTACACCACGAGCTTTCCCCTTCACTGTAAATACAATAAGGTACTTCCTTTGCGTTGAGATCCACGAAAATTTCACTTTTTCTTCAGAACTCCAATCTTCGCCGTCCATCCGACGAAAATGTGTGTGTGTGTGTGTGTGTGTGTGTGTGTGTGTGTGTGTGTGTGCGTGTGTGTTTGTGCATGAGTGTGTGTGCGTGCGTGTGTGTGTGTGTGTGTGTGTGTGTGTGTGTGTGTTTGTGCATGCGTGTGTGCGTGTGTGTGTATGCGTGTGTGTGTGTATGCGGGTGTGTGTGCGTGTATTAACCTTGGTCTTTGGATCACGTGTTGGACTCGTGATCGACAGCTATTTCCCTCCCGGAAGAGAGCTCAGAGGTCGTATGACCGATCTATGGGTAATGTGTGTGTGTGTGTGTGTGTGTGTGTGTGTGTGTGTGTGTGTGTGTGTGCGTGTGTGTTTGTGCATGAGTGTGTGTGCGTGCGTGTGTGTGTGTGTGTGTGTGTGTGTGTGTGCGTGTGTGTGTATGTGTACGTGTGTGTACGTGTGTGTGTGTACGTGTATGTGCACGTGTGTGTGTGTACGTCTGTGTCTGTCCTTGTGTGTGTGTGATTTACCTCGGTCTTTGGAACACGTGTTGGACTTGTGACCGATAGCTATTTCCCTCCCGTAAGAGAGCTCAAAGCTCGTATGACCAATCTATGGGTAATGGCGTGACCTTCCACGCACGCACACACACATCCAAATCCCCGCCCACGAGTTGGAGTAACGACTCGAAGAGCAGCGATACTAAAATTACTCGGCAGGATTCGAACCCGGACTGCCGTAGTAACAGTCAGGGACTACCAACCGCGCCATCGAGTCGTGTGTGTGTGTGAGTGTGTGTGTGTGTGTGTGTGTGTGTGTGTGTGTGTGTGTGTGTGTGTGTGTGTGCGTGCGTAAGTGTGTGTGTGTGTGAGTGTACATGCGTGTGGTTGTGTGCTTGTATGTATTTGAATATCTCGTACTTTGTTACATATTACGATAAAGCCTCTGAATATTATATCAAACATTTCGGGAGCCCCCGAGTACGATTAAGAGGGAGAATTCATATTCAGTATGCGTTAGAGAGCTCGTACCTAATTCTCAATTAAATCCTTTAGCGTTAGAATATGCAATCCTCAATAAGGAGGATATCAACCCTTCATGTATGTATGTATGTATGGTATGTATGTATGTATGTACTGTATGTATGTACGTAAGCATACATATGTCGTATATGGATGTACATGATGGTAGAAATGCATTTTCCTTCTTTCCGTTTGGTCGGCACAATTTTGCAAATCTGTCTCGTCCTGGCGAAGGGCGACTCGAAGTTTGTGCGGGAGAATTTTTCAAGATGAGAATCACCTATACTTGCGTCGGCCAAAGGGAGACTCAATATTTGGCCAGAAGAACTTTTCAACAGGCGCATTCAGAAAGGGTAATCACATACACTTTAAGGATTAAAAATGTCCTTACTTGGTGGTTAGTCGAACAGCAGCCAGCCTCGTTCCAGGAGAACCCAAGAAAGCGGAAGGGGAGCCTGGCTTTCGACAGAGAGGACAACGAGGGCTCCACAGCTAAAAGAAGACGCGTGGAAAGCCCGACCTCCGGCAGCAGCCAAACCCGTTGTACCTGCTGCGAACCCATGTCTGGGGTGGAGGAGGGACTGTGAGGTCCCCGGGTCGTTCTTGTCGAGAATTCCGACAACGATTCCCAACCAAAATTGAACAAGAGCTCCACCGAAAAAAAGAAGAAGAAGAATAGGAGCATCGGCAAAGACTCTCAGGGAGAAAGAGAGAGGCCGCATCCTGCGCTCCTGAGTGAAAGCGCCTCCTGGCTCGAGCCACAGGAAAGAAGAAGTCCCTTGTGCCAATTTGGCCTCGGGTGGAGGGAGGTTCTCCCCTCGGCTGAATAAAATCGCCCGGCGCCAGACAGAAGCAACGCGCCAAATACCAGTTCATCACTCGTCAAACGGTCTACACCATTGGATTCTAATCTTTTTTTACCAGCAACCGAAATGAGGGTTGCAAGGGTATTTCTGAGGACTGCTGGACAGTCTTGGAGGAAAAAAATAAAACAGAAATATGATATATATTGAAAAAGGCACAATTTTGGAACAGGAGAAAAGAAAAAATGAGCAATATTTCAGTGGCAGAGTATGATCAGCCCAATTAGCATATAACACGGGTTTCTCTTCTTTGTGCTCTTCGTGTGGAATCCATCAGCAAGGGATGCAGCACTCGAGGGATTTGTTTTCCAAGAAGTGTGTGTGTGTGTGTGTGTATGTGCGTGCGTGTCCGTGTGTGTGTGTGTGTGTGTGTGTGTGTGTGTGTGTGTGTGTGTGTGTGTGTGTGTGTGTGTGTGTGTGTGTATGTGTGTATTCACCTTGGTCTTTAGATCACGTGTTGGACTCGTGATCGACAGCTATTTCCCTCTCGTAAGAGAGCTCAGAGCTCATATGACCCATCTATCGGTAATATGTGTGTGTGTGTGTGTGTGTGTGTGTGTGTGTGTGTGTGTGTGTGTGTGTGTGTGCGAGGGCATGCGTGTGTGTGTGTGTGTCTGTGTGTGTGTGTGTGCGCGCATGCGTGTGTGTGTGTGTGTGTGTGTGTGTGTGTGTGTGTGTGTGTGTGTGTGTGTGTGTGTGTATGTGTACGTGTGTGCGTGTGTGTGTATGTGTGTATGTATTCACCTTGGTCTTTGGATCACGTGTTGCACTCGTGATCGACAGCTACTTCCCTCCCGGAAGAGAGCTCAGAGCTCGTATGACCGATCTATCGGTAATGTGTGTGTGTGTGTGTGTGTGTGTGTGTGTGTGTGTGTGTGTGTGTGTGTGTGTGTGTGTGTATGTGTGTGTGTGTGTATGTGTGTGTGTATGTGCGCGTGTGTGTATGTGTGTGTGTATGTGCGCGTGTGTTCGTGTGCGTTTGCGTGTGTGTATGCGTGTGCGTTTGCGTGTGTGTGTGTGCGTCTGTGTGTGTGCGTCTGAGTGTGTGCGTGTGTGTGTGCGTCTCTGTGTGTGCGTGTGTGTGCGTGCGTGTGTGTGTGCGTGTGTGTGCGTGCGTGTGTGTGTGCGTGTGTGTGCGTGCGTTTGTGTGTGAGTGTGTGTGTTTTATTATTATTACTAATATTATTATTAATATACCCCGTCTGGGGTATTGGCTGCTTGTTACCCCCGTCTGGGGTATTGGCTGCTTGTTATTGTGGCAAAGTAGCATGCAGTTAATACTTTAGGGTCTATATGGGGCGCCCCTACGGACCAGAGCCACACATGATACTTTTATACTACGACTGTCCCTCCGTTATGCTGTCCTCCAACCCCTTGTTGCTGTCCTGTACCATTTCTCTGAGTATTCCTTTTCTGTGATGGGGGAATTCCCTGTGGTGGGGGAAAAGAATACTGCCACCAAGTATTCCCACTTGGATCGTAAGAGGCGAGAAGAAAGGGACGGGGATCTGGACTAGGCATCTTTCTCCTTGTAGCCCCACAGGGGAAATTCCTAAGGAAAAAAAAAAAAGAAAATAAGAGGGGCAGGAAAGTCTCGGACCAGGACCCTAAGGTTTGGGTCTTTCAATGTGCGTGGATGTGGTACAGATGAGAGTAAAAGGGAAGAGATAGGTAGTATGTTTGTGAGAAGAAAGATGGATGTGTTGGCTTTGAGTGAAACTAAGTTGAAAGGGAAGGGTGAGTGTAAGTTTGAGAGTGTAAGTGGGAGGTTATCAGGAGTGAAGAGAGGGCGAGGGAGGGAAGGGGTGGCTTTTCTAGTAAGTGAAGAGATAGGTAATAGGGTAGTGGAGTGGAAGGAGGTTTCCTCAAGGATAATGCGGATGAAGGTGAAACTGGGGAAGGAGATGTGGGTCTTTGTAAGTGCATATGGGCCTGGCAGTGAGAAGAGTGTAGAAGAAAGGGAGGCCTTTTGGATAGATCTAAATGAGTGCATAGAGGATTTGGGAAGAAATGTCAATGTGATAGTACTGGGAGACCTTAATGCTAGGGTGGGAAATGGACCAATCAATGGAGTGGTTGGGAAATGTGGAGTTCCAGGAAAAAATCGTAATGGAGAGTTGATGGTGGAAATGTGTCTAGAGAGTTGATGATAGCAAATACAGTGTTTCGGAAGAAAGTCAAGCATAAGTACACATGGGAGAGGGTGGTGGAGGGAAGGGTGGTAGATAGAGCGCTAATGGATTATGTAGTGGTAAATAGGATTATGATAGGAAGAGTTAAGGATGTACATGTGCTAAGGGGAGAGGGTGGGGGAATATCAGATCATTTTTTGGTGGAAGGTAAGTTGAAAGTAGAGGATAGATGGAGGAAGAGGAAAGGGACAAAAGGTAGGGAGGTTCTTAGAGTGAACTCTTTGAATGAGAAGGAAAAGGAGAAGGAGTACGGAAAGAAGCTGAAGGAGGAGTGGGAGAGAGTAAAGGGTAGAGTAGAGCTGGGTGTGGAGGAGGAATGGGGATGGTTCAAGGAGGGAGTCATAAAGTGTGCAAGGATGGTGTGTGGAACAAGAAGGACAGGGGGAAATAGAAGAAAGGGTAGTGAATGGTGGGATGAAGAAACAAAAAAGGTTGTAGAAGAGAAGAAGCGAGCTTTCACAGATTGGTTACAAAATAGGACGAGGGAGTCATATGAGAGGTACAAAGAAAAGAAAAGAGAAGTAAAGCAAAAGGTAAAGGAGGCAAAGAGGAGAGCAGATGTGAAATGGGGTAAGAGTTTGACAGAATTTTTTTTTTAAAGTAATGAAAAGATGTTTGGGAAAGAAATTAAGAGAGGAAGAGGAGGCGAATCAAGTAGAGAAGAAAAGGTAAAAGGTGCAGATGGAGAGATGATAATGGAAGAGAAGGCAGTAAGGGGAAGGTGGGCAGAATATTTTAGGGAGTTGCTAAATGTGAAGGAGGATAGGGAAGGAAAGATTGCTGCAGTGGGAAGTGCGAAGAAAATGAGAGTGATGAATGAGGAGAATGGAGGAGAAATAAGGAAGGATGAGGTGAAGGCAGTTGTTAAGATGATGAAAGCAGGTAAGGCAATTGGTCTGGATGGATGCCAGGCGAAATGTCTGAAAAACGAAGGTACAGTGATGGTGGACTGGCTGGTGAGGTTGTTTAAGGTTTGTCTATAAGAGGGTAAAGAGCCGGAGGACTGGAGGAGTGCCTGTATACTTCTCCTTTACAAGGGAAAAGGAGGCAAGTGTGTGTAGTAATTTCAGAGGGATTAGCTTGTTGAGTGTAGTTGGGAAGGCTTATGGGAGGATCTTGGTTGAGAGGATTAGGAGAGGAACAAGAAGTAATTGGTGAGGAACAGTGTGGATTTAGGACAGGTAGAGGTTGTGTAGATCAGATCTTTGTGGTGAGACATATGTGAGAAAGCTATAGGAAAGAGAAAGGATGTTTTTTGGGCTTTTATGGATCTGGAAAAGGCTTATGATAGGGTAGACAGGAAGGCACTGTGGGAGGTTATGCAGATATACGGGATAGGAGGAAAGCTTCTGGGAGGTGTCAAGAGTTTTTATGAGAATAGTAGAGCTTATGTCAGGATTGGAAATGGAGAGAGTGAGTGGTTCGAGGTAAAGGTGGGACTTCGTCAGGGATGCGTTATGTCGCCCTGGCTGTTCAACTTATACATGGATGGGGTGGTGCGAGAGGTAAATGCAAGGGTAGTAGGTCAGGGATTGGAGATGGTTAAAGAAAATGGAGAAAAGTGTGAGGTGACCCAGCTGTTGTTTGCGGACGACACTGCGCTTGTGGCAGGATCGGAGGAGGGATTGAGGAAGTTGGTGGCAGAGTTTGGGAGAGTATGTGATAGAAGAAAGCTAAAGATAAATGTGGGTAAAAGTAAGGTGATGAGATGTACAAGGGGTGAAAGTGGCAGTAGACCGGAAGTGAGCATTAAGGGAGAGCGACTGGAGGAAGTGGATAGTTTTAGATACTTGGGTGCAAATGTGGCAGGGAAAGGTGGAGTAAAAGTGGAGGTAGAATGTAGATTGAGAGAAGCGAGTAAATGCCTTGGTGGATTAAAGAGTGTAATGAGGAATAGACATTTGGTAATGGATGCTAAGAGGAGACTGTATGAAGGAGTGATTGTGCCAACAGCACTGTATGGGGCAGAAACATGGAACATAAGAGAGGAAGAGAGGAGTTTGAATGTGTTTGAGATGAGGTGTCTGAGAAGTATGATGGGAGTTACTAGGCTAGAGGGTGAGAAATGAGGAGGTGAGGAGAACAGGGGTGGAGAAGGAGCTGGGAGATAGGGTTGATGAAAGAGTTTTAGGATGGTTTGGACACATGGAAAGAATGAGTGAAGAAAGACTAGTAAAAGAGGTATGGAAGGCAGATGTGGAGAGAGTGAACATGAGGGGACGTCCTAGGATGAGGTGGATGGATGGGGTGAAGGGGGCTTTGGAGAAGAGGGGAATGTCTGTTGAGGAAGAACGGGAGAGGACAGAAGACAGGGGTGAATGGAGAATGGTTGTATATGGATGATGTTGTGATTGCATGAGGTGGAATTGGCGGGTGGATGGGGGTGAAGTAGAATGTGTGAGCAAAATTTGACGTAGCCCGAAGGGATTTCTCCCCGTCCTCTCATTTTATGTCATTGGAGGACGGAGATGCTTTGTCGCCGATTTAATGAAGCGGCCTTGCTGTGGATGTGCTGTGTCTTGCGACACTGCTTCTGACCCAGGGTAGTGGACAAGGTGCAGGGATGACCCGTCATTCAGGAGGTGCTAAGATAAGAGGGAGGGTGGAGGGGTGTGGAGTGTATTCAGGGATGGAATTGGTGGGAATGATTTTATGCCTTTTTCTTTTTGGCTACCCCCCTTGTAAGGGGGAAAAAGCCTTGGTATATGTATGTATGTACTGATATTATTACTAATATTACTTATATGAATACCATGCATATTATTAATAATATTATTAATAATATGATTAATATTGATAATATTATTAATAATATATACACACGTACAACCGTGATGACATATTATGATACCATATGCACGCATATGTATGAACGTTGTTTCCTTATGTACAAGAAGAAGCACGCCAAGTATCCATAAGTAGACTTCGTGGTAAGAGCGTTTCCCAAATGAAGATGCGGATTCAGATCCCCGAGCAGAGGGACGGGGGGAGGCAGAGGATGAATCCATCCTCGAAGCCTTCGGGGCCCGAGTGTGTCTCAAGGTACCTGGTAAGGAGCCCATTAGCTACCTGGGAAGGAGCCCATTAACTACCTGGTAAGGAGCCCATTAACTACTTGGTAAGGAGCCCATTAACTACTTGGTAAGGAGCCCATTAACTACCTGGTAAGGAGCCCATTAACTACCTGGTAAGGAGCCCATTAACTACCTGGTAAGGAGCCCATTAACTATGGCCATCGTATCAATATGGGGGAATGATTAATTAACACTCGCTGCTCTCGTAACCGGATTATGTACTTTCGGTGGTAATTAAGCTGCTGGATCCCCCGCACGGGGTTTCTGCGTGTAGCGTCCTCCTCGCGAGCTTTGGCTTTGTAGTTAGTGGGGGTGGGTCTTGATAGGTGCAGAAGAAAGAACCTCTTTACCCACAACAGACACAAACAAGAGAAATCACAAGAGCAGTCATGTATCTCGTGGTGGAGAATATTAACTGGAGTGCGCGTCATCTTTCCTACACGGAAGATTTGGATTCTACATATCAAGAAATATTTTTCAAATGTATTTTCAAATCAAATGTAGGTTCATATGTTTTGAACTACTTTCTCCCTCCGCTAACTCCTTAATGACATACACTGAATTATAATTTATGATTTGATTCGTGTCCTCCTTTCAAATATACAATCAATGTGTACGTAAAAATTGTATATGTTACAAACAAAGGATTACAAACAAAGGCAAAGCATGCCGACAGGAGACCTTTTGATCCATATCTAGGTCGGATGCAAAAAAAAAAAAAAAAAAAAAAAAAAAAAAAAAAAAAAAAAAAAAAAAAAAAAAAAAAAAAAAAAAAAAAATAATCATATTAATAATAAATTAAAACTATAACAATGTAAATAACTATTAAAATACATAAATGAATGCATTGGTATAGTTGAATAACAAACAAACAGGTAAATAGTAAATGATAATAAATTGACATATAACTAATAATAAATGAAAATCAGACAGACAAATTATAACAAAACAAAAACAAATAATATAACATAAATTATAATAATTACAGCATCTTACTTAGGTATTTATCTAAATGATTCTTAAAGCTTCGAACTGAACTACATTGCACTACCTGTGCAGGAAGTTTATTCCATTCATTAACTACACGGTTGGCAAAGTTGTTTCTACCTACTTCCAAATTGAAACTCTGCCATGGTGAACATCTAAATCCCATGCCGGTCCCAAGCCCGGATAAAAGAGGAGAGTTGTCATGACAGGCCTAGCTAGCCGGTGACGTAAAAAGACCTATTAGCTCGAGAAACTCAAGGGACAGCCTCGGAACCAGGACGGACCAATCGAAGACGAGATAGGAAACGATTATGGACCAGAGCTCGAACTATGCCAAAAATAAGATGTGCAACTTTAAACATTGTCACATACAAGGACAAAGAAGAAATAATTGAAATGATGCTGAGTAGAAAGATAGACTTATTTGGTATGGCGGAGACAAGACAGTTTGGAAAGGAAAGAGGAAAAGATTTAGGCGGTGGATTTGTTTTGATGTATAGTGGAGTTGAAACAGGAAGAAGAAAACATGGGGTAGCAGTTATAATAGGACCAACACTCTTACCATATATTCAAAACGTAAAATTGATAAATGAGAGACTTATGTACTGTGTGCTGAACATCATAGGTAAAAGATACTTTATATATCAGGTGTATGCACCTCAACAAGGACACACCGATGATGAAAAAAGGAAGTTTTTAGAGATGCTGGAGGATAACATTGATATGAACCCAGATAATGTCACTATAATCATGGGTGATTTTAATGCTAGGGTTGGACTGGACAGAGGAGGTATACAGAACATCATAGGACCCTTTGGAGAAGAGGTGAAAAACAGAGAGGGGGGAAAATCTGATAGATTTATGCATGAGAAATAACATGAAGATTATGAACGGCTTTTTTAAACATAAAGATGAACACAGGTATACAAGATACAGATGGAATCAGTTAACCGATGAGTTTGACCAAAGGTCCATTATTGACTACATGCTGACATCTGATAAAATATTATTCAGCAACGTGAAAGTTCTACCAGGTGATTCGCTAAATTCAGATCACAGACTTCTAATTGGAGATTTAAATATTGAGAAGATAAAACAAAGACAAATACAAAAGTGAAAAGTCATCAAAGTTCAGTCATTAAAAGATGCTGAAACAAAAGACAAGTATCAGGTAGCAGTAGATAAGAAAATTAATCTCGGAGAGGAAGCAGCTGAGGATTGGGAAGATCTGAAGGAAATAATTAAAGGTGTAGCAGAAGAAACGTTAGGAACAAAAATGGTGGGAGGAAGTAAGAAAAGACATACACCATGGTGGACAGAGGAAGTAAAGTGTGCAGTAAAAGAAAAAGTGAAGGCACTAAGAAAGTGGTTGAGACATAAAACGCTTGAAACAAGAATAGAGTATGTCACTTCAAGAAATAAGGCAGAAGCAGTAAAGAGAACAGCAAAACAAAATGTTTGGAAGAAGTTAGGAGAGACAATAGAACAAGATCTAAAAGGTAGTAAGAAGAAAATCTTTGGATTAGCAAAATCATATAGAAAAGATAAGAGTATGGTGCATAACATTAAAGATGACAAAGGTAATGTTATTGTAGAACCCAACAAGATAAACGAGAAATGGCAGAGTTATTTTGAAAACCTACTGAATGTGGGAGGTGAAGACATAAATGAAAGTATAGAGAACGAAGAGGACTTTAAAGAGAGACAAGACCAAGATGATGAAATAACAAGAAATGAGCTACAAGAAGCCCTGAAGAAGATGAAAAACGATCAATCACCGGGGTGTGATGCCTTACCGATCGAGCTGATAAAGGAGGGAAGTGAAGTCCTAAAAGAGAAGATATTGACAATATTAAACAAGGCCTGGAGAGAAGAAAATATCCCACAAAGGCTTCTGTGGTAATTATAGAGGTATCTCTCTCATCAATCAAGTAGCTAAACTTTATGAAAGAATCCTAGAAAAGAGAGCAAGAACAGTGATGGAGCCGAAGCTAGAAGAAAAACAGTTTGGAAATAAAAAAGATAGAAGTACATCTGAATCCACTTTTATTATAAGAATGGTCATGGAAAAATGCTGGGAGTATAAAAAAAATTGTATTGTAATTTTATAGACTTAGCAAAAGCATTTGACTCCGTTCCAAGAAACAAATTATGGAAATGTTTAGTGGAGGAGTATAAAATGACAAGCAAACTGCAGAAAGCCATAGAGAGTACATATAAGCCATGTTCGTGTCTTGTTAGAACTGGTTATGAGAAAGATGAATGGCTTGAAAAGGAGTGAAACAAGGTAGTGTTTTGTCCCCATTATTATTCATAGCATATATGGATAGCATTATCAAAAAGTATAAAAAGAGAATAAGAGATCAAGGAGAAGGGGATGGAGATATTCTAGTGTATGCAGATGATATAGCCTGCTGGAGTAACGACAGATTACAGTTAGAAAGAGCTCTAAATTGTTGGAAAAGATGTTTTAAGGAGGCAGGGCTAATCATTAATATCCAAAAGACTAAAATACTAAACATCACAAAAGAAAATTATGACATTGTAGAAATAATGATTGAAAATGAAAATGTTATAGAAGTACATGGTGTTAAGTATCTGGGAAGCGTATTTACAAAAGATGGATGCAAGAATAAGGAAGAGATAACTGAAAGAATATCAAAATACAGTAGAGGTGTCTGTGCCTTGTACACTATCCTAAAAGATATGGGTGTACCTACGGAGGCAAATGAAAAAAAATTTTGAATCAGTTTTGGTACCGATTTTTATGTATGCTGCTGAAAGCTGGGCGTGAACATCAAGAGACTGGAGCAGAATTTAGTCGGCAGAAATGAAGACGTTAAGAGTAACAGTAAATAAAACCCAAAAGAAATCGAATTAGAAATGATGAAATAAGAGAAATGATTGGAGTAACATCAATTAGAAGCAAAATAAAAAAGGCACAATTAAGGTGGTATGGGCACGAAGAGAGAATAGATGACGAGAGAGTTGCAAAGAAAAGATGGAACTGGAGACCAGAAGGTAGCAGATCTAGAGGTAGACCGAAGAAAGGATGGAAAGATGGAGTTGAAGAAAACCTAGAGGCAAATGGATTAGGAAAAATAGAGGATTTGAGAGAAGAAGGAAGCTTTGAGAGGACAAAAAGGAGAAGTGTGCTGGCCCGACTGACAGGCTGTAAGCCTACCTGGGAGCAGAAGTAAGAAGTAAGTCATTCACATTTGCAAGAATTATCTTCTTAAATGCGAGTTTATTTACCTCCTCTCTGAAATTAATTCTAGCTGTGCAATCTACCAATCTCTAGTCACTACCTATATCTACTTTACTTATAAAGAGTAACACAACAGCGTTAATCTCACCTCTTAATATGAAATCTATTTCCTTCAATGTCGTTACTTTTGAATTTTCCATCCATATTTACAACCCACACGCTTTTAGATGACAGTGTTCATGATTCAGTCACTTCATTCATTAAATTCATCTGTACTAGTGTACTAGAAATTACAAGTGACGAGGCAACCTAGGCCCCAGAAATCATGGAACAGGTAAAACCACTTATGGAA